>NC_142512.1:52046818-52349848 GCF_057876585.1 Rhinolophus sinicus
ACAGAGAGACCCAATAGCTGCAGCCCCTCTCTGGAGCCTCAGACAGAGCAGGAATTGGGTCTGGCACCTGCCTGTCCGGGTTGGCAGAGATGGAGCTGTACAGCGCAGCAGAAAACCCTCCTGGCTGCCCTGACCTTCATGCTTGGTCCCCCTCATCCAAATCCATTATCCCTTTCCCCCTGGCTGCCCGCCTGCCCTTCCCATGGGCTGTACCACCTCCCCAGCCCAGCGCGGCAAGACAGAGCCTCAGTGTGATGGGAGTCCGAGCTTCTGAGGGCGTCCAGCTTCCATGCGCAATACTTCTCAATAGGAATGTTATTGATGAGAAAGAGATGATGTTAAGAGAACCTACTACTCAGAAAATGGTATTTTGGTAAACACACTTTTTAACTCCAGCCTCCTTAAGGCTTTCCATTAGTCTTTCTTGAAATGTCGCCTTTCTAGAAGTGTAACCCACCTTCCCCAGTATTTTCAAAGCATCCTGGGTGATTGTCATGTACACCCCAGCTAAAAGCTACCTACCTAGTTAGATGGATGGCATTTCAAGTGTGCAGGAATGAGGGAGGCCCCAGGTTACCAAGAAAACCCAGGAGGGTCCTCTCTGACCCCCCATCGCTGAGAGACCTCACCGTCTACTATTTCTAACTTCCATTATCTCTAAAACTCCTCTAATAATTTAGAAACTGGCTTTCCAGGAATAGGCATTCTCTCTCCTCGTTTTCTTAGTCTGAGTATTGTTGGAATGTGTGCTTGCATGCGTGTGTGTGCACGTGTGTGTATGCGTGCATGTGTATGTCTCGTGTGAGCACCTTGGAGTGGGAGAAAGGAAGGAGGGTGTTTGCCCTGCCCAGTCTTGGCGATAGAGGGACTGAGACAGTTTTCTTTTGCCCTGAGGAGCTGGAAGCTCCATGATTCCTGGAGAGCAAGTCTGATGAGCTCACAAGCTAGAACAATTCTTAGAGAAGAGTGTGACTTCCTGACCGAGATGAGAGTGTTTATAAGCTACGTGACTTGGTCTCCCGGCCAGGATGGGGCAGAGCCAGGACTCCAGTGCCGCTTTTCTGCTCCACTTTTATTTCCACAACCCTGTGCTGTCTTTTCTGGCTATTTAAGTAGCCATGAATGACCCCCCTGGGCAAGGACTCTCTTAATTGTTGTAAACGCAGTTGAAAATCTTGCAAGCGTGGGGCAGGATGGAGGGTTTCTGGACCTGCAGAGTGGGTGATCAGACCCTGGAGTGTGATGATACCCACCCCAGAGGGTGCGCCCCAGGCCCAGCCCTGCCCAGACCGCACGCAGCCTCCCTTGCATTGTAACGTCTCCCTTCCTGATCTAGGGTGCCCTCACACACTTAGCTTGGGGATCAGGGAGTTATGAGTTTAGGTTCCAGGCCCTGTATACTCAGGGGTACACTAATAATAAACAACAGGACTCTTTCCCTGAAGTAACTGGTACACTATTGAAAGCATCCCCTGAAGCCAGGCTGCCCTGTCAAGGTTGCATATTGCTTTCCTGCCTCAGCACCCTCCATCATGCTGTCCCCCAACTGGAATGCCCTTCCCCATCTGCAGGCCATCCATCTGAGCCACGTCCCCCTCCTCCTTAAAGCCTGAGTTCGCTCTGTGGTCTTAGCCTAGTTGCTGAGCTTCTCTGAGCCTCAGTCTCCTCTTGTGTGAAAGGCAGGTAACCCGAGTTAGCTTGTGGGGCTACGTACCATGAGGGTGGCAAGTGTTGGGGCAGGGTGGGTGTTCAAGAAATGTTGGTGGGGCCCCTCACACATAGCGGGACTTTACAACTCATCCATAAGCAGCTCCTGGCTCACGAACAGCTTCGTGGTACACACAGGTGGTGGCCTGGGGAATTCTCTGTGCTGCTTGCACTCTCTGGGGCTGGGGTTCCAGTTACAGCCTCGGGACCTGAGTGGGTCGTTTCTACTCTGGTCCCACTGTGCCACCCAGGGGACCTGGCCAAAGCCAGTGGACTCTCGAAGGCCTGCAGGGTCAGAACTTGCCACCAGGGGGCAGCAAGGCCTCTGTGATTGCCCTGCTTTGGCCCTGGAGGTGGGGATGCGAGAGGGGGTCAAGGTAGCCCCAGCCCTAGATGTGGAATCTAACTTAGATAGCCCAGAAGCCAGACTGCTCCATTCTCAGAGGGCAGGTGTGGGAAGCGATGCCAGGCTGGGCATCAGCTTTCCTAATCAATGCACACGCTGTCCCGGGCACCCACTGTGGGCTGCACTGGTCACTCTTCCCTGAAGTGGCGGGGAGCCAGCCGGGTACAGATTCCAGCCTCTCCAGAGTGCTCACACACCGGCTGGTGTTTATTTGCCAGTGACTGATATTCCTTGAGGGATGGTCCATTTCACCAGCACCAGGAAAACAACAGCTTGCAGGGGGCCACTGGGTCCTGGTTTCCCAGCGCTGCTGGCAGCCAGCTCAGGCTTCTCTCAGTGGTCACCGCCACCACTGCGCACGGCTCCCTGCCACCCTTCCAAGCCAGCAGCCCGTCGGGTAGCCTCCTGCTGGTCACATTATCGGCAGCTGCTGCAGGACTGACTCCTTCAAACCTGGCTGATGAGACCTCTCCAGATTTGGGCCCTGCCCGTAGGGGCCTCACCTCTCCCTCCCCAGCACTGGTTTTCCTCACCCGTCTCTGCAGACCTGCCCTTCTCTCCTTGATGCTGGTAAAGTCAGCTCCCCAAATCCTTCTGCCTTTTCCCAAAGTCCTCCCCTCAGGGTGAGCCCAGGCCAGTTCCCAGAGTGCCATGGGGCATGAAGTCGTCCATCCAGAGCCCCGATCCTGCCCTCTCCCTAAGGTCTCCCTCCCAGCCTGCCCCCTGCCCTGCCCCTGTACCCTTGGGGATCCTGGCTTGCTCCAGGCAGCATCTACTGTATAGACGGACTCTTCCCCTGAGGCCCAGCCCCACCCTTTCCTTCCTCCTCCTCCCTCCTCCCCACTACCCCTCCTCTCTGCACTAACAGGGCTCAGTGTGGCTGGAAGACCGCTGGGCAAACAACTACTTGGAAAGCTGGTAATGCTGGGAGGGAGCTACAGGGACCCCAAGAAAAAGCCACAAGGTGACCCCAGACTCAGGCCCCAGGAGCATGAGGCTCGAGGGACAAGAGACAGGTAAAGTACCTAGAACTGGGTGGGTGGGTGGGGAGAGTCAAGTGGAAGGATGGGTAAGGAATCCAGAAGCCAGGGCTGGAGAGCTTGAACTTGAAAATGAATGGGCAGTGGGATGGGGGAACTAGGTTTAGCAGAGGGCTGGGAGTGGGGTGGGGGGAGACCTTCAGCAGAAAATAAAAGCTGGAAGGTAACACCTAAAGACCTAAAGTGTCGACTAAGGAAGGAGGACAGGGACCAGAGCATGTGGCCGCTTCTCATCGCAGACTGGCCACAGCCCGCTGTGTGATTGTGGGCAAGTCACCTTACCCTCTGGACTGAATTTCTCCATCCGAAACCCGGGGCCATTACAGCTTCAATAGTGCTAACCTATGAAGAGGGATGCGCTGTAGCCAAGAAAAGAGGGGGACCTAGTAGCATCTCTCCTTGAAGAGGGGCAGCTGTTGAGTAGAGCCGTGCAGCTGCTGTGGGGCGCTGTGGGGCAGGATCGCCCAGGATGCTTATGAACAACACAGCTGCTCAAGCCCCTCCAGACCCTCTGGCTTAGACTGCCTAGAGCGAGGCTCAGGAGCCTGTATTTTCATAAGTGTGTGCTGTGCAGCCTGTTTGGGGGCCCCGCTTTCCAGGCTGAAGACCCACCAGGAGAAATGCAATAGAGAAATAGTCTCCATGGCAGCAACAAATGCCACTGAGAGCTTCTTCCCATTATTAGGGAAGCAAGGCCCCTGAGGGGCTGGGGGTATGGACTTGGCCATAGGGATTGTCATTTGGGTGGGCCTGATCAGGTGTCTGCACAAAGCAAGGGTGAATAAAGACCTCAGGGTCAGGGTGAGGGTCAGGGTCAGGGTGGGGCTGCTGCCGGGCCAGGCTGGAAAGAAACTAAATGTTCTAACCCCGTGCCCTTCCGCCCTCTTTAGCTGGCCAGACACGAGTGACCCTGCTTCCCATGCCCAATGGCAGTGGGCCGAGCCAGGAGTTTGAAGGCCATTGGCCAGAGATCCCAGGGAGGTCCCCGTGTGTGGCTGGTGTCATTCCTGTCATCTACTACAGCATCCTGCTGGGCCTAGGGCTGCCTGGTGAGTGCAGATCTGGGGTCTGGGGTCTTGCGGATGGCCAGAAATTGGGGTCCTTTTATGGATTCCAATGCTCTATGCTGACCCCTGAGGATCATAGACAAAACACCCTAGGCTCCCCTTGACTTTATGGGGGTGACCTAGGTCACTGGGGAGCAAAGCGTAGTAGGGAGTAAATCCCAGGATTCGGGATACTCACACTAAACCCGAGGTTTCACCAGAGCAGACAGCCACCTTTTACCCTCAGCAGTGGGCACTCTGCTAGGACGTCTGAGTTCATGTAAGATTGCCCTCATCTCAGTCAAAAGCTTCCTGTGCCATCCACTGCCTTGTGGGGGTTGGAGCGAGGGTGTAGATGCAGGGAAGAATAGGGGGGTCTCAGCCTTGGGGGATCACCCATCCCTGCCTGTCTCCAGGGAAGCCTGTTTGTAAGGCAAAGACCTCCCCGGGTGAAGTCAGTGGCTGGCAGAATGTGGATGGACGAGGAGGGCTGATCTGGTTAGCCTTCCAACAAAATGAGTTTTAAGAAGAGTCTGGAAAGAGGAAAAGAGAAGCCAGAACAAGCAGGTGGGAAGGGACGATAATGACACCTTGAAAAACTCAGTCTGAGCTGCCTTTCTAACGCCTCTGACCTCTCTCCCCTCTGTGACCTTGATTGCCATCAGTCAACCTCCTGACCGCCGTGGCCCTGGCCCGCCTTGCTGCCAGGACCAGGAAGGCCTCCTACTACTACCTTCTGGCGCTCACAGCCTCGGATATTGTCACCCAGGTGGTCATCGTGTTCGTGGGCTTCCTCCTGCAGGGAGCTGTGCTGGCCCGAGAGGTGCCCCAGGCTGTGGTACGTACGGCGAACATCCTGGAGTTTGCTGCCAACCACGCCTCAGTCTGGATCGCTGTCCTACTCACGATTGACCGGTACGATGCCCTGTGCCACCCCCTGCACCATCGTGCTGCCTCGTCCCCAGGCCGGACCCGCCGGGCCATCACCATCGTCCTTGGTGCTGCCCTGCTGACTGGCATCCCCTTCTACTGGTGGCTGGATGTGTGGAGGGATGCGGACCCCCCCAGCACACTGGACGAGGTCCTTAAGTGGGCGCATTGCCTCATTGTCTATTTCATCCCTTGTGGAATTTTCCTGGTCACCAATTCAGCCATCATCTGTAGGCTACGGAGGAGGGGCCAGAGTGGGTTGAGGCCCCGGGTGGGCAAGAGCACAGCCATCCTCCTGGGCGTCACCACGCTCTTCACCTTCCTCTGGGCACCCCGGATCTTTGTCATGCTCTTCCACCTGTATGTGGCCCCCGTTCACCGGGACTGGAGGGTCCACCTGGCCTTGGACGTGGCCAACATGGCAGCCATGCTCAATACAGCAGTCAACTTTGGTCTTTACTGTTTTGTCAGCAAGACTTTCCGGGTCACCATCCAAGAGGTCATCCACAGTGCCCACCTGCCCTGCAGCCTGGGGTCACGGCCAGAGGGCACGGGGGTGGAGCCTATGCTGAAGCCTCCAGGACTCACCAAAGGGGCAGAATTGTAGAGAAGGGGTCCAGCCAGAGCGCTTGGGGTGGCTCAGAGCCAGATGTACTGGGACTTCGTGGTTGTGCCCACAAAACTTCATCAAACCCCAACTTTGCAGTCTGGGGGTAAGGAGAGAGGTTCCTTCCTTCAGCAGTGGTCCCCCCCCCAGGTAAAGGGGGACACTTTATCCAACTTTTACGTTAGCTTCACCAGCAATTCCCATTTCCTGGGGCAAGGAAAGGGCTCTGCCAGGCACAGCCTAATAATGTCAGCTGCTATGGGCATTCCTTTGTGAGGGACATTTCACCAGTCACTTTATGAAGGCTAAATTAATGTTGGTTGAATGAGTGAGTGAATGAATGAATGAAACGATAAGTGTGGATGTGAATTGTTTCCAGTCCACCTGCTTTTCCTAGCGCCCACCTCTCATTCCCTGAATTTATCTCCTCTGGCTTCCAGTGGCAATGCCGGGGTGAAAAGGAAGGTATCTCAGGAGTCCTGGGCTGGGGGAACCAAATGTGCTAGGCCGAGCACTGGGAGGGAGGCTGCTTGGGGAAGGCAGTGGTCTTGAAGCAGATTTGACACCCCAGCCCTGGGGAGACACAACCCCTTGGGTCTCAAACATGCTGGTTTGATTCCGTGTAACTCCCTGCCCTGGAACCAGAGTAGTTCAGGAGCCTGCACGTTTCCTGGGGCTGCGCTTTTCATTGTTGCCATGACTGTGTAGAGAAGGAAATGCCCTCTTAGCCCAGGGGCCAGGGAAGGGAGAGCAGGAAGGGAGGACCTAGCCCAGCCCTCCGAGACCACTCCACTTGGGGAAAGGCCTCAGTCTCCACTGCAAGAGGAAAGCGATGGCTCCGCTCAGCCGAGCCGGAGGCTGAGGGGCTCTGCTGAGGGGCTCTGCTCATCCCCTCCCAGCTTCTCCAGGGCCCCCTCTCTCCTTTCAGCCCTGTCAGCCTGGAGTGGCAGCTGGGAGAGATTAGCAGATGGACCTCCCACCTGCTCAGGGCGTTGGGTAAACACATTAGCGGGCCTGCTTTCTGCTTTCTGGTCAGACTCACCTGACCTTTCCCCTGAAGGGAGGGTCCAACCCAGCCCCTTAATGGGGTTACATGGACAAGAGAGCCTGATGTATGCGGTGCACACAGTCAGTGCACAATAAATGCTTGGCTTTCCTACTTTCCTCTCTCCTCCCCAGAGCAGGGCCATCCAGGAAGGGACTTTCAGCCACGCCCAAAAGGAAGAAAAACCAGGTCCCCATTCCTTTATCCACAATTCTAAATTCCAAAAAGCTCTGAAAACCGAGCTATTTTTCCTGAGTTTGCCACTAACACTTAGTAACAAAATCTGATCTGAACTGATGGGAGAAGACGTATTCTTGATACAAACCGGCTGCCTAGGTTCCGCTGGGTGTGGTTCCGCCTGCAGCCCCACCCGCGGCTAGAATCAATACCGAACACTTACAATAGGCCACACATAACCTTTTTCTAGTCTGAAAAATTCTGAATTCTGAGACACATCTGGTCCCAGGAGTTCAGAGAAAGGAATGAGGACCTATAAGTCCTGCCATTTCTGCCACAGTGTGGTCTCTGCTGACCCTGAGTGGATTTGGGGCACGGGGTTCCCCAAGGAGCACACAGATGTGGGTGAGAGTTCATGCGCCGGGCCTTCATTAAATGCCTAAGGAGAAGGGGGTGCAAGTGCAGGCACCTCGGGGGAAGACGGGGGCCCTGGAGGGTGAGACAGACTATCCCCCCCCCCCCCCAGCCCAGCCCCCGGGCCCAAGTCCACCCTACAGAAGGAGGCTCTGGGAGGAAAGGCGCCTTTCTGATGCAGAGCCAAATGGAACACGGGCGGGAGGGATCTTCTTTCTATCCGCTCTGTACGTAACCTGTGGGACCCTGCAGCAGAGACGTCCTGAATCAGGAGAGACCCCTGTCATGGAAGTCTTCTGTGGAGGGGGCAAGACCATTGACAGGTTGTCTCTGTCAGCTGGTTAGTGGACTGCCCTCAAGGAGACAGAAAGATTCACTCACTTGTCCCCGACACCGGTGAAACCAGAAACTTCCTGAAATAGATGGGGAGGTTTTATGGAGGCAGGTCAAGTTTGGCACAGGTTGGGGCTTCAAGCCACCAGAACCTGGGTGTCACTGTGACCTCACTGTACCCACAGGCTGGGGCACCAACAGTGTTTTCAAACAATCCCGTATCCTGAGTATTGTAACCATTTTACAGACTGGGGAAAGAGAGGCAGAGAGATTAGATGATACACACATGGCTCTGAGCTGGTCCAGAGCAACAGAGACTCAAACCCCAAGGCTGTGGGTTCCTGGTCTGTTCCCCTGTCACCTGTCACCTATCAGGAGCAGAAGGGCAGCTTCAGGGACACTTTGCATCGCTTATAACCTTTTGGTCCTGGACTTCCCGGATTTGGGAACCAATATCATATTTTCCTAATAAGCTGTATTAGGTAACATTTCCGTTTTCAACATGTTGGTAACCTTTAATGAAATGAAGAGATCCTAGCTTTGATAAGCCTCTCACAGAAATGTAAATGAAAAGTATTATTAAAACTGTTTTTCTTTCCCTTATGCATTTTTATCTTGATTTGTTTTTTGTTTTGTTTTTGTGGGTTTTTAAAAATCTTTAAGCTCTCAATGTCTCCTAGGGAAGAATGAGGCTGCAGTGGCGTGGATCCCCCTTCTCTCCTTCCCCAACCCATCTGCTCAGATATCCTGGCGAACAGAAACCCTTTGTGAAATTCTGTCTCTTCCTTACAGTACCCCCCACATATTGTGCAATCTGTCAGTGGATCTTATGTTTTGTCATTAACACTTTGTTAATATTGGAGGACAGTTATTTTTAAAGGGTCTTTTACTTCTTCCCAAGTCTGTATATGATTTTTGCTGGTTTGGAAGTTGGCTGACAAATTGTTTTCTGGTCTCTGTATCTATGTGTAGTCATTTTCTAGGGCTGCCATAACAAAGCCCCACAGTCTGGGTGGCTTACCCAATGGAAATTTATTTTCTTACAGTTCTGGAGGCTGGAAGGCCAAGATCAAGGTGTGGACAGGTTTGGTTTCTCCTGAGTCCTCTCTCCTTGGCTTGCAGATGGCTGCTTTCTCCCTGTGTCCTCACATGGTCCTTCCTCTGTGTGGGCTCACTCTGCCATCTCTCTGGGTCCAAATTTCCTCTTCTTATAAGGACATCTGTCAGATCAGATTAGCACCCACCCTAATAGCCTCATTTTAATGACCTCTTTAATGACCTCTTTAAATTCACATTCTGAGGTACAGGGAGTTAGGGCTTCAACGTATGAATTTGGGCCGGACACAATCAACCCGTAACGCTATGGTTATTTTAAAGAGAAATGTCAGTTTGGCTGCATATCCCGTTTCTCTTAGCCTTAAGTGAAATATCCCTCCACCTTTCTCTTTCTGGTTGGTGTAGCAGGATTCAGCCTCAGTCTTGTGTCTTTAAACGTGACCTCTCTTCCTGGAAGATGTCAAAACTCCCAGGCACCCTTCAGGGCGTGTCCTCACTCTCCCAGCCCTGCCTCTTCCCACGGCTCACTTCCAGCTCATTTGAGTTTTCCCCTTGAGGGGCTTCCCTGTCTCTTTTTGTCTGGGAAAAGAGGTAGGCTGGTTGGGTAAAAGGGGCCCACAACTGTCCGGTCCTCCCGGGATGGGGGGGTGGGAGGGGACGTGATGGGGACAGGGAGGCAGGTTTCTGGATGACCTCCTGCCCAGGGAAGGAGCTGCCACAGGGCAGGACCACACTTTCTAATTAAACATTGAGCTCTTTGGCCGGCCAGGTTATAGATGTGCTGGCAGGGACGACGGAACAGTCTTTGACATGGCGCGGTCTGGGGAATATTGGCTTCCCCAGATCCCCCAGGCCCTGCCTCCTTTGTCAATGGGGAAGCTGGAACGGCTCAGTGTGGCCCGACTGCGCCTTTTGCCTGTCACTATCAACTCAGACAGCAGGGGGCGCTGCAGGACTGGCTGGATGGACAGACGGGACTGGGAGGCGTGGCCGGCTTTAAGGCAGATTTGTGAGAGATCTAAGTTACCGCACAGAAAGTGTGTCAGCCCTGGGGCCCACGGTCAGCGGGGAGTAGTTGGGTGGCAGAGCTCAGCTGTTCCCCTAGTCACTCTCCTCCGCCCTCAAGCCACGAAGCCACGTCCATCTGCCAGGCTGTGGCTGTAGTTTTCTCAGATCATTCTAGTGGTTGGAAAGTTTTCCTGTACTAGAACTGTGTGAAGGGCCCTTTCATGGCCCTCCTCCCTCCATCCTCCATTGGCAGGGTCCAGCCACCCTTCCCACCGGCCTGCCTTCCCCACTGTGGGGAGCTCCGCCTGCCTGGGCTCAGAGCCCGAGGCCTCTGTCAGTGCCTCCGGGGTCCCACTCGCCCCACCCAGTCCAGTTCCACCTGGACCCAGCCCCTGGCCAGCAGGTCCATCCATAGCAGACACCTGGGCATCCTGCCCTCTAAGGGAGCTTGAGCCTTGGCAGCAGCCTCACAGGACAGGGATGGAGAGAAAGAGGCCGGGAAGGTGAGGGAGGGAGACTGCCAAACCCCACAGTGAGTCACACGCCTGCCGCTGCTTCTGGAGATGTCCCCTGAGCTGCTGCTGAGTTCGTCCCTCTGGTCACAAAGCAGGAGGGACAGTCTTTTGCCTGCCCCACCTTTGTCCCCCCAGACAACTCCCCTCAAGCCCTCCCCTGCCCTTGCCAGCCTGCAGCCTGAGAGGGTGCAGGAAGGTGGGCCTTGTCCTGGGCCATTTGGGGAAGAAGGAAAGGTAGAGGGTTAAGTGCATCCTGGGACTCCCACCTCCTCCAGTCTGAGGCCTGCTCCCCAGATTTCACACCTCGATTCAAGAAGCCTGGAAAGGGGACCCACCCTGGGGAGAAGGTGGGCCGCCTGCCCGGCACTCCCTCACCTTCTCATGAAAGGAGAGCTGAGGCTTTCCTTCAGTTCTTTCTGAAGAAAGTGGGTTAGGGCCTGACTTAGCCTCACTGCTGCCACGAGATTTGAGCAACAGACCCCCACCTGCCCTCCTTTACCTCAGCTTCCTCCTTCTGGGCAGGAGTGGGGTTGGGGGGAGTGTGGTGAGGGCACAGTTGGTCTCCTCCTCACAAGTCATCCCCAGCAGGGACCCCAAGACCTGTCCTCCTGGCCTGGTGTGATGGACTGGGCAGAGGCTCCAGATTGCCAGCCCCCCTCCCTTCTTATCTGCCCTCTTTATGGCTGCTGGAGGTGAAAGAGTTAACGAGGTCTGGGTGTTTCCATCCCGGATTCCTCCAAGATGTATATTTAGCAGGCAGGGCAAGAGGGAGAGGAATGCCAAGATGCCCTGGCACCATAGCCTCTGATTTGCCACACCACTCACAGGAGGGGGGGCGGGCGGTGCTGGAGATGGGATATGGGGAACGGGTGCCACGAGAAAGTGGGATGGTGGAAAGGGAGAATATCCAGTGGAGGGAAGGGGGCAGGGCATGTGTGACTCAGCTTTAAACGGAAGGTTGTGGTGTCAGAACAGCAGGCCATGGTATGGGGAGAGCATTGCTCTTTCGCCATGAGAGAAGGACCGAGTGGCCCAGTCTCCCAGGGACGTGGATGGATGTGGAAAAGACGGGCTTACTGGTGAGGGGCGATGGCGCAGAGCTCCTACCACCTACTAGAATGGCTGTGCTGCTTCCCCGTCTCCTCCTCTGCTGCTCGCCGTGAACCTTTCCACCTCGAATCTTCCTACCTTCCATTTCTAGAGCTCTGGGCTCTTAACCAGCTCTCCCACATCCCTTACTCCTTTGACCCCAATGTGGGAATGAATGAAGGCCACCCAGAGGTAAACAAGCAAAGGTTCTGAGCTTGCTGTACCAGGGGTCCGCCACCAGCACCTGCCTTTGACAGGGACCCCAAGTGGGAGAGCTTTCCAGTGGAACGAAGAGAAGGCCCTCTGTGTGCCCTGATGGGAGGTTATCAGCCAGGGGAAGCTGTAGGGCATCCTACGTGATCGGTTAGAGGTGCATATTTGGTTTTAATTGGCCCTAAGTTGGAATCAGGGATAAGAATTAGAGAAGCTGTCAGACATCAATCAAGTCCTGGCCACTGGGGCTGACTGCTACAGGGGTTATTATTTGGTCACCTGGACCAGTCATTAGGGATAGAGGTCTGACTCCCTACAAGTCTGACTTAGAGAGATAATAGGCTTTCTGGGCAGGTTCCCGCAGATTCTGGGTCAGAGTTCTATTTGTGTAGAGAGAGGGTCTGGCCACTGTCCGCCTGTGTAGTTAGTCTCTCACCAGCAACCTGTGTCACCCCAGTATTTCAGGCAAGCAAACTAGGACTCAGGAAGGATCGCTGACTTAGCTAAGTCACAGAGCCAGTTTCGGAACTTGGATGGGAACCCACTGGGTTTGTGCACAGACCTCTCCTTTCAGTCTCCTGAAGGTGAGGTTCCTGTCATCTTGCCTCCAGCTCCTCCACCAGTACTTTGAGCAATCTCTCAATACATACTTATTACAAAAATGAATACTAATTTTTATGATGCCCATGAGGTTACCAGGTAAAAATGCAAAAAGACAGTGTAGGATCCTGGCTCATGGGCTGTTGTAGGTTGCACTGCCAAGCTCTTGGCTGTCTCCTCTCTGCCATCCTGTGACCATCTCTGTGCTCCTCAGGTGGACCCTGAAACCACAGGCTGAGACTGTCTGGGCCAGTTGGGCTGGGAGGGAACCGGCCTCCAGAGGGCAAGAACAGTGTACCCGAGGGCCTGTCACCCCACTGTCCGTCCCACTGTTATAATAGATGTATTGGGGATTCTGATCTGGCCTCACTGAGTGACAGGGGCCGCCAGCCAATGGCAGAGGACACTTCTTCCCAGGAGCTGGCCTGGCGTGCAGCCAGGTAGGGATACAGCAGCCTCAGGCCCCGTGGAAGGCAGAATTCTAAGGTGGTCCCGTGATAACCATCTGTGTCCTCATGAGTTACTCTGCAATTTTACTACATTACACTCTAACAGGGATTTTCAATGTGGGAAGAGCTCCACTGATGGGAAAAGGCGGTGGCCTGAGAAGAGTCAGGTGACCTGGCTGCCTGTGTGTGTCCTGTACTGGCCCCATAGCCCTGGGCCTCCGAAGCCCCAGTTTCTACATCTGTGAAGTGAGGCACTGGCTCAGTAATCTAACACTACCTATTGTGGTCCACATTGTTTTGAGCCCAAGAGAAGCCAGGATTAAGGCCAGCTCCCCTGGGTGACGCTGGTCAGGTGGGTGTAGGTGGCTCCTTGGTCCCATGGAAAGGAAGACACAGAAGAAATCGTTTCTGAATGTGGGTGTTGTGTGGGTGGGCCCCTCTCCGTTCCCCCTCCCCCCCTTCCTCTTCTCCCCCCTCCTCCCTCCCTCTCAGTTCTTCTCTGACCTCAGGCGGAAGGGTTAGACCTATGAAGGAACAATTTCAGGTGAGTACCAGGTGTGGCTGTTGGTCTTTACGAGGGCTTGGTTCTGCTTGCTGATGAGTGAACACTTCCTGGGGCCACAGAGGAGGGAGGGGTGCGATCACAGCCTGATAGAGACTGGGGACAACCTGCTCATTTTACACAAGGTTGTGCTTCAGGAGTCCGAGCCCCTGCAAGGAGGTGACTGGCCCATGTCTCTGCCCTCAGTCACAACCCTCTGACTTGTGTGGGGGAGGGGAGTGGGCCGAGGCCACCACTCGGCCTTGAGACATTTCCGTCGCTCTGCCCTTCGGCCTTCAGCCTCCTCTTCTTTCTTCAGAAAGGTGTCTAGCAGGGGTACTTGGTACTTCAAAAAATGAAAGGCGGGGGGGGGGAGTATAATATGGGCTTGGGCAGAAGAGGAGAGAGAGACAGGAAAAAAACCCCAGAAGTTTGAGGGTTTGAAGAGGAAGGAGTCCCAGCAGGAAAGAGGAAAGGGAGCAGTAATCTGTTCAGAAGCCAGAGGGGCTAAGAGGAGACAGGATGAGAAAATGCAAAAAGAAACGGGACTTGTAAGCCTACCCTCTCCTTTGGCAGAGCTGTTTGGTGCCAAATCAGATTTGGCCAAGGGCACACTTAGTTTTCATTATAGACTCAATTGTGGGTTATTGGTGCTTATGGGAGGAGGAGCTTTGGTCCCCGGGCCGCTCACGTCTCCAGGATTCCAGCAGCGGGTTCCTACTTCACGCCACCACCTCTCTCCTCCAGGCTTGTCCCCTCCTCGTCTCAAAGCAGTCCTGACCCTGTCACTGCATGAAGCCAACCAGGGGTGTCCCACGCCCCAGGAGGAAGTCCTGACTCCCACACATGGCAGCCCTTGTGGACTCGATTCCCGGCCTCTCAGCCCTGGCTCTCCCCAGGTCACCTCCCAACCATGCTCCGGCCAAGCTGTCCGGTTGACCATCAGACTCCCAACACCCTCTCAGTGCGGACGACAAATGGACATTTTTATGCATTCCCGCAATAAATGTGTTCTGGGTGCATGAATGGAACAAACAATCTGGCCAATCGGAAACACTCCTTTCAGCTTTGAAACTCCGAGCAGGACAAACATCAATCACATCCTTGCTCACCAGCCAGGCCCTTGCCGTGCTCATACTGTCCAGTGGCTCTGCAGTGGGAGCCTGCGCCCCGAACAACTAGAGGGCTGCCTGGCCCTTTACCACCCACACTCCCTGTTGCCTGCAGGGAACCATGCTGTGCCACCAGCTGCCTTCTGTGGGTCCCAGGGGAAAGGAAAGGCCAAAAGCCCCGTCACATAGCTTCACAAGGGGCCTTTGGATTAAGCTGTTTGACTACCAAGAAAGGTGCCCTCTTCAAGTTCTGCAGATCCTGAAACTTGCCAACAAGAGGGGAGACCAAGGTTGAGTCTGAGGTGGGGCCAGCTCCGGGGGTGGGGTGGGGAGAGGGGGGGATTGCACAAAGGGTAGTTCTGCTCCTTGGGGCCCAGGGGAGAGGCCTGCAGCTAGGAAAACATTTTCAGTGGTTTTTGCTGCAGGCACCTGCATTCCTGAGTAACTGAAGGGGAGAAGGCCCCAGGTGGGGGGAGAGGAGCCTCCCCACCTGCCCTTGCTACAAGAAGCAGGCATTGAAAGAAATTAGAAACACGTTCCAGGAAGTGCTGGGAGCATGGTAAGGGCAGACCCTCAAGGAAGTCTGGAGCCAACAGGCGGGTGGAGGCAGGGATGAGGAGGTAAGGTGGGGAGAGGGGGTTGCAGGAGGCTCATTGGGCAGGGCCTCCCCACTCCTCTCTTCCCTGCCCTCCCCAATGGCAGGCCATCTGCGGGGGCTAAACCAGGAGCTGCCTCTCTGGCCTGGTACCATCTGGGTGGCCAGGAGGTGGGCCAGGGAATGCCAGGGGAGCTGCCAAGTCCTGAAGTCACTGTGCCCAGGCCTGCCCTTCCCTCAGAGAGGGTGTGAGGGAGGGTGAGGCAAGAGGGTGGGGAGGCTGGAGAACTCTGGGGCTCCGTTCAGGGCATGAGGCCTGAGGGCGAGGGTGAGGGGTATTAGGGAAGCAAGTCGGGCCATTAGTGGGTGAGCTCCCAGCTTTATTTCTCTGGGGTGCAGAGTGTTCTACGCAGTGTTGAGCTTCTCCTTGGACAGAGGCAGGGTGTGTGTGTGTGGGGGGGGTGAGGGATCCAGTCTCCATGAGGCTTTGAGAAAAAGGAACTTTGCGGGGTAGGGTGCATTTCCCCTCTGTTCCTAGATCTCCCATGTATATTCTAAGAGCTGGGGCCAAGCCAGTTGGTCACCCCATCACCATGACTGGGGGGAACCAAACAGGGCAGCTCTTTGCTTAGAAGACAAAGGACACCACTCTGGGTCCCAGACACCAAGCCTCAGGCCCCAGGAAGGCAGAATTCTAAGATGGCCCCTGATCTCTGCCTGTAGGTGTCACTTCTGTGATTATTTTACATTATATGGCAAGAGGGATTTGCAGTGGAATTAAAGTTACTAAGCAGTTCACCTTCAAATAGAGTGGTTATCTGGGTGGGCCTGACCTAATCCCACAAGCCTTTTAAAAGCAGAGTTTCTCTGGGGCAGAGGAAAATCAGAGATTCCAAGGATAAGAATTTGATGCACCATCACTGGCTTTGAAGAGGGGAGATTGCATGGAAAGGACTTGAAAGGAAAGTAGCTTGTAGGAACTGAGACGAACCACCAGCCAACATCCAACAGAAAATGGGGACCTCAGTCCTGCAACCGCAAGGAACTAGTTCTGCTAACAACCTAAATGAACTCGGGGGCAGATTCTTCCCCAGAGCCTCCGATAAGAGCTCAGCCTAGCCAATACCTTGATTTCGGCCTTGAGACCCAGAGTCAAACCCAGTGAAGCCCCCCTCAGACTTCTGACCTACAAAACTGAGCTAACAAGTGGGTATTGTTAAGCCTCTAAGTGTGTGGTGGTTTGTTACTCCGCAGTAGAGAACTAATACAGGTGCCTGCACAATGAAGGTTCCAGGTGCTGTACGTTGACTCTAGGTGAGAAGGACAAGGAAGCATTCTGATTTCACCCACAACCTGGGGTTGCAGCCTCATCCTGCTCTCTGGCCCCTCCTCCGTACAGAGGCGTCCAAATCTTTGTCCACGCAGCTTCTGCCAGAGGCCCAAGCTCCAAACACTGGGCTGGGAAATTTGGACACAAACTTTTTATAGATAGACCAATTGCAGGTGAAGAGCACAGCTTCTTAGCCCTAAACACCCACTTTTGCTTCTCTGCTAGCTTTCCCCTGTGTTTCTGCCCAGTTCTGATGCTGTGGGATCTTTGAGTCCTTGGCAAAAGCAAAATCCTCTCTAGCAAGTTATCTAAAAAGAACTCCCCCATTGTGAGCGGCCGGCAGCTGGCGAGAGCTGCCATGAGCTGCTGTGAGCGGCCACTGACCACCGATGGACTGCCTCAGCGGTGGGGGGTGGGGGGAGCAGAGCGCAAGGCTCATAATACCAGCATGGGCCAGGGAGCTGTGTCTTACACAACTAGACTGAGAAACAATGGCTTGAACCAGAGTTGGAGGGTGCGGAGGGAGGCGAAAGAAGGGGGAATAAAAAGAACTCTCTAGTTTAAGACCCAGTTTATTCTTCCAGATAGTCCCCTAAAACTTGGAATGAATTGCTTTCTTTCTTGGTCCCATGACCTAAATGCCTTGATCGCATCCTGTTGTAGAGATGGTTAGCTGTCCACCAAAATCCTTGCTCCCCTTTCATAGTATAGCGTTGTCACTAAGGAACAGTGACTATACTTCCCAGGTGCTTTTGCAACTCAGGGTGGTCATGTGACTAGTTCCCACCAATAGAATCTGAGCAGAAGAGACGTACGCCACTTCTAAGCCAAAGCAGTAAGACGTGGGTGGGCCTCCCTCATACTTCCTTTCTTCTTCTGCCAGCTGGGTGTAGGTGACAATGAGACCCTGGGGAATGGCAGAGCCCTGAGGTGCCAAGAGCCTCCGTCCCTGAGTCACCATGTGGAGGAAAGCCACTGGCCAACGAAGAACGCCTGTCCTGCTGTGTTACACGAGTAAGAAACAAATTTCTAAGGTATTTGAACCATTCTACATTTTGAGGTCTACTTGTTACTGCCTTTTAGCCTACCCTTTATAATACTCGTTCCTGTGCTTGGCCTTCAACCTGAATCAAGTTGCACAAGGTGCTGACTGAACGCCTACGAAGAAAGCCTCCCAATCTCCCTGTATTTCGCTTTCCTTGGCTGGCTCCCATCCCGTCTTGGTTCACACTGTCTGCCTGCTCCAAAGTCTGGCTGACTCAGCTGGCCTGGGCCACCATCCATCTGCTGTCAATGAGCTCCTGGCTCAGAGAAAAATGCACATTTATTCCCCAAAAACATAGGGTTCTTTTTTTCAGCAAAGGTGCTGCAGCAATATATTTGGAGAAGGGAGCTGCTATTCAGCACACGGCTCCTGGTTACTTTGAGACACAGCCAGGGAGCACAGGTCGTTAGCCCCAATTCTCTAAGCAAGAGCCTCCAGTGGTTGGGGAAGAGGTGCAGCGGTGTAATGGAGAGGGGGAGGAAACCAGAAGGAGGTGACAATTCTCTCAGAAAGCAATTAAGCATTTCTTGGTGGCCTCAGGGACAACCTCAACTTTTTGTACTTTTCCCCCAAGGAGGCCGAGGCGTGGGGGAGGGGAACATCTATAGCTGCAGTTCTTGAAAACTGCTTTGTGACATGCAGTTTTGAAGGCTCTGAGAAGCTCACAGCAGAGAGGCAGCCCATCCTGCCCCATACCCGGGGCAGCTCCCTCCTGCACCAGCAGTAGCATGGCGAGCCCTGCAATGGACCGTAGTGGGGTCAAGATACCAGGGAACCCCTCCCACTGTCCACTGTTGAAGTACAGCTCTGGATCCCAGGCCAGCAGAAAGGAGAGGCTGAACTGTGGATGGGGGTGCAGCCTAGAACAGGCCTGGGGATCTCCTGTAGCTCACTGATGCCAGAGCCCAGCTCCCCTGTGGGGTGAGAGGCCCCGGAGGTCATAACATTACATAGCATCCCCTGCTGCAAAGGGCTCCAGGATGACTCTGCCTCAGCAATTTCCAGTGCAAATTTGCTTTTTGTTTGAATCTGGAGATAATGGCATCAGGTTCCCCAGGGCCCAGGAATCCAGCCACTGGCTCCTCTTGGCTTCTGTCTGTGAGCAAGATGCTGCCCGATATATAGGGTGACACTGGGGTTAAATGACAACAGTTTGACCTGGCTGCCCCGCACATGCTGAGACCCCACTCAGACAGGTCAGCAGGGGTCACCCGGCCTCTCCATACCTCTCGCTGGTCGCATGAGTGGCCTGGTCCTCCATGGGCAGCTGAGGGGGCATTTCCACTTCCAACTCCAGGCAGCTCTTAGCACTAACCCTGAAGTGACGGTGAGCTGAGGAGCCGGGAGCAGGTGTATCTCATGCAACGCGAATTTAGAGAATGTTCCCCCAGCTACCGGATCCCTTCGCTGTGGCTCACCATCCTGCCTACCCAAGTCCTTTCCAACAGCTGAAATCCTCCCTCCTCTACACACTGCCTGCTTCCTCTCATTCTGCCACTTAGAGCAGACCTTGCTCACTAGTTCCTTCCAAGGGTTCCCTCTCCAAATCTAGCTGAGTCCTTTCCACGCCTAGTTTGCAAATATATCTGGCCCGATCCCTACCTGCAAGCCCCATTTCTCCCAGGGGGACCAGGCAGCCCGGGTTTGACAGGTGCAGTGATCTAGCACGACGGTGCTGAGCACCCACAGGGAATGCCAGAGACCAAGGTCTCCCCAGGACTGGCAGCTCGGATGGCTCCCGGGGCAGAAATAACCTGAGCCTGCTGCCCTTTCCTTTTTGAGAGTGACTCAGCAAGAAGCTGGCAGATAGAAACGCAAATCTAGACCTGGATCTCGCAGAGGGGATAATGAGCAAGGTCGCGGCCTTCGTCTGCCTATGGAAACAGGCTAGCCGTAGGGCTGGGTGCTGAAAAGATGCTCCACCTCACTTAGCATAAGCGAAGTCAAACGAAAAGTACACCCAGACGCCATTTTCCACCCAGCAGATTGGCAAAGATCAAAGGTTTCACAACTCTCTGAGTTGGCAAGGATGGGGAAAACACTCTCACGCTTTGCTGGCAGGACTGTAAACCCACAGCTTCCATGGAGGGCAGTTTGGCAGTGTCTACTAAACGTACAAAGTCTCTTACCCAGCAGTCCCACTTCTAGAAATGTAACGTCCAGCAGGGCACTGTTCATAAGAATGACGAGGGAATGGAAGGGCCCTCCATCGGGGACTAATTCCACACTTACATTAGGCCCCACGGCAGGAACAGAGAATTGGAACCCGGGATGTACGGCAACAGAAACATGTCCCAGAGACACTGCAAAGTGGAAAAATCAAAGCAGAGTAAAGCAGGCGCGGAACAGCTGTGCGGCGGGCTGGTTTCAGTTCCCCATGAATGAATGAACTGGCATGCTACTGTTTGGGTGAAAAGAGGTGAATGGAAAACAGTACGAATGCTTGTCTGCTTATATGGGCTGCTGAAGACTATCTCTGCATGGAGACCCAAGAAACTGGTTTCACTGATTACACAGAAGGGAGCATTTTCGTTATGTGCCTTTTTTTGCAACTTTACATTTTTGAACTGTGCGAATATATTACCTAGTGAAAAAGAAAATACAGTTTAAAATATGTGCCCCTGTGTACCTGATCTCCATAATGGAATGGAATGACCCCAAACGTGAGGGGCCAATAAGTTCCAGGGAGAGATCATTCTGTCTCACATTCACACGGTGTGTTACATTTTACAAAGCGCTTCATTTGTGTTGCCCCATACAAGGCTCAGAACAGACCCCTTTCTTTCAGATGAAGAAATGGAGGCTCAGACAGGTAAAGTGATTTCTCAGAAGTCACACAGCAAATGGTTGAGCCAGGATTTGTGTCCAGGTTTTCTGGCTTCCTTTCTCATGCTTTTTGCTACCCCACCCTGTGGCTGGAGAGTCCTGGGGACTCATGCCCCTGCTGTCCCCATTTCCACCTAGAACATGATCCAGGCCACAATGCACACTGGTTCAGTCACCAGCAGTGATGTCGGAGCGTGGCATCAAATTCTGGGTCAGCTGCATCCTACCTGCATGACTTTGGGAAAGTTACTTATTGGGCCTACTCAGTCGCTTCACCTATAAAGCAAGGAGAGTAATACTACCCACTTCAGAGGGTTGTTACGAGGATTAACTGAGCTAAGTGCCCAGAAAGCGGCAGCCAAGGAGTACAAACAGGCCTGGCTTCCTGCAGCCTGGAGCGGCCCTCTGACAGGGCCCCTCTGAGGGCGGCCCACTTCCTAGGAATCTTGCATGAATCCTAAGAGAAGTGTTTTGCATTCACTCCAGGGCACATTCTGCACCATCGGGCCGCTGGGCATTCTGGGCATTCTTTCTGATGTTCTTCTCCCCATATTGTATCTCCTTCTCTTACTCCTGCTGTCTTCCGTTCTGCTCCTGCACTGGCTCTCAGCAGCCTGAATAATAGACCTGGGATTCTGCATAGCGATCCAGGTCAGCAAGGCCAGCAGAGAAAGGTGTCGGTGGCTCTCCCAGCAAGAGCCAGGCTCCACCCCTTCTCACTCCTACCCCCTACTCTGCGAAAATATCCAAGATTTGTTTTCTTTGGAAACTACAATCAGAAAGAAACAATGGAAGGGAAAAGACAAAAGACAGTTTTTGCTCTCTCTTTCCCCCTATATAGGTTTGAACGCTAAGCCTTTAGCTAGATGTCATCCTTTTTTGCTTAGTAAGATCAACGTTTTTCTCTCCCATACAGTGGTCTGGAGGGGGGAGGTTGCGTGTGTCAGGGTTGCTCTGCTCCACAAAACCTTTCAGAGAAGCAGGTCAGATCCAGCTTGTCGCACTGCCATTCTCTACGATATCCTCAGCTGCACGGCGGAAGCAGACGTACTGCCAGGTTGTCTCTGTGCCTTTTATGCAACTGTACAGTTTTACAGCCCAAAGGACCTTTTTGCAAATGTCAAAGGGGGTCTCCTTCAGGCAAGTACAAGTCTTGATCAAACGGAAGGTAGCTTTGCACAAAAGAGGGGTACCCACTCTAGACAGACAAATTAGAGAAAGGCACTCTGTGATGAAGGAGGCTACTCCATGGGACAGTAGCTAGGGGAAGAAAAAGGTATCCTTCCTTCTGGGCAGACAGAGCCCATGGTTTGGTGGGTGGAGTGAGGAATTCACCACACTGGGTTCCTGCTGTTCTGGAGATGGGAAGTCCAAGGTCAAAGTGCCAGCATGGTTACCTTCTGGTGAGAGCTCTCCTCCTGGTTCAAAGCAGGTGCCTTGTGGCTGTGTCTTCCCATGGTGGAAGGGGGATATCCTCCTTTAAAGAAAGAAAATATTGACAAGAAGAACCCATGTATGTCTTAATTCAGTCTCCCCTTCCTTGTCCATACTTTATTTTTTAAATTAACATATAATCAAAGTGACTTTTATCTTTTTTTGGCTTTTTTGGCATTCAGATTTGTGTATCCACCACTACAGTGGGGATACAGAACAGTTCCACTGCCCCAAAACCTCCCTCATGCTTCTCGTTGGGGAGCCACACCCTCACCCCATCCCTGACCCCTGCCTGGCAGCCCCTGATGTGCTCTCTATCACTGTAGTTTGTCTTCTCGGGAATGTCATTCAACAGTAAATACCCTTTGGCCTGGCTTTTCTCACTCAGAATAATGCCTTTGAGATTCATCTCAATGGTTGCATGTATCAATGGGCTGTTCCTTTTATTACTAAGCAGTATTGTTGTACGGGTGTACCATACTTTGTTTATCCATTCATTTGTTGAAGTACGTTTGGGTTGTTTCCAGTTTGGGGTGATGATGAATAGAACTGCTATAAACACTGGTGCGCAGGTTTTTGTGTGAACAAAATTTGTCATTTCTCTAGGGCGGTGGTTCGCAACTGGAGGCAATTTTGCCCTCCAGGGGACATTTGGCAACAATGACTGGAGGTATTTTTGATTGTCACAAGTAGGGAGTGTTCCCAGCACCCAATGGGCAGAGGCCAGGGGTGCAGCTAAGCATCCCACCGTGAACAGGACAGCCCCCCCACCCCAAACGATCTGGCCCCAAATGCCAACAGTGCTGTGGTTGAGATCCCGGCTCCACTGTAACTGCTAAGAACTGAGATGGCTGGGTCATATGGGACATGTATGTTTAGCTTCAGCAGAAATTGCCAAACTGTTTTCCAGAATGACTTCACTGTTTTGCATTCCCACCAACAATGCATGAGAGTCCTAGGTGCTTGGTGTCTATGCCTTGATTCCAGTCTTTTACATTTTAGCCATTATGTGTGAGGTGGTATCTCATTACGCCTTTAATTTGTGTTTCCTTAGTGGCCAATGATGTCGAACATCTTTGCATTTTTTCCATCTGTCTGTGCGTATTTTCCATCTGTCTGTCCTCTTTGGTGGAGTGTCTGTTCAAGTCTTTTGCCTGTCTTTTAATTGGATTGTTTGTTTTTTACTGCTGAGTTTTGAGAGCTCTTTATATATTATGGATACACGTCTTTTGTCACATATGTGACTTGTCTCTTCTCCCAATCTATGGCTCATCTTTCCATTCTCTACACCATGTCTTTAACAGAGCAAAATTTTTTTAATTTTGACGAGATCCAATTTGCCCCCCCCTTTTTTTCTTTTATGGATTATGCTTTTGGTGTCATATCTAAGAACTGCCTAACTCTAGGTCATGAAGATTTTCTCCTAAAAGTTTTACATTTAGAGCGATGATCCATTTTGAGTCAGTATTTTACAGGGTATAAAGTTTAAGTCTCCCCCTTTTTAACATATGGAAGTCTAATTATTCCAGCATCCTGTGTTGAAAAGACCATCCTCTCCATGACTTTTGCCCTTTCGTCATAAATCCGTTGTGCCTATTTGTGTTTCGTTTATTTCTGGGTTCTCTGTTCTGTCCCACTGACTGATGATATTACCTACCTACCCTTTGACAACACCACACTGCCTTGATTACTATAGCGTCATAATAAGTCCTAAAGACGGGTAGGATGATTTTAAGTCCTACCACTTTTCTCTTCTTTTTCAACATCATTTTAGCTATTCCCATCTCGTTGCCCTTCCGTATGAATTTTAGAATCATCTTGTCTATATATTAGGTTGGTGCCAAAGTAATTGCGGTTTAAAAGGTTCAAAATAAATGCAAAAACCACAATTACTTTGGCACCAACCTCATACAACCTGTCCTTGCTTTTACAAGGCTGGAGTTTTTTTTCCAACACCACCCTGCAAATCTCCAGTTCTTAGAGGACACCAAATGGATGTCCTACAAATTTAACTCAATTCTGACGCTATCTACCTGAAGATAGCACCAGATCCCACAGGCTAAGGGTTCAGGCCCACTAGCTACCGCCTCCCTCCCACTGCTTCTTCCTCCCACCACCACTTCAGACACCAATCACAAGTCCTGTGCATTTGACTGACAGGGTATAAATCATAGCCTCCCATGACTCCCTCCTCGGGTTTGATTAGTTGGCTAAAGCTGTTCACAAAACTCAGGAAAATCGTTTGCTTACTAGAATACTGGTTTATTACAAAGGATATTATAAAGGCTACAGATGAACAACTAGATAAAGAGGTACATAAGGCAAGGTCCAGGAGGGTCCCAAGCGCTGGAGCTTCGGTCCTGGTGGAACTGGCGTGTGCCAAAATCTTGGCGTAAGGAAGCACCAGCCTGGAAGCTCATCAAATCCTGTTGTTCAAGAGTTTTTATATGGCTTACCTGACAGCGCTGCCCCATCAATGGATGGGGCTGAAAGCTCCAACCATCCTATTTATTACTCGGTCTTCCTACTGACCAACCCCAGCCAGAGGCTACATAGGGCCCCCACCCTAAGTTACCTCATTAGCATAAACTAGTGCCATCAGAAGGGCTTGTTATGAATAACAATTCATATCCTATCACGTAGGAAATTAGAAGAGTTTGATGAGCTCTGTGCCTGAACCAGAGGACAAAGACAAAGCACATTTCTTCTTATACCACAAGGTGTATAGACTTATGATGCCCCAACTTTCTTTGTTCTAGATCGGACTTCGACACTCAGATCAGACTTTGGGTAGGTTCTAAGGGAGGGAGAAATGCTGATTTTATAGAAAACTCAAAACAGCCATTCACCTGCTTCCTGGGAGAACAGACTGTATTTTGCCTGAGGAATAGGAAAAATGCAAATTTACTTTCTCTGACTCACACAGAGTTGGTGTTTGTAAAAAGATTCATGGACTAATGAACACTCTCTACTACCTCGCAAGACCAAGTTGTATTCACTCTTTAACAGCAAAATGGTCACTACACTTCTGACTTGCCCTGCAAGAAATACTTATCCATTTAAGATGTGTTTTTCTTCGGGTCAAATAACTTGCCAGAAACTTCACATATAATTTTTTGTATAGGTGGAATGGGGATTCAGCTTGTCAGTTCTGGGATTGTTGGGTCTGAATAGATCTCCCTCCAATTCTCTGGTTTCTAGAACAGATGAGGCTGTGGCTCAACACCAAAGCCAAGGTCAGAGTAGAAGTGGGAGTGGGTTCCCCTCGTTCTGCTGGCCCCACCAGAGCCCTCTTCCCACTGGCCTCCTTCCTGAGACTGAAGACGTCTCTGTCCTTCTAACCCTCCACTCCCAGGTCCTTTATTCTTGCAGCTGCTAGACTTGGGGCAAGGAATTTCACATCCTCGGGCCCCATTTGGCTTGCCTATAAACTGGCAACTATGCTACTGACCTGTGCGACTCATGAATTGTTGCAAGACTCAAATGATCAAGCATAGAAATGTCTGAAAGCTTCAGCCTACACCGGTTAGCGTGGCTTCTCCAGGGAATGGAACGGGGGAAGTAGAGAAGGGGGGACATGGGGACGTCTTCATCTTCAAACAACTCTGATCTTTTTTCAAATTTTTTAACAAGTATGAATTTCTTTTGTGATTAAAAAAAAAAAGTTTGTAAGTAAACATGTTAATGTAACAATGCATTTTGTAGTCTTCAAAATGTTTCCAGCCCTGCTAAGCCACAGGCTACTCTTCTGTGTGTGTGTGTGTGTGTGTGTGTGTGTGTGTGTGTGTGTGTGTGTGTGTGAGTCTCTTGGTCCAGCGAGGACACTTTCAGTCTGAGGGTGCCAATGAGATCAGCTAAGACAGGGACCTGGGTGCCAGGGCAGGTGGGAGAAAGAGAAGGCGGGCTCCATATTTGCTGTGAGGGCTGCTCCTCCCTCCTCCCTCTGAGCCCCCAGGAATGCGACATATGTTTCTCCCTGGCTACCTGGCTGGCCAGACCAGCCAGCAGGCAGGAGCTGTGGTGCCAGGGGGAGGGACGACAGAGAACAGAATGGAGTCAGCACAGAACGCATTTTCAAAAATCAATGCTTGGGGCAGCGGCGCAGCAGAGTGAGGGGGCTGGGAGCCGAGGCCACCCTCCCAAGGAGCCAGCTTGCAGCTAGGGGTTCTGGGTGTGCTGATGGCTTAGCAGGCACTGAGGCCAGCCTGGGCCAACTGAATGTAGTGCCCGAGACCAAGAGCACAGCCAGGGGCTGGCACACCCTCACTGGGCAGTGAGGAGGAATGGGGCCGTGTGCATTTGTGCTTGTTTATTTGCTGTTTGAAGTTCCTTACATGTTGGTTGGGTGCTGATTCCCCCTGCGGCTGGAGCCTGCCCAGGACAACCCCTCCCTTGCTCACAGCCCCTCCCAAGCCTGGGAAAGCAGCTGGGGGTGCAGTATTTGAGGAACCTAGGATACCCCAGGAGCACATAAGGAGACTACTGTTGTTTTTGATGGGGGATGTCCCCACAGACTGGGACCCAGTGATAGGAGGCAGGTCCCCAGGATGTCTCCCTGGAAGGGGGAGAAAGGGTGCCGGGGAGCCCAGGCCCCTCCAGCTAGACGCATAAAGCAGCTAGCTCTCTTTAACAACTGAGATCAAGTTACAGTGGCGTCAGCCCCTCAGGAATTTACCTCCTGCCCCAGGCCCCTCAGTCATTTTTGGGTGTGTGGGGGGAATTCCTCGAGTACTGAGAACAAGTTCTGTCCTGTCTTCCTGGGCTGCCCAAGACTTGGAGGGTCTGGGGGACCTAGGGGACAGAGGGAACCTGTGGTTCCCTGCTGGGGACTGCGGCTGCTCAGTGGCCAATGAGACTCAGGGTGGGGGTGAAGAATACCCAGCATCTGAGTCAGCTCCATTTCAGACTCCAACCTGCTCTCATCCTGAACAAGTCCAGCCCGGCAGGTTGGAAGAGACCCAACACATCCCCTCCAACAGACTGTCTCTTACTGAAAACACACAGCTCTTCCCTCCTCTGTCAGCCCAAACAGAAGCCCAGACAGAAGTCACCTGGTGCAGAGAGCAGCCTGAGGACTTCTCCCTAATTCAGGGCTCGGCAGTTTCTCTGAAGGGCCAGAGAGCAGATATTCTTTACTTCCTGGCCAGTGGTCTCCATCACAACTGCTCAACTCTGCCATTGTGGCGTGAAAGCAGACGTACAGAATGTCAACAAATGGGTGTGGCTCTGTTCCAATAACGTTTTATTTCTAAAACCAGGAGGAGGGCCGGATTTGGCCTGGGGAGTGTAGTTTTCTGACCCCTGCTAGGGCAGGTCTGAGCAGCCATTAGGATCGGCCATCTTCCTTAAACTCTTCTGGACCTGCAGTAGCCATCCCAGGTCCCCCAAGGCCCAGCTGTCCACCACTGCAGAGAGGAGGAGAGTTTGTATGGGGGGAGAGGAAGCAGACGTTTGCTGAACTGACCTCCCCCCACCCCTGTAACTCACTTCACCTTCACCTGACGTAATTAAACCTGAACAGATACCTCCCAGTGAACACGTTTGTGGCCACTTACAGAGACGAACAAGGAGTGATCCATCGCCAACCAGTATGCGAGTCCAGAGAACAAGCTGGAAGCCTGAGGAGGGGCTCCCATCAGGCAGCAGAAGCAGAGATATGTTTATTCTTACTCACATCACCTTGGGCTTAGGACCAGGCTACAGAGGGGAAAACTGGGTTCAAGTCTCACAACTGCTGTCACTTACTAACCGAATGACCTTGGGCAAGTTACTTAATCTTTCCAACCTTTAATTTCCTTGTTTTACAAAACAGAGATAAAAATATCACTTGGTTCCTGGAGCCCTGAGGTTTCTATCAGATAACCCATGGGAAGCATTTAATGCATTACCTAACATAAACAGGCATGGCCAGACTTGAGGCTATGACTGCTGGCTTATTCACCGGGCACCTTCCGTGTGTCAGACCTGTGCCAGAAACTGCTAAGATAGACCTTGTTAAATACTCATAACAACAACTATGAATCGCTCTTATTACCCCCATGTTATAGGTGGGGGAACTGAGGCTCAGAGAAACAATACCTTACCCCCGGGCACACAGATTTGCTCTAGTCCAAAGGAAACCATAAAAGTGAATGTATAGGAAGGAAAAGATGGGAGGGAGTGAGGAAGCTTGGACCCTCCGTCGACGAAGGGGCAAAGGGGCAGCCCAGTTGGAATAACAGAGTTTTCACTGTCTGGAGAGGAAGAGGGCAGTTGCCTTTCAGCCAGCAGGAGCTCAGCTGGGGGCCTGTCTCTTGGACACTTCCCCGTGTTTCCCAGGAAAGCTGACTGACCTGGGTGGAAAGGTTTTTTGGGGGTTGTTGAGTGAACATCCCGTGTCCCCATGTACTGGGTTGAATGGTGTCACTCAAAAATTCATGTCAGAATGTGACCTTATATAATTATGGTCAGGATTGAGATAAGCTCATACTGGATTAAGATGGGGCCTAAATCGAATGAGAGTGTTCCTATAAAAACCAGAAAAGATGACATAGTGACTTCAAGAAGAAAGCCATGTGAAGACGGTGGCAGAGACTGGAATGATGTGTGTACAAGTCAAGGATTGTAGACACCAGAAGCTGGAGGGAGGCCTGGAATGGATTCTCCCTCACGGCCCTCACAAGGCACCAGCTCTGCCGACACCTTGATTTTGGACTTCTAGCCTCCAGAATTGTGAGACAATAAAGTTCTGTTATTTGAAGCCACCAGCTTGTGACAATTCGTTAAGGCAGCTAGAGGAAATTAATACGCCATGTATGTACTTTTGAGGGTGACTCCCAGTGTCCCCTGGTGCCTGGCACACTCTGAAGACCCTTCTAGGCTATAGGAGGAGAGCAGGGACAGGGAACTGATACAGGAAGGGGGAAGTCAGCTGGGGGGTCAGGGCTGGTTTGGAAAGCCAGGGAGTGGAGTACAGGTTTAAGGGAAGCCACAGGTAAGAGCCAGGAATGGGGGAAGTCAGGAAATCAATAGGAATGGTGAGGCTGGCAGAGCAAGGCTCTGTCTCCTCTATGCCTGAGAACTGCAAATAAACGGGCTGGTGACAAGTTCTTTGTTAAAGAGACAGAACCAAGCCAATGAAAGGGCTGCTTGGTTGGCTGCCCTCCCCCTCTTCTGGCTGTCCTCCCCACCCCCACATCGGGGCTTGTGCCTGCACAGCTGTCTAGCAGACAGACACCACTCCCACAAAGCCATCCAACTGCTCGGGCAGAGCTGTGGTCAGGATGTGGGAGTGAAGCCAGGCTGGACAGTGGCCATGTATAGCCTCTATATCGTGGCTCTGACCTTGGAGCCCCAGGGTCTGTGCCAGCCCCATTCCCATTGCTCAGGGCCACCAGCAGCAGCAGCAGCAGCAGCACCTGGGCGATGGGGGAGGGGACTAAGGCTGCCCAGTGGCTTCTCTGTGGAGGGGTTTCTTCCTGGCCTCACATTCCTGCCAAAGCCAGGCTCCCCGTGTTATACAAGCAACAGTCCTTCTAAGCTGGGAAGCACAGGAGCTTGAGGGGTGGGGGCTGTCCCTTGTTCTGGGTGGTAGCTTACCTCCAAAGGTGGTGGCCATCAGTTCCTGCCCTCCTTGTACGTGCACACCACTGCCCCGTTGAGAGGCAGAGTCCATTCCCCCACCCCGTTGGATCCAGGCTGCCTTGTGACTCTTTGACCAATAGAATTAGGCTGAAGTGATGCTGAGCCAGAGCAGCCCCCAGCCCTTCAGAGGACTGGCCATTGCTACTTCCCCTTGGAGCCCTGAGCTGCCATCTGGGACATCCAGCCCAGCTGGGCCTTCAGATGACCAGAGCCCCAGCTGCTCTCTGCAACTGTATTGAAGTTCCACCCCCCTCACTGAGGAAGAACAGGCCAGCTAAGCCCTGCCAACCCACACAGCCATGAGAGATAAAACTGAATTATTGTGTTAAGCACTGAGTTGGGGGGTAGTTTGTTTACACAGCCCTCTGTGACAGGAATGCTCGGAAATAGTCATCCCTTCACCCCCTCCCCCATCTTATGCACTGGCTACTTTGGAGCAAGAAGGACCCCCAAGCTCTAAAGTCCATAGACCCTCATTGGGGATTTACCCAGGGGTCTCCCTGGTAACTGGTCCTGGTTACAGCACAGGTTGCTGGGAGGTGCTGCTCCTTCTGAAGTTGGTAGGAAACCTTTAAATTAAAATCAACAAAAATCTGTACAGCAGCTAGGATGTTCGTGACACTCTGAGCAACTCAGAGTCATACGATGCCTTTTATTTGAAGAGCATTACACAGCTTAGAGCACTCAAACATACGGAACCTCCTCTTACCCATGGCAACCACGGAAGGTAGCGGGGGCAGGCATGGTTCCTTTTGCTGTAATAGAGGAAACCACATAAGATCACACGAGGGGGGTGGCAGAGCCAGGGCTGGAAGCCAGGTCACCCAGCTACCTGTCCACAGGCCTCCTTCACACTGCACGCTGTTGTCCCCAAACCATCCTGGATAGCACATTGGGGCTGAGTCAGGCCCATTTTCCTAGGTTGAAGGAACAGAGAATTGGGGAAGAGAAACTGACCACAGTTGTAGTTATGGGCCCAGAGTGGCCTTCCTGGGTTTAGGCGTGGCTCTGCCCTTAGTTGAAATAACTTGGCAATTACTTACCTTGCGCCTGCATCTGTAAAGGGAGATGCACTACTGCAGAGAACTGCTGTGAACCTAGGGGGAGGGGAGGGCTTTTGTGACTGCCTTGAATGACAGAGCACAGTGCGGGTGACCCTCAGAGATTCTGGAAGCCAGATCACAAAATATGAGCTCTCTGTCTTATTCTTCATGAAGCCGGCTGACCTGCCCAGGCTGCCATGCTGTGAGGAAGCCCAACTAGCCCACAAAGGGGAAGCCACATGGAGAGGCCCTGAGGCCACATGAGGAGAGAGAGATGCCTACCCAGCTCCCAGCTCCCTCAGCTCCAGGCTGTTCCAGCACCATCCACTGTCTGACTGCAATTAAATGGAAGACTGGGAGCCAGAACCACCCAAAGTAACCATGAGAGATAAGAAAGTGGTGATTGCTGTTTGAAGCCACTAAGTTCTAGACAATTTGCTACACAGCAATAGGTAACTGGAGCAGAGTTGGTTGGGGGTTTAGTGTATTGAATGGTGTCTCTCTCTTCCTCCCCCCTGACTCCCAGAAAAAAAGATATATTCATCTGGAACCTCAGAACATGACCTCTGGAATAATGGTCTTGAAATAAGGATCTTGAGATGAAACCATCTAAGGTGGGCCCTACATCCAATGACAAGTGTCCTTATAAGAAACAGAAAAGAAGACACAGCAATGACAGAGAAAACGGCCATGCGATGACAGAGGCAGAGATGGAGTGACGTGATCACAAGCCAAGGAAGCCTAGAGTCACCAGAGGCTATAAAAGGCAAGGAAAGATTCCCCCTCAGAGCCTTCAGAGGGACGGGCGTGACCCTGCTGTCACCTTCATTTGGGACTTTTCATCTCCTGAACTGTGACACAGTAAAATTTCTGTCAATGTAAGCCAAGAAGTTTGAGGCAGTTTGTTATGGCAGCCCTAGGAAACTAATCCAGGGGCTAGAGGCAGTTCAGGACTGGCAGCTATCACGAAAAGAACGGCATTTTATGGCTCCTGAATCAGATGCAGAGCTGACAAAACAGAAGTGCCCCTCAGGGAACAAGAGGACAGAAGTTCTGTGATCAGAACTTCTTGAGTGATGAGCATGCTTCTTTGCCACAGTCAGACTGAGGCCCAGAGCAGACAGAAGGACCAGGGCCGGAAGCAGAGAGGAGTGGCTTGCCCTCGGCTGTCTGTCTCTTGTAGTTCCTTATGGCGAACAGAAAAGCTCACATAAAACAAAAATCGGAACAACAAAGAATATGTCCAGGCTCTCCGTTTCTTGATCCTAAAGTTCAGGTTACTTCTCTCCATTCCTCTTAAGTCAACTTTTTGGCAGAGTGTGGCCAAAAATCCTTTCCTCAAAAATGTTGTGTGGATGGGGGATGAAATCACCACCCAGGTGGAGTTGGCGTAATCTTAACAGGATGCTTCAAAAAGCATGGACACCTGCATGCAACAGGTTTTCAAAAGGAGGCTGCAAACCTCAGCGTAGACGGGGCCAGGCAGGCAGCCTTGATGAGACGGCTGGGGGTAAGAGACAATAGGGAGCTGTGAGGAGTGGGGCAAACTGAGGTGCCCCAGCTAATGGTTGTGTCGGAATGTGGACCCGGAGCAGCCACATCTTAGTATTCTAAGAGGAGCTAAAAATCCATAGTTTTATGTAAAATCTGATTTGTAAATTCTAGCAATCAATTCAAATTTAAAACATTGGGTGGATAAAACAAAACATGGCTGCAGGCTGAGTTGGGCCTGAGAGCTGTTTGTGACATCTGCATTTGTGGCCATCTCACACAGCCTGGCGCTTAGATGCCTTTCATGTCTGTCCTCACACCCATCACGATTGTTCAGCCCTCAGTTCTAGACGTTCTGACTCCACCACAGGAAAGGCCTTGCATCTGACTTCTCCCCATCATCATTGCCTTCAGCTCCCACCCTCCTTCATCTGAACCACCCACCCTGGGTCCCTTGAGGCACCCTCTTCAGGGGCCAGGTTAGGGCCTTCGTGGCCTACCCCATCCTCACCAGCCTGCAGCCCTCCTCTCTCACTCCCAGGCCCCTTTCAGAAGCCACATTAGGTTACTCATTGCTTTCTGAACTCAAGACCCCACAGCCTCCAGGTCTCCTTCCACGCCTTTCCCTCTGCTTACAATTCCTTTTCCTCCTGCCTTTGAATTCCTGCCAATCATTCCTGGCCCAACCCACAGTTCTCCTCTTTTCTCCTCTCCTAGATTCTGTCACCTTCATTCCCCACTCACACGGAGTTCCCTGTCTTTGTTCCATGGCACCTTGTGTACTTCTCCTGTAACTGCTATCACCCCGTATCTCAGCGACTGGTTGACATTAGTCTCTGATCAGATTATGAGTCTCTGGAGGCAGGGACCATGAGTCGGTTTCCTTTGTACCTCACACCTGGCACGTTGAGGGTACGTACTCAGTAAGGATTCAAAGAAGGAAACCCGACAAATCAGCATGCCAAGGTGGGAAGGGGCGAAGGAACTTGCCAGAGGTCACCCAGCTCATTGGAGGCAGAGCTGGGACGGGAAGCCACTTCCCAGCGGCATGTTTTGGGTACACATGGCTGAGTGGCTGGCGGGGCTGAGCAGTCGGTGAGCGCCAGGAACAAGGGGCTGAGCGGCGTTTCTTGGAGGGGTGCCAGGACTCTGCCAAGAAATAACTTTTAGAGGAAGGTGGCTTCAGAACATAGGAAACATGGGCCAGAGATGTTTGGAGCAGTCAGTTGAGAAAGTTCTGGAGCAGAATCAGCCTCAGGGCGAGGAACTGTCCAAGGAGGAAATTGATAGAAACAAATTCTGGGGCCAGAATTCAGAATCCACTGGAAACCATGAAGTTCCGGTGAGAGAGAACAGCCTGAGCTTAGGAAAATCGCTGAGACATCAAGGATTTTCAAAGTGACCTAAAGAACTACCTGCCTGTGCTGCCATCAGGATGACAATGGCATTGACGAGTCTGGGCCATTCTGACCATCAGCCCCCGTTATCACTATTTCCACCAGTTCCACTGTGATCTGAGACAATACTGACTCTTATTATTGCAGGGTTTCCACATCACGCAGGACGCGTGTGGGTTGAATTGTGCACCCTGCCTCCCCACCCAAGATATGTTGAAGTCCTCATGCCAGGTATCTGAGCATGTGCCTTTTTTGGAAATAGGGTCTTTGCAGATGACCAAGTTAAGATGAGGTCATACTAGACTAGAGTAGACCCTGAATCCACTGTTATTGGTGTCCTTATAAGAAAGCCCTGTGAAGGGCCGGCCCGGTGGCTCAGGCGGTTGGAGCTCCATGCTCTTAACTCCGAAGGCTGCCTCTTAAATTCCCACATGCTCCAGTGGGTTCTCAACCACAAGGTTGCCAGTTCAATTCCTCGAGTCCTACAATGGATGGTGGGCTCTACGCCCTGCAACTAAGATTGAACACGGCACCTTGAGCTGAGCTGCCTCCTAGATGGCTCAGTTGGTTGGAGCGCATTTTCTCAACCACAAGGTTGCCGGTTCGACTCCCACAAGGGATGGTGGGCTGCGTCCCTGCAACTAGCAACGGCAACTGGACCTGGAGCTGAGCTGAGCCCTCCACAACTAAGACTGAAAGGACAACAACTTGACTTGCAAAAAAGCTCTGGAAGTACACACTGTTCCCCAATAAAATCTTTAAAAAAAAACCAAAAAACAAAAAACACATAGCCACATTAAAAAAAAAAGAAAACAAGGCCATGTGAAGAGACACAGACACTCAGGGAGAAGGCCATGTGATAACAAAACACAGATTGGAGTGACGCAGCTGCAAACCAAAAAACGCCAAGGAGTGCCAGCAGCTACCAGAAGCTGGACAAGACAAGGAAGGATTCTTTTTTCCCCTTTTTTTTTTCAAATGCAAAGAAAGATTTATTTGTATGAACAATGAGAATTAGGATACTAGATAAGAAGCAAAGCAGTCTTCTGTCAAATGGAGAAGCTCAAATTCTTAAGTAATTGACTTTGGGACATAAAACAATGGGAAGGCTTGCTGTGTTGCCTTCAGATGTTAAGTCTCTTTATCCAGCAGGCTTTTTAAATGTGTCTTCCTCCTGGGCCTGCTTTTCTAATTTCCTATGATATAAAAGCTGGTGTTCCAGATAGCCTATGTTCCTCTTCTGTTTACGTTTCCCATGAAACGTAAGAGATCAGTTTCACTGTTCACAGAAGCCAAGGTCTTCAGGTCTTGCAGGAGCTTGGATAACTTGTTCTCCAACTCCGGAGCAGACTCTAGAGCTTGTACACCAGTTCCCCAGTTATCTAGACCCGGCCTTGGAATGACTGGAAGGCAGATTTTACCCTCATGTCTTCTTAGGTATCTTTGCGTGTTCCCTCTTCACCTCAACTTGGTCTTTGAAGAATGAAGCAAAAAGAGGTGCGCCCATGTCTACATTGTAATAACAGGCCATAGATACATAAGCATCACTGACGTGAAGCTGAAAAGATGCCACTTGATTACTAGCAAGCCTACAGTCTTCAGAGATGACGCTCTGGAGCTGGGATGCCACCTCAGCTTTAGAGAAAACCAGGCATAAGAAGTGCTCGGAAGGCTTCTTCCCCAGAGCCTTCAGGAGGAGTGTAGCCCTGTTGACACTTCCCTTTCAGACTTCTGGCCCCCAGAATTGTGAGACAATACATCTCTGTTGTGTTAAGCCAGCTGCTTTGTGGTGTGGCAGACCCTGCAAACTCATTCATCATGGTTACATCTGTTCTCTGATTTCATCCTCTCAACTACCTTATTAGTTGCTATATGTTTCTACCTGTGATAGACAGCCTCCAAGATAGCGCCTGTGGTCCCATCTCCTGGTATTCACTTCTCTGCGTAGTTTCCTTCCACACTGAATAGGGCTGCCCTGTAACCGATGAGATATTGTAAAAATAACAGCATGTGCCTTCCATGGCTTAGGCACTATGTTTCAGTTCTGCCTTACTCTGTTGGAACACTCACACTGGAGAAAGCTCACAACCATGTCCTAGGGCCACTCCAACAGCCCGTAGGGAGTCTACTGCTGAGGAACCGAGGCTTCCAGCCAACAACCAGCTCACGTGAGGGCCCCATCTTGGAAGCAGAATCTGCAGCCCCAGTCCAGCCTTCAGATGGCAGCAGCCCTGGCCAACTTCACAGCTGCAGCTTCATGAGAGACTTCACACCAGACCTCCCAGCTAATCCATTCCAACTCCTGATCCACAGAAACTGTGTGTCATAATAAATGTTTATTGCTTTGTGCTGCTAAATTTCATGGTAATTTGTTACACAGCACTGGACAGCAAATACATTTTTTCCTATCTCAACAGAAGCAGCATGCATAGCAGTTAAGAACACAAGTTCTGGAGTCAACTCACATCACTTACTAGCTATGGACCTTGAAAAAGTTACTCCAGCCTCTCTGAGTTTCTTCATTTATAAGCACATAGAATCACTGTCCCCATCTTATAGACCATTGGGTGGAGCACAGGAGTTAATACAGAATATATAACAGTCCCTGGCATCTAGTAAACATTAGTTATTGTTATTATGTGGGCGGGAAAACAGCTCCAGAGAGGTGAAGAGACATTTCCATGACTATACATCTCCATGGCTACTCAGCAGTTGGGCTGAGGGATGAACCCAGGTCTCCTGACTCCCTGTACAGTGCTCCTGGTTTCATTGAATGACTTCACTTCTAGCATCCCCCCACCTGCCGCAGGCCTTTTTAGTGGTGAAGCACTGTCAACAGCTGGCTGTGCATATTGCCCTGGGGTCAGGGGGACAGCCAGTCAGATCAGACTGTGGCCCTGGCCCTGGAAGGAGAACCCCTCAGCCCCTGCAGCAGAGATGTTAGACAGGCATGAAGGGCAGGCAGCAGCAGGCTGGGTACCCCCTGAGGGGGCTTTTCTGGATCACATTTCATTGCCAGAGCAGGTCCAAGGACGCAATGAGCCATTTCCAGCCATGGTTAGGAAATGGCTGGGAGAGCAGGACAACTGTTTTGAAATGTAATCCAGTATTAGAGTGAAAGGGTTGTTGGGAGTAAGTCTCTACTGCACGAGCTGCTTTGGTTTAAGCAGATCAAGATGACCTTGAATAAGCAGAGGCCCAGGAACCAAGGGCCCCCTAGAAAAAGCACCCACTTCCCTGTTTTCTCCGAGACTGCAGCTCAGCCCCACATCTGATAGCAGGAGGCAGCTAATGGGTGCAAGTGAGTGAGGCAACGGAAAAAAGAGCAGAAAGAAGAGAAGGCAGTGGCATTTGAATTTTACCTTTGAAAGAGCAACATCACCTATGAAAATTGGATGCAAAAACCTGCAGGTGTGCTTGTCACTTTCTAATGAAGCCTCATGGCCAGGTGTAACCCTTGTAAAACACCAAGGGAGGTTACTGGGTGTGATTTTCCCTAAATTGTCACGAAAGAGTGGCAGAATACGGCAGTCCCAAAATATGCCTCTTTAGCATAAGGATGATTTTGAGCTGATTATTTTGAGAAACAGCCTACTCAGGAGAAGCTCTGAAAGTAGTCAGTTACCCTTTTGTAAGGGAAATTCACATTTATAAAGGAAATCTCCATTTGTAAGTGTGTCTCCCTCTCAGTACCAGGAAGGATGGCTGTAAATCTTGAGACTCTTATCCAGGAAGAAGGCACTGATGTAAATCTTCGTAACAAATCTTATCGGTTTTACAATACTTTTCCTGGTCACCTCCCCTATACCTTTCCTTCCGTTGTCTTTAGCTGAAGGTGGTATTTAAGCCTGAGTTCTAAGCCATCTCTTTGAGTTACTCATTTTCCCCAGGGCCTTCAAATCCTGTGCGTCCAGCCAGTGCTTCTCAGGGCAGCGCTACCGACCCCCTCAGGACTCCACCCTCTGATTTACTCTTCTACTTGTCTCCCCCTCAAAACCTGTTCCCAGGAGTGCATGCATTTGATCAGACTGCTCTCCCACCACACACCCTCTGGTCCACCGCAGCTCCTCAGCCCATAGTTCCGCCCATCACTGTAGCCTCCTATGAAGCATCTGCTTGTAAATCACAAGAGATTTGTATTTCAGTGGCTCTCAAACGTTCTCAGACACAAGCATTACCTGGAGCAGTTGTGCATCTATAGAGTCTGGGTGGGTTCAGAAACCTAGAGTAATAATGAGCTCTTGGCGACTGTGATGGTGGTGAGCCTTGAAATCCAAGGAAACATACCCTCACTGGGATGATTTCAGACAGGGCTAGCAGATACTTGAGAAAGGGGCCGGAGAGCAAGACACGAGAGGGGCCTAACAGCCACTCCCTGATACTATCATCCCTTCAGCACAGGGCATGGGAGGGCGTGGGGAGGAACAGAGAAAGCTGCAGGCCCTCGGTTCCTGCAACACTTCCTCGTAGATCTCTGTGTGCCTCCTCACCCTGGCTCCACCCTTACGCCATCCTTCAAAGTCTTTCATTCTTGGAGAAGCAGGGAACCTGCCCACCACCTGTGACGACAGAATCCTTCACGGGGCATCCATGTTGTTTGTGTATTGCCTCTGATTCTGCTTTTTTCCTCTGAGCTGACTTGAACAATTCTTCGTTTAACCTTGCCTCACTCGTTCTCAAGGTCAGTGGACATCATGCCTCACATTTGGGGGTGGGGCGGGCAAGGATTTTGTAAAATAGGCTCTTAAGCTTCTTGGGGAGAGACTTGGGTTCAATAGTCCACAATAGGATCCAGAAATCTGCTTTTTAAACAAACAACTCTGAAACGGTGACTTAAGTTTGAGAAGGCCTAAGGATCAGCTTCTCCACCCTTTCTACGAGCTGCCTTCTCCCTACACAGACCGGGCAGCGGACGGAGATGAGGCTGGGCCAGGAGGTTTTGAATCACCAGGCACTTGGGCCAGGGGCTCTCAGATCTATGGTTTCAAGTAATCTCTACAGCAATCATGTGGCAGCCAATTATTATCCCATTTTACAGATAAGGAAGTTCTGTGCTCTTTGAACCACTCTGTGGCTCCTTTCAGTTCTAAAACGATAGGAAGTTAGAGCACCAGGCTTAACCTTTATATCCATCACTGTGTTACCTTGGGTAGGCTCTCTTCCCATCCTGGCGCCGTCCTGTTCCCACATGAGGCCAGCCACATCATCTCGGGACCAACTCTGAGGGCTCTCCAAAACCGGGCTAACCACAGGGCTTAATTTTGTTGTGAGGTGGGTTTGATTATGACTTGAATCTTTTGTCACCTAAACTCAGTCTTGACACTTTATTGTTTACACTGCAGAATCAAATCATGCAGTTTCAATTTAAAAAGAGAGAAAAGAGGCCCTCAGAGGAAACCCATCACTGGCTTTTACTGGAGGGACTGTGCCAGAACGCCTGCGAATGGGTTAATTTAGCAGGAGGGTATGAGGGCAAATTGTAAGACTAAAGGAAAATGACTATGGGCCACACGAGTGACAGCAAGAACCAAGGCTGTTGCATCAGAGAGCTGAAGTATAGACTATTTATGGCCAGGTCCCACTTTAGCCTAACCACAGCTGCTATTAAGACCCTCAAACACGCCATCAGTGGTTCTGGACTTTACATAATGACTGAACTCTGCCTTTTCATCAGAGGGGAGAAGATCAGCGTGGAAACCAAAAGGGCTGAAATTTCAGCTGCTGCCAGGCGTCCCGGGGCTCCAACACGCTCCCAGAATAGCACGGCTAGGTTCCCGGCAGCCTCGGGCTACTCCACAGCTGGGCTTCCGGTGAGGGAGCCGAGTCAAGCCCCAAGCAGAGCAGGGAACAGCTGGGACGGGGTACAACCCAGAAGCCAGCTGGCTGGCTGGCCCTGCCCTGCTGGAGGCACCATCCCTGGTGAGTGTGGGCACGTCTGGCTCTCCCGTGGCACCCTGGCTCTCCCCCCATCTCCTCGGTATCCAGGCTGAGTTCGAGAGTCAGGGGCACCCTCAAATCTCAGGGGAGGGGGGGTCTTCTGAATGCTGTTGAGTGAACTATGTTGGTGTCTGGCAAGGCTGGTGAAGGACTGAGTGGCCCGGAAGGCAGGGCAGTTTATAGTGTGTGCAGAGGGGAGGTGCTCATAGGGGCTGGTGGCCACCAGAACAGGGCTGGAGAAGGAAGAAGGGACAGAAAGGGAGACACACAGCCCTGCCACAGGCAGGACAACTGCCCAGCACGGCGCTGTCTTCCGAAGGTAAAGGGCTTGCTGGGAGAAGGGAGGGCAGCTGAGAAGGGAGGTTGCCCGCTTGACACCAGCCCTGCTGCGAGCATCCTCTTGTGCTGGCCTGTGCAAAGCCTTCATCTATTTACTCCTTCATAGATATTCCCTGAGGCCCCACTATGGGCGAGGCACCAAGGCAGCACAAAGAGGGATCAGGCACACGTTTTTCCTTCAAAGAGCTTATACCCGGGCTGGGGACATAAGACATGTACCTGAACAAACATAAGGCAGAAAACGAAGAGCTAGCCAAGAGATGAGCGAGCGCTCTGGGGTGTAGCACAGTGATATGCAAGTCCAACCGAGTTCAAATAAATGGGCTCTGATCCATGGCAAGTCACTTAGCCTTTATGAACCTCAGTTTTTACATCTATAAAATAGAGATAAGACTATCTGCCTTATTGAACTCATAGGGTTGTAAAGATCAAATATATATAAAAGCCACTTTGAAAATTGTACAGTGCTACAGAGGTAAGCTGTTACGGGTATGCATTATCAGACTAGCCAGCGTTGCCCTGAACTTCTTGGCCTGGGGTTCTGGGAGCCAGCGGGAGCCAGGAGCTGAGTGCTGGGCTCAGGACAGCAGCAAGGCCAAACCTACACCTTCCCCCGAGGGAAGGCTGATGGCCTCTCCCACTGCTTGGCCAGTCATTCCACTGATACTTACTGCCGACTTTCATTAATATGTATATTAATACAATATTGTAGGGGCTGCCAGGAAGAATAGACATAAAATCTAGAGTCCATTCTCCACTGAGCCTATCACAGAATTAGGGAGACAAGAGATCTATGCATGAGATATAACTAACAGTGCAAAGCAGTGCCAGGCGGAGGCTGAGGGAGAGCAGAGGGAGGACTACCGGGTGGGGTCACCAGCAAAAGTTTCTGGCTGGAGTCAAAGGTTTCAAAGGGGGATTGATTCAGAGAGGCAGGAAGGTGGGGGCCTCCTGGATTGAGTGGCAACAGTGAGTGAAGCAACAGGAAGGCAAGTGTGGTGGTCTGACTCAGAGCTGACCTCAGGCCCAAGTGGCCACTTCCTGTGGGGGAGAGGAGGAAGATGAGGCTGGAGCCCAGGTCGATGCAGGTTGCAGAGGCCTTGAATGCCGGGCCAGGGAGTTTGGTCTTTTCACTTAAAGGCAGTGGGAGCCAGGGAAGGTGTTGTGAGCAGAGTGCTGGGTTAAGTCGGGGAGTGTCCCACCATGTATGGGGGTTTCAGGGTGGCTGCAGGTGTTGGGGAGTGGTAGGAAGTCTGCACGCAGGGGTTATCAGTTTGGGTGTGTGTAGCTAGCTACTGGGATGAGGTAGAGGGTACACCCTGAAATGTTCTCAGATCTGGGGTAAGACTCTACATGAAGGTATGGGGGAACTAAACACAGCACTGTTTGCACATTTCTTTTTTGGTTTCGGAAGGGGAGGGTGGGTTGAGGGGCCTGAATCCTGGACTTTCAGCTTTGACCCTGGTTCCTAGATTCACTCAGTCTGTTGGTGGAGATTGCCCAGACCTGGGCAGCTCAGAAAATCCAGCCCTCTTCTTCCACAGGGAGTTGGTCAGTGGCCACTGAGCCATGGACAGGAGGGGGGACAGGGAAAGGATTTTGTGGCCACTGTGGGGGCTCAGGATCAGGTGACATTCCCGCAGGCTCTGCCCAAGGCCCACTTCCGGGTACATTTCCAGAAGGATCACCCATGGGCAACTGGTTGTGGTGAATGAGCATTACATTCACCTGTGCCCTGCCCCTGGCTTCCTGCTTCTTAAGGGGTCATGTTGGTACCTGGCTCCTCTCAGAAACCCAGGTGGCACCTGCTGCTCCAAGCAGGTAGTCCTAGGAGCCCAAGAGAAAAGGACACATATCCAGACACAGAAGCCTGGGCAGTAACCAGTTAATACAGGGGCCGGGGCAAGCAGAGGGCAAATGCAAAATCTGTTTACCAGCTGGTGGTGGGGTAGTCGGGGCCTGGCACTAGATTCCAGGCACCCACCTGTCAGGTAGCCAAGAGCCCCACCCTCAGCTCAGTGAGCAACTATTCTCGGAACTAGAACTATTCTCGCTCCACTGGCTGCAAGACCAGGGGTACTCCACCCCCTGGAAGGGGGAGCAGGCCTCCCACAGCCAGAGGAGGAAATGGCACCTGAAAGAGATTCTGCAAGCTGAAACTGCACTCCAGGACTCCTGCTCCCCAGGCAAAAGGGAAGTCCCTCTAGGGAGCAGAACTGACCCCTAGTGCTCCAGGACCCCAGGGAAGGCCCCACCCTGGATTCCGGACGCAGAGCTCTGCTGGCCCAGAAAGGTGGACTTCTTCACCAGGCACTGGGGCTTGCCTGCTTCCCAGGAAGGCTTGGCCCCCGTGGGCAGGGCAGATGCGAGCAGGTGCAGGGCTGTTTGCAAGGCCCCTGATGTGAGGGGAAGGTCTGCAGCGGGCTGCCCTCCAGGGGCTGTATCTCAACCCTTGCTGCTATTGTTTGGGTCATAGAATAATGGATCTGCTGTGGGCCAAGCTCTGGGCCAGATGCCAGGGACAACAAGATGTGAGACATGTCCCTGCTCTTGAGAAGGGCACAGTCTAATTGGGGAGACAATTTAGAAAGCTGATTACGATACACTAGGATCAATGAAAAATAAACAAATGTATAATCAGCCGTGGGTAAACAGGGCAGGTCACATAGTTCTTTCCGGGGAAGGGAAAGAAAGCTTCGCAGAGAAGGGGCACTGGAGCTGAGCTTTGATGTAGAGTTTAAAATTTTGGTCCAAGAAAGGGAGGTGGGAGGGAAAGGATGTTGGAGGTAGAAGGAACAACACAGATGAAGACCTAGAGCATGGCATGCCGAGGCTATTCTGATAAATAATAAGACAGAATCAAAAGGCTGTCAGAGAAGCAGCTTTTACAAGTTTGGGTGAAAAACTGTTAGGCCTTTTTAACTGACAGGACTAAGGCTCAGAGGGGAAGGACTAGGAAAGGAGAGTCTCACCCCTGGGCATCTGTAAGTGCCAGGTTTGTTTGAGGAACCTTTAAACACAGCTTCATCTAGATGTTACAACAAGATGTGGGGGTGGCGTTATACAGGTTTTAGAGGAAACTGGGGCTCAGATGAAGTGACTTGCTCAGGTCACACAGCTGGCAGGCGGCAGAGCTGCTCTTGACCCCTGGGCCTGGTCAGTACCTTAGACTCTTGCAGCTCAAAGAAGGAAGCAGTCCAATGAATGAAAGTGGTTTCAGTGGGCCAGCAGGAACTCAAGCACCATATTAGAGAAGCGAGGGAGAGAGGAAGATACTCCTTTCCAATTCATTCATCCCGGCTCTCTCTGAGCAGTGGGTGGGCAGTACCCATACGGGTCCACTTCTCCAAGTATTATTAGGTGAAAATGACATTCATAAAGGCTTATATGCCTGTGGGTTATTAAATTGGGTGAGGGGCATTTGGGGGCAAAGATGACCCTTTTCTTGGAAAGCCACATCACCTCCCACAGAACTTCCCTTCTAGTCACTCCAGGCCTGCTGTGCCCAGCAGCACCCACCACCCTCTGAATCACGGGGTGAGGCTCTCACCATGTCCACTTCCAGTCTCCCCACCTCTCACGGATCACAGGCTGGGGGAATAAAGCTGAGGGTGCGGGGATCCTGGAGACCTAGAGGCCCAGGCCATCCGCCCCAAGGGCCTGGCTTTGTTTTGAAGACAGATCCTGTTCCGCTGTGAGATGGGGAGAAAAGGGAACAAGCAAACAGTTCTCAGAAAACTGCCCTACATTTCCACTGCTATCTGCCGCTCAGGGCTGGCTGAGGGCAGAGCTCAGCCGCTTGGGTGTCCAGGCTTCTGTCCAAATGACTCCCAGTGGGTGGCCAGGCACTGGGTACCCCTACCTTCCCCCTTTCTGGGGCCAGAGTGAGGGGGAAGACTTGCCTCTTGGGAAAGGTCTCTGTAGAGTGAAGGGGTTCACAAAGTTTGAATGTAAACTGAGACAGATCTGCAATTCATCTGTCTCCGAGAGGTCTCTCTCAGACCAGTTCCCTCATCCCTTTCCCAGGGCTCTCTGAATTGGCTTGTCACTCTCATAAGCGACCCCTCCCAGCAAACTGATTTCAGCACTGGAAGCCTTTTTAATAAAGCCAGAGTGACTTATCCATTTCACCAGGTCTGACCAGCTGCTCGCCTTTTCGTGGTGGGCACCCAGCTGCCTGGACCTTACAAGCGTCTGCACACCCTCGCATGGGGGGGACCTGAGTTGTGGGGTGGGTGCTGTTGCTAGGGGAGGGAGAGCAAACGCACAACTGCCCCAGAAAGATGCTTTTCCTCTTCATATTGAAAAGAACTGAAACAATTCAGTCTTCGCCACGTTTCCGAGACCAGCCGGCGAGGGCAAGGCACAGAAAGGGAGAGACAAGGTTCTAGAAAACCTGGGCCCCACCGCCAGCTCCAGCCGCTAAGCAAACACTCCCTGCTGGCGTCCGAAAAGCCGGTGTGCGACGGCAGGAGCCGGCCAGAGGTTTATCGCTTCGGCAGCTCAGGGTGATTCGCGGAATTAGGCTGCGGGTTGTCAGAGACTGAGGCACTCAAACACCCTGGCAGGGACCCCTCCCCCATCCCTGCCACCCCCACCCCACCCCCAGCCGTGACCCGCTGCCCCCCTCTTCCCACCTCCGCTCCCCCCCCCCCCCACCGCCCTAGCCCGGCGCTACAGGCTGAGCAAACACGTCCCGCCACCGGCTGGCTCCGACCGCGCGCCGCTGGCTATCCCCCAGGCAACTCGGCGTCACGAGAACCAGCACCCCGGAGACCCGGCGCCTTGCCCTCCCTCTGCGTCCCCTGGGCCCCGGCCAGGCCCAACAATCTCTCCCTTCCCCGTGCGCCGCGGCCCCGCCGGGCCTCCAGCGCGTGCTAACTAGGCCCCGCTGGGCGCCGGGGACTGCGCAGCCCACCTCGCGCAGAGCCCGCAGCCCCGGGGGAGGGCAGCTGAAAAATCTCCTGTTTACTGGGCCGGGGAAGTCCCAGCTTGGATTCGCTTCCCCATTTCTGCGGTTCCCTTTCTGCTGGTTATTCGGGCCGGAGGGGAAAGGGTGGCAACCGGCTGATCCACCCCGCGGCACGGATTAGGGGTGGGGCGTGGAGAAAGCTAGGGAGAGCCGAACTCGTGGAAAAGTCCCGGGGCCGCGGGAGGGGCAGGTCTCGGAGGCACGGCCCACGCGTCCCGCAGCGCAGAGACCGCAGGGGCCGGGTTAAATACTGTACCTCGGGGAACAGGAGCGTGAAGGCTAATTAGGACAAGTCAGAACAAAAAACAGGGACACGGAAAGGGGAGCGCGCGCTCAGAGTTGGGCCGACTCTGGGGGGAGGGTCGCAGGAAACCCAGGCGCTGGGTAGTCGGGCCCAGGGCGACATTTGCCCACCGTCCTGAGTGGTTCTGAGCTCAGCCCATCGCATTAGGGGCGCGCACTGTGGTGTTCCCACGCATACTTGGTGGCCTGGGTGCTGGGGAAGGACCACGCGTGCAAGAGCGGACACTCGGTGTGTGGTGTGTCCACGTGTGCAAGCTCGGGGAGGGGAGGGAGCGCAGCAGGCGTGACAAAGGCGGACTTTGTGTCTGAGAGTGCGCCTCGCTCCAGCCGGGAGCTGCGAACTGTGTCCGGTGGGTGTCTCACGGGAGAGCCAGGACGAAGGTGACAAAGGCTAGATGTACGCCACCGAGAGACGCACCAAGGCGGCCCCCGCGCGCGCGTGTGCGCCCGCGCTCTAGAAAATGCGAGGAGGGAGAGTCCGGCCCGCAAGGTGCGCTGGGTTGCACCCCAAACTGCTTTCGGGAGAGAAAGCTGAGTCCAGAAAGTGAGTGCGCGTGAGTGTGCGCGCGCCCGCATGCGGGGGCGTGGCAGTAAACAGCAACAACTCACTTGCCAGCTCCGCCAGAAACTCCGATCTCCCTCCCCGACCGGAAAGTGCGACTTGCCGGAGCCTGGAGGTGAGTCGAAGGGGGAGGGATGGGAGGGCTTTGTTACAGTGTAAACCGATTGCACATACCTGGAGCTGCGGTCGCCCGATAAGCGCCTGAATGGAGGTGATGTCACGGTGATGCAGGCGCGGGCCCACCCTCGCCGAGAGAAAGGAATCGAGCGCGGGGAGAGGCCAGCGCTAGAGCTAGCGACCGAGCTCCGCCAGCACAGCCACGGTCCGGGGAGAGGCAGGCCCCGCGCCCCGAGCCCCCGCCTGGGCCCCGCCACCCCAGGCCAGGGCTGGGCCTGGCCCTGCGTTCTGAGCCGAGTCCCTCCTACCTCCGCCCGCGCCCCGCCTGGGGCAGGAGTTGGCCCCAAACGCCGCGCCGTAGCCCGGCCGGCTGCGCGTCCCAGGTAAGGGCTGCTGCCTTCCCTCTCCGTCCTCCCCTCGGCCGCCCGGAAGAGTCGGGTCAGTCTGGCCCGGAGTGGGCGAGGGCTTAGCCCGGGGGGTGGAGAGCCCAGGGGCGGAGGACGCCACGCCAACAGTGTTCAGTTACAGAAACTTTCCAAACCGGACCCCGCTGGGGACTGCGGGTGCGGGAAGTCCGGCGCGGCGCTCCGAGGGAGGCGCGGGGGAGAACTCCCGGATGAGGGTCTCCAAGGGGTGCTCCCTCCAAACCCGCTGCCGCTCTGTGCGAATCCACAGTCAATAGTGACTTTGGGCAGCTGTCCTTTCCGCCGCCCGCTACCGTGGATGGGGAGGGCCGGTTTCTGTGGCCAGAGGAAATGGGGGAGAGCGGCTGGCTGGCTGCCCTGCGCCTTCTGTCCCGATGTCCGGGGGAGCGTCGGTGTAGACCCCAGTGGAGGACGGGAGGAGTGAAGAGGGCAACCCTCAGAATCTTCCTGCCACAAGTTTGGGGTTTCAGACAATCAAAGAGACTCTACTTCTGGCAGCGTGGCTTCTGGATCCCCTGCCCTCCCACCCCCAATGGCTTTTCCAGCCTCAGGTTGAGTAGCGCCCCTTCATCCCCAGGCCTGCAGTTTCATATCCAGGAAAACCCAGTCACTTAAGAACGCCAGAGTCTTGATCCTTAAAGCACAGGGACCAGAATATGTGGAAATATGGTTTTGTGCTCCTGAAGCCGCCCCCCGCCCCGCCATGAGCCATGATGTGTGGCTGGGGGTGGAGGAGGGAGTGCTAGTGGGGAACATTCCAGAACAGACCCTTGGTTTGGGACATCCAAGTTTCAGAATGCTCATGGAATTTTGGCCCAGGAGCCCACCCTTGGTGTGGAGGGCCAGGCTTGGGTTCCAGGGTGCCTCCCAGCCCCTCAACCTGGGCACTGAGGTGGCTCCCTACAGGCACAGGCATCTCAGGTCCTAGAGGAAGGAGGAGGAGGGGAAGAGGTGGGAAGGCTGTCATTGGGTCCATCCATCTCTCCTGACAGGCTGCTGAGTGGTGACAGACAGGGAGGAAGGAGGATTCCTGGGTGAGCATAGGTGCGTCCAAGAGGGAGCTCTCAAGGGTCATGGCACCCTTGAAGGTAACCACTGGCTGTGGTCTGTGTCTTACTCTGTGCCCCTAAGCCTGGAAGACTGACCAGGGCAGCAATGTGAAGCCCAGTGTGCTCTTTTCAGTATGGTTCTCAGGCCTTTGTGTGAATTGGGGGTGGGGGGTGAGGAAGTTGGTTGCTCTGGAAAGGTGAGAGGGCCTGGCTGCCTCATCCTCTCTGGATGCAGCCAGTCAGGGCTGGCTGGGCCTTGAACCCACCGGCACCCCTGAGGCCTCTCTGCTGCCCTGGAGAGGGAAAGAGGGCGGAAGGGGGTTCTGGAACTGGATTGGGCTGAGTGGCTGAGCCTGGGGAAAGGCTGGTTTCAGAGGTGATTAAAAATATTTGTTTGACTGATTCCAGGGAGGTAGGCAAAAGGGCCCTTTTGTCCAGAAGATAATCTGCCGCTGGGGCTGGGCTACAGCCATGTCAGAGGGAAACTGGTGGGACAGAAGGAGGGCCACCTCCCACTCCCACTGAGAACTGTAAAGCAGAAGATGTGACTCCAAAATGAAGGAGGCAGACCTGGGGTGGGGATAAGGGGGCACTGAGCGTGGTTAGGGAATGATTTTCAGATGCCTGCTGTGTTCAAGGCAAGGCTCTCAGTCCTGCAGGGGACGCGTCTTCTTCTCTATCCTCAGACCTAAGAGCCTGGTAGGGGAAGACACGTGCAAACGTGCTTCTAATGTTCAGGTCTCAGGAGACTCAGCCTAGAGGTTCAGGCTCTAAGGACCCATGGGAGGCAGAGTCTCCAGGCAGAGCTGGGTCCATTTTGTTGAAATCCTTTTCCCCTTCATCTTAAAAGGTAGCATCCGCAGACTGGCTGAATCTGGACTCCTGGAGTCATATTCTTCCGAGCTTCCTTCACTAAGTCTGCTGCTGGCTTCCAGGGGTCACTGTCCTAGGCAGTGGACAAGAGCCAGGTCCAACTGGCCTAATTTCTCCAGCCGAGCTGGTATATTCTTGCCCTTCCATTTACCAGGGATCAGAGAAGTGAGACATATTGGGGTGGGAATGGTTTGTTTCATGGGGCTGGTAAGTTTCAGGGCAACTGAGCAGCATGGTACCTGGATGGGGGAGCAGAGGCAATTTCTGGTTTCCTTCCTTGGAAGTTCCCTTGTTGGTGGGGCCGACAGACGGGAGACTTGCAGGGTAAGGTTCAGGACCAATGGCAAAGTTAAGAGGAAATCGGGGTGAGAGCTGTGAAGCTTCTCTGGCCCTGGCCTAGTGCGTGGCTTCCTGCAGGGTTAGGTGGGTGTGGGTCTAAGAGCAAGGTGGATCAAGGAGTGACCAGGGTAACCGGGTTAAATGGAACCTGGTGTATGGGTCCAGAAGGAGTCACCCCAAGATGTGCCTCTGTGGTGTGCAGATTTTTTTGAGCTAAAGGCAACTGTAGCCTAGCCACAGACTCAAGAGACACTTCTGCCCGCCCCTACCTTAACTACCTAAGAGAACTTGAATTAGGGGCCTCGTCCATAATAAATTATCAGAGATAACCTCTTTTGACCTATCTGTAGGGCAGGGCAAACCTCTGTTTGCTAAAGGTCTGCTCTTCTAATCATCCTGTGAATGAACTTTTGAAACCCTCGAGGCACCTTACCTCATTAGCTCAGAATGTCTTAAGTGCCGTGTTCCCTTTCTAACTCTGAGTCTCTTGTGCTTGGGAGTGGGGGTGGGAGGGATGGGGGGAGGGTCTCTGACTGTCATGTATACGGGGGTTCCCATATATATGTATATATTCAATTTGGTCCTTTCGCCAATCTGTCTCACGTCTATTTATTTGATTATTAGACCAGCCAGAAGAACCTTGAGGGTAGAGGAAAGTTTGTTCCTTCCCCACACTGGCTTGGGGTTTTGTAAGACGTGGCTGTTAACAGAAAAGAACTTGTATCATGGGTTTATTAGCATCCTTTCCCCCTATATCCAACCAGGCCTTAGATTTTATTTTGGAAAGGATCTTTCAGGTAACCCATTATGGCTTACCTTTGGTCTCGATCTTTAAACCGGGTGAATGTGCCCTCAACAAATTGGTTGCCTGGGCTCTTTGTGCCAGAGTCAAATCTTAAAGCCCAACCCTGGTTATGCCCCCACTGTACGAAAGACAGCCTTCAGTGGTTCCCCATCGCCTTCGTATAATGCCCCATGCTCCTTCCCTGTGGCATTTCTAATCTGACGTCAGCCAGCGATTTAGTTTATACTTGGTGAACTTGAGGGAAGGTGTTCATTCTGTCTTTTCTGAGCCCCTCAGCTGGAAGAGCCTCTTGTGTTCCTGTAGCACCTTTCTGTCCCCTAGAGATAAATTCTGTTGTGCAGCACTTATCTTACTCTTCCTAGTGTAATTTTCCTGTAGACCTATCTTATCTTTCCTATTAGATTTTTAAATACCGGCAAGTCAGGGACTGTGTTTATTCCTCTTTATATTTCCAAAGCTCTGAGAACAACTGGGCCTTGTCTCACAGATGCACAGTAAATATTTGCAGGTTTGGAATTATTGCCTGTTCTAAACCGGAACCTGGAAGAAGGAGGTAGGATGAAAAGCACTTGAAGATGTGCGGGTTCCCAGAGGCCAAGTCTGGGTGGCCATTCTCAGCATTCAGTGCCACAGCTCCCAACGTCACCTCGAGTTCTGGCTGCTTTACTGTGAGCCAGAGACGCCCAAGATGGGGTTGAGTGCATAGAATCTCATAACATATTACCTGTGAATTACCTCCTGGAGTCGTTCAATATTCTTTCTTACCCATTAGCCCTTCCTGACTCCTCTTTTCTCTTTCCAGCACTTGCAAATACTGTGTGTGCTTTATTGGTTTACGATTACACAAAGTCTCCCACAAAAGCTAATTTAAGTCATGACATAGGGGAAACTCGCTTTTACATTGGAAGTCAAGAGAGACTAGCTCTGTTACAGTGCCAGTTGTTTAGGAAAACAATAGTAAAATTCACATAAGAATGTTAATTTATTAAGAGTTAACGGTGATCACTGCGTAAAGTGTATAAATTTCTAATGACTCTGTTGTATACCTGAAACTAACATAATACTAGTCTATGTCAACTGTAATTGAAATTAATTTAGGAAAAAAATACCGTTAATGGGAAAAGCAAGCTTAATTGAAAGATGTGGCAGTAGCTGAGAAGACTGAGATACCTGAAATATTTTCAAGGGGCATGTAGGTTATCTTAAAGGACGTTGAAAATTGTTGATCTTTATTATTACATCAGTTTCACTTCATTTGTGAGTTTTATTTTCCCTGACTTAGTAGCAGTGTCCTTCCACTTATCAATTACAGAGAGACAATTTTTATCGACTGAGATTTAGGATTTTTGTTTGCCTATTAGAAATTAAGTAACCAGGAATGGTGAAAACATCAGGGAGTAAAACCTTCCCTCCACCCCACCCCCCAAAAAAAAACACCCAAAAACACACAAAGAGGAAGAGGTGGTAGGGAGGATAGAGCTGGATCATGCCATTCCCTTGCCAACCACTTGTGGTTGCTACCAGCCCAGGAAAGCTTGGGTGCTGTCTTTCTGGACAGTTCTAGGCCCAAGAGGTGAGAGGAAGAGGCAGGGTCATAACTAGTTAGTTGAACATACGGGATGATTTAAATGTGGAGTACCTGCATTTCATAGAATTTTGGAATTTATAACTTGCATTTTAGAGCATTTAAATGTTCTCTTCTCCAAGTAAATGTAAAGCCTTTGATTGGGAAAGACTGATTTGGTCTTTAATTTCTCTTCACCTGCCACATTCTTTATCTCCACTTCACACAGGAAATATCCAGTTGGTATTGAGAGAGGGTTGGTTTTCTTTGGTAAAGCTGACACCCGGGACAGGTCGATGAGCAGCTGGAGTAACAAGTTAGCTCCCTAGTGTGAGTAAAAGACGTCTTTCTTGCCTTCCAGCTACAATCCTTGAAAGTCTTCCATTATAGATTCATTCCTTTGGGTTTTACATTGCTCTTGCCTGGTTGTCGTTTTTTTAAAATGTTAGTGCCTCAGAGGAGAAGTTTTGCATTAAGTCATTAACGCCCTAGCTGGAAAATTAGTTTATTCTGAGACTTCAGCAATTGAGCTAGACAAAGAACTTTGGATTCTGAAGAGAAGCCTTGGCACTAAAAGTGGGGAAATGAAGGGCAGCAAAGGGGAGCGGTAGGGAGGACTCGGGGAAGTGCTGATAAACACAGCTTTTCCGCTGTCTTCATTTTCTCTGACTGCAGGGCAGGCCTGTCACAGGTACTTGTTAAATATTTGTGGAATGAATGATGGAATGAGTGAACCTATGGCTGATTCATCACAGGGAAGGAGTTTAGGGGCGTAGTATGTGGCCGATTGAACTCTGGAAGTACCAGGGCGAGAGAGGAAGTGCTGAATGGGTGGCATAAGCTTGCTCATAAACCCCCTCACTCCCCACCCCCGCAGCTGCCAGCGCTCAGGGGATATTTGGACTCAGGTTATGGTTGGTGGAAGGAGGGACCTGAAAATTCAGTGACAGTTTTGTCCTCTTCCGTGACTGGGAATAGGGAGGACAAATGGGCTTCATCTCATTTGCCTCTCTGGTCAGTTGCTATGCCTCCCAGGAGTTCTGGGTTAAGAAGGATTCTGAAGCCCAGAGGAACAATCTTATGGTCAACTTGCGCTGCCTGCCCCACTTCAGGGTGGGAGAATGAGCACCTTGGGTGTCAGAGTCTGACTTTGGAGGACTGATCTTGCCTTTCTCCTTGTGTCTTTAGGGACCCAGTGGGAGCCTGGCCTGGGAGCCAGGATGGCCATCCACAAAGCCTTGCTGACATGCTTGGGACTGCCTCTCCTCCTGTTCCCAGGGGCCCAGGCCCAGAACCATGCCCCACCTGGCTGCAGCCCGGACCTCAACCCCCTCTACTACAACCTATGTGACCGCTCCGGGGCTTGGGGCATCATTTTGGAGGCCGTAGCTGGGGCGGGCGTCGTCACGACCTTTGTCCTCACCATCATCCTCGTGGCCAGCCTCCCCTTTGTGCAGGACACCAAGAAGCGGAGCCTTCTGGGGACCCAAGTGTTCTTCCTGCTGGGAACCCTGGGTCTCTTCTGCCTCGTGTTTGCCTGCGTGGTGAAGCCTGATTTCTCCACCTGTGCCTCTCGGCGGTTCCTCTTTGGGGTCCTATTCGCCATCTGCTTCTCCTGCCTGGTGGCCCACGTCTTTGCCCTCAACTTCCTGGCCCGGAAGAACCATGGGCCCCGGGGCTGGGTCATCTTCATCGTGGCTCTGCTGCTGACCCTAGTGGAGGTCATCATCAACACGGAGTGGCTGGTCATTACCCTGGTCCGGGGAGGCGGCGAGCACGGGCCTCTGGGCAACGGCAGTGCCGGCAGGGCCGCGGCCTCCCCGTGCGCCATCGCCAACATGGATTTTGTCATGGCGCTGATCTACGTCATGCTGCTGCTGCTGGGCGCCTTCACGGGGGCCTGGCCCACCCTGTGTGGCCGCTTCAAGCGCTGGCGTAAGCACGGGGTCTTCGTGCTGCTCACCACGGCCATGTCCATCGCCATCTGGGTGGTGTGGATTGTCATGTACACCTACGGCAACCAGCAGCACAACAGCCCCACCTGGGACGACCCCACGCTGGCCATTGCCCTCGCTGCCAATGCTTGGGCCTTTGTGCTCTTCTACGTCATCCCCGAGGTATCCCAGGTGACCAAGGCCAGCCCGGAGCAAAGCTACCAAGGGGACCTATACCCCACCCGGGGCGTGGGCTATGACACCATCCTGAAAGAGCAGAAGGGCCAGAGTATGTTTGTGGAGAACAAGGCATTTTCCATGGACGAGCCAGCCTCAGGTAGGTCGCGGGACACCCTCCCCATGACCCCTTCTTTTGTTCCACATCGTTTACTGCAGGACAGGGGCTGGTCTCGAGCAAAATGGAAGGTTCTGGAGATTCATCTACAGTGTTCTGCCTTAAAGTCCCTAAATTCCATTTTTTGAAAGTTTTTTTTTTTTCTATACTCCTGTAATGCATGAATATATTTTCGCCAAAAAATTTGAAACGTTACAGATAAAACAAATTTCTCCCAATTTTTTCCACAATTCTACCCCATTTCTTCCTGTTCATCCCAGAACTGACCAGTGTTGATTGGTATTGTACCGTCACGTGCCTCGGTTTCCTTATTTGTAACATGGAGATAATAATGGCTCCTGTTTCATAGGAGTTAATTCATGGATGTACTTGGCACTTGGAAGGTACTCTAAAAGTATTAGCCATTAGCTGTGTGTAATACTGTTATTTTACTATTGTTATCAGTATCCTTCATTAATGTACATATCCACAGTTGTCTTAGTTTCCTTTAAAAATCTTTTCAGTTATATTTTTTTCTTTTTAATGAAAGCGCTCATGCCATGCACTGATCTAATAAGCAGCGCCCACTATCCAGCCGGCTTGTCCCCAGGCTCCTGCCCCAGCTCTTTGTTAATGGGACAGACTTTCTTGGCAGAGTCCAGCACTCCATGGTGGTCAGCGCTCCCCTCCCCACCCTTGCCCCTGGGGGTGGAAGAGGCAGGAGGGGGTGTGGAGCCTCTGCAGCCTGTGCCAAGCCCCCCTGGGGAGGCAGGAATGGGGGTGGCCTTTCTCCGGGACACTTGGCCAGATGAGCTCCCAGTTCCCCAAAGAAGGAGTATTTCTCTGGCACTTGTGAACTGCGAGGACCGCTGGCATTTCTTGAGTACTTGCTGTGTGCCACGTGCCTTTCCTGATGTGTCCTGTTGCTTGTGTTGTGCATGCTTTCTTAGCAGCCTCTTAGCAGGCTGGCTACAGTCTCTTTATCTGACATGACTTGGAAATCGAGAGGTGCAGCCTCAGAGCCCTGCCCCCGACTCCAGACTGCTGACTAAGCTGTTCAGGGGCTTAAGACTTTACCTGCCTGATTGTCAAGTGCCAGCTCTGAGGCCTCTGCCAGAGGTCAGAGTCAGAAGCAGGGAAAGTTCCTGAATCGGAGAACTGTCTCCCTGCCTCTTCTCTACAAACTGAGATCTCCGTAATCTCTGCTTTGAGGAGAGTAGTGACCCTTGTCCTACCAGGCACTTGCTCTTTGATCTGCCCCCCAGGGTGGCCCCTGGCACGCACAGTGGGCCAGTTGAGGGTGTGTGAGGTGGGGGACAATTGATGAGGCTGGCAGGAGAGAGGGGCTTGTGAACAGTGTTGGGAGGAGCTTCTGCCGCCCCTACCTCTGATCTCACCCCGTGCCTATTTGTCAGGGCCAAATAGTTCCCAGCCTTTGTCCTCTCAAGGCAAACACTTCTGGGGCCGTGAGGGTTTTTTTCCCCGAATGGAAAAATCAATCCAGTGAACCCGGCACTTAGAAGCCCAATATAGTTGTGGTCCCTCAGAGCTGTGGGGCCATCAGCCTGCAGGAGACAGACATCCGCTGCCCCTGCCCTCGCAGCCCAGCCTGCTCCTGGGTCCCAGGGTTGGTCAGCAGTTTTCCTCAGACACCCTGGGAGCGCCCAGCAGGGTGGAATACATCAGGAAACCAACACACCGAAGGCTCCTGGAGCTGAAAATAGTTCTGGAGACTTGCCCAGGGGCCGCAGGACAGGATGTGCATACAGTGCCCCTGGGGGACTCTGGACTGTGGGTCCTGGGAACTCAGCACCAGCTGTGCCCTGAAGACATAAGGAGTCTTGGGCTATGGGGTCTCTGCTGTTTATGTCCCAGCGCCTGGCAGCTGGCCCACAGCCGTAGAGGCCAGAGCTGGAGGCTGGCCATCTTGGAAGGTGGCCGAAGGCCCATGTGCCCCTTGTGGCCTCTGGCCCCCAGGGCGGATGGAGTATGAAGGTTGCTGACAGGAACAGTTTTCTGAGCTGACTGGTGAAGGGGGGGAGTCCCACACTACAGGAAAGCCCGAGGGAAAGACAAGCAGCATCGTGCTCCCCATGCACCTGAGCAAAGGGGTGCTGAATTCTGGAGGGGCCCCACACCTACGGCCTCACCCCCAAGCTGGCCACCCCTGGCCAGGCTCCCTCCCTGGGTTAGATGTTACCCCTGGGGGTCCTAGTCCCCTCTTTTGTCTCCCTGTCCCCCGTGGAGCCTTGCTCGAGTGTGTGAAAGGGCGCTGAGAGCCCAGCCCCCAACCATTCCTGTTTCCTTGCAGCCAAGAGACCAGTATCACCATATAGTGGGTACAACGGGCAGCTGCTGACCAGTGTGTACCAGCCCACTGAGATGGCCCTGATGCACAAAGGCCCGGTGAGTGGGGTCCCGGGGTCCCCATGGCCCTGCTGGGGCCACAGAGCCCAGCCTCAGTGGGTGGGTAGAGAGGGCCATGTGGCCAGTGCAGGGTGGGGTAGAGGTGTAGGGACAAGGCAGGTGTCTCCATTTAGTACGGCAGACTCGGGGACCCCAGAGCCCCGGCTCTGATGCCCTTTTGCTGGAGTTGATGCATTCACGGCCTTCAGTTACACCTTGTCATTGGGGCGTCACACTGACTGGGGTTGCATGCTGTGGAGAGTGCTGGACGGGCTCTTTGAGCTGGTGGCAGCTACTCGCTTCACCCTTAGCAGTTTAAGGTAGGTGTCATTCTTGGTGGCCCCAAAGGGACGGAGGGCCAAGTAGCAGGTCTGGGAAGGTATTTACTCTTCAACCACAGCTGTCCCAAGAGGGCCTCAGCTCCCCTCCCCCTACCAGCAGGCAGCCGCTCTCGACCTCACACCTCCCCTGGGTTCTGGAAACCAGATGCTCCATTAGGCAGGGAGGGGGTGGGAACAGGAAGATGGTGAGTTAAATGCACTCACTCCATATATGTTCCTCCTCCGGGCCTGGCAGTCGCTCTGGGGAGAGGTCAGTGACCTGCCTTGGCAGGATGCTGGGAACAGGAAGCAGGGAGGTCAGCAGGGTGGTGTTCTCATCCCTTCCCCCTGTGAGCTCCGGGGGCCGGTGAAGCAAAAGTCTCTGAAACTGCCAACCCCAGCCCTTCTATCTCCCTAAGCCTGAACCTGCCACCAGCCAGGAGCCGGGATGGGCAAAGGAGTGTCTGAAACATGAGGGAGTCCTCCAGGCCCGAGCCACCCAGAGTGCCCTCACCTTACCACCCCTCACTAACAGGAAGGGGCTGGGAGAGCTGGACCAGCAGTATCACAGTGATTCTGAAAATGCGGTCCCCAGACACTCAGCATTACCATCACCTGGGATCTTGCTAAAAATGCAGATCGGGTGGGGCTAGTGGTGTGAGGGAGCCATGGTTAGCATCTCTTCGGTGACATCACCTTGATGACTTAGAATCTGCCGTGATGGGCGTAACCACGTACAAAGACCTGCAAACACTGCAGATCGGGCTTCCTCCCTCCCCACCCCAGTTGTTAAACATTTACCAGCCCCCACAACTAGGTGTGGATGTGGCTTGACAAATAGTCCAGATGATTCTGGTTCAGACCAGGTTTCAGAATGCCCATCTGGACGTTCCAGGAGCTACAAGGGGAGGGGGAGTTGGAGACCACTGGGACAGATCCAAGGCCACTTGGCGCCCTGGAGCTGCAGGGGGTTGGTGGCAGCTCTTTCCCTCCAGATAAGGCAGGTTGGGGCCAGGAGTTCACCTTCTCTCCAGGGTGGCAGCTGGGATAGGTGCCTCTGCACCTGATAGCTCTGTCTCAGCCACATAAGAACAGGACCAGTGCAGCTCTAACCACGTTTCAGGCAGAGAATTTGGGTCTCCAAAACCTTAAAACTCTCAAACGCAAAACCATTCGGGATTTAAGTCGCAAATCAGATGGGCCGGCCCAGACTCCTGGATAAGAAAGAAATGTGTGGGCATTTCCAGGGCCTGACAGAAGCGCGTGTCCTTCACCAGGCACACCAGCAGCTATGATGCTGTTGGGTATTATCGTGCTGTTGGGGGGACTCAGGTAAGAGAGTCTTGGAGGAAGGGAGTCTGGGAGTTCCAGACAAGTGACAGCAGCTCAGTGTGGTTCACCTTCCATTGGACCCCAAGGTTTGAGGAGACGGAGGGGGCTTGAGAAGAGGCTTCATCTGAAAGGGTCAGTCTCTGAGTGAAACCCCAGGAAATGGAGGGGAGGGGAGGGAGGGGAAAGGAGTGGAGGGGAGGGCGCCTCGTTCGAATGCTCAGAGGCCTGGCCCTCTGCTGGGTGAGATAAGGGACTCAGGTCAGAGGTCAGGCCCTCCACTTCCAGAGGTGGAGTTATCCATCCAAGCCTGACCCTGGGGCCTGTCTGTGGAGGACGGGGAAAGGGGAGCTGGCAGGCACAGCCCTGCAGGAAGCGGCGTGTTTGTGCATCCGCCCTGGCGGAACCTGGCTGTGAGACCGCCTGTTCTTCCTTCCAGTCCGAAGGAGCTTACGACGTCATCCTCCCACGGGCCACCGCCAACAGCCAGGTGATGGGCAGTGCCAACTCAACCCTGCGGGCTGAAGACATGTATGCGGCCCAGAGCCACCAGGTGGCCACACCGCCAAAAGATGACAAGAACTCTCAGGTCTTTAGAAACCCCTACGTGTGGGACTGAGTGGGCGCCAGGAGGCGACAGGCAGATGTGGGAAGGGCCCTCGGGACCTGGCCTGGGCCAGGTCCCCTCTTGCTGGCTCAGGGCAGCTTGTGCCTCAGCCGTGGGGCCCTCCCTGTCGGCCAATGTTTGGGTGGGTGACCTGGGTACCCCCACCCACTCCTCAGTGTTTGTGGAGTTGAGGAACCAACCCCAGCTTCATGCCAGGGTCCCCTCCAGTGGTCATGCTCCAGCCAAATAGTGTTCTTGGGGTGGTGGCCTGCCAGCGCCCACATTCTCTAGAGTCTTCGTGGAGATTCCTGCAACCTCGAGAAATTTCACAGGCGCTTTCTGTCCGGGGTCTTGCTCCTCTGTGAGGAACAAGGTGCCTAATAAACACATTTCTGCTTTAGTAACCCTTCCTCTGGGAATGTCGTTTCTGACCCAGGCTCTTGGTTTCTGGTGAACTGCTCCTCCGTGAATCTGCTGTGAGTTTTCCTTCTGTGCAGTTAAGTGGCTGACGCCTCTACCCAGTGAAGGAATCTCCAGCTGAGCCACTGTCCCTGTCTGTCCTGTGTGCCCACAATGAACTTCTGGGCCAGTTCCCGTCTGGGGTCTAGTCCAGCATCTGAGCTTGTCTGAAAGCAGGCAGCTTTGCTCTGGGTTCCCCTCCACTGGCCATATGTGGGGACCCCCCCAGTAGGCAGTCCAGTCAGTGGAAGGCGTGTGTAAGGGGATACAGGCTAACTTCAGCCCTTCTCGGCGGGAACGGTGGTTAAGATCCTTTAGGAGACGAGATGGAAGGATCGCTGTGCTCCGTGCTCTTAAATCACATTACGAAGTGGGTTTATAAAGTGGAAAGGACCAGGCCAGGCTGTGGTTGGTTTCACTCCTGGGAAGGATTTAAAATGCTCCTTTGCCCAGGATAAAACCTTTTCACATTAGCTCATTGTCGGTCTCCCGACTGCTCGGAAAGGTGGACTGGACAGTATTCTCCTTTCCAGATTCGAGAATCCCAGAACTGTATCATTTTAGGGTAAGAAGAGGCCTTGGGGTAAGTTAGGGGTATTGTTTTCCTGCCCCCTCTTTCAGGTCAGCAGACTGACCCAGAGTCCACACAGCCTTTAGAAGTGGCCACACTCAGACTGGCCAGGTTTTCTCAAGACCCTGACATCCAGTGGTCCTGGGACAGTCTGTGGGCCCCAGTGGCCTGGTCGTGCGTGATTGGCAGTGTCCTGACCCTTGGACACTGGCTCCAGGCTGCAAAGCCCGCCCCTCCCAGGCTTGGGAATGTTTCTCCCTAACTAACCAGAAGCTATTTTCTGACACCGGTTGTAGGAAAAAATGTTTCTGTTGGAAAGGAGAGAAAGGTTGCTGGAGAAAAAAAAAAATCAAACTTCACCCAAGCTTTTCCTTCTATGTCAGATTGCACCAGCCCCCCGGGGACTCCAGCGCTGTTTTTAGTATAAACTAGTCCTTGGGCCCCGAGCGGTAGGGTCCCCTTTGACTCTTGTTCTTTCTGGTTACTTTAGGCTCAATCCCCACAAAATAGAACGAGATGGTAGACGCCCTGTTCCCTGGACTACACATCATCCTGATGTCCTCATTCCTGTGTCCAGGCTGGGCAGGGCCCAGCACCTTTCCTGCCCTTGTCATTGGAGCTGGGAGGGTCCGGAGGCCACCGACCTGGAGCAGTGGACTGAGGGGGGATGGTCCTGTGAAACCCCGAGGCATATGGCTGGGGCTGTAGGACCACCCCCCTTCCTGCCCTGCCCAGCCTCTCCTGGTCCCCAAGTGACTGAGGCCACAGGGAGCTGCCTGCATACCAGCCTGCCTCCAGCCCCCTGGTGACACCCTCCTCCCACATCACAGTCCCGGTGTCCTCATGCTGTGGCTTCCCAGACGGCCATCCACAGATGCTCTTGTCTTCATACCGCGGGCCTTGCTGGCCGTCTTTTGGTGTCCAGCATCAGCTTGCCCCTCTCTGCGCCTCGGTGAATCCAGGTGAACCTCCTCTACGAATCTTTGGAGCCACACCGTGGAGGAATTTGGTCCTGGGCCTTCTGCCACCACTTGGACTGTGGAAGGCCACTGAGCTGGGGCAGAGCTCATTGGAGGCCTGGACAGACAGCACTCCACTTCATGGCCTGTGGGTCTGGGATCTGAGCCCCAGTGGTGCTTCACTCCGTGCCCCGTGACCCCCCTCCCCATGCCTTCCCCACCTTCGATGAACTGGGTCCCATGAAGACACAGGATGGGGGTTGGGCTGCATTCTCAGGGACCAGCTGAGTGTCTAGGACCACGAGCCCTGGAGTCTAGGCCTCTTCTAGGACAGACCTGTGGGGTTTAGGACTGAACATTGTACCTTTTCTGGATGGGCAGAAATACAGGTTTCTACCTCACCTTGGGCACCTGTACATGCTGCCGCTGCTCCCCTTGCCGAGGATGTGCTCCGGAGGGTCCTGACGGCCACCAGGGAAGTAAGGGACATCTGTGGGACCTGCTTGTTGCTGGCACCAAGGACAGATGTGCACAGCTCCAGACTCGGGAACCTCTCTAGATGGGTCTCCCTGGCTTTTCCCTGTCCTCTGGTACCAGGCAGAGCAGGCTCGTCTTGGGGGGGCTCCCAGGTGTGCCCCTGGTGCTCAGGTCTCGGCCCAGCACCTCGGTGCCAAGATGAGGGCGAGGACAAGAGAAGTGGAGGTGAGCTGGCTTGTGCCCAACCGCACCCTGTAGTCAGTCCCAGCTCCAGTGCCACCCTCCTGCCCCCAGCAGCCTGTGCCTTAGTCACTGGAGTATTTCTCCAGAGCTAGATGGGTGAACAGGCCCCGTAGATAGAAGTAGGGCTATACATCCACGTAAGACAATCCCCCATTGTACAGGGCTGCTCAGTTCCAAGAATGGAGTATAACTTCCCTCTGATGGAAGGGAAGGGGAAGCTCGGTGCACCTCAGACGTCTCTTGATCTAGGCTAGTGGCCCCAAGATCCCTTACGGTGAATAAAGGCACTACCTTGCTTTTTGAGGTGATAGTCTCACGTGAGTTGTTGCAGCGCCAAGCGGCCACGGAAGTGGCCTGCAGTGAATGTAGGTTTGTTCATAGTCTGCGTCGCCTGGGGTCCTGCTGGGGAGGCTCCTAAAAGATGCAGGCCTGCCCGGATTCAGGTATACCTCATGCCCCTGCTCACTCCAGCCCTTCCCAAGTGGAGAAGACAGAGAAGTGGTCCAGCTGCATCACAAACAAGCTTTGAATGGACGAAAATCAGAATAGGCCAGAACCTGTTGCAGGTAAGGTCAGGCCAAGACCTTGGTGAATTTCACGCCCACTCTGTCAAACCGTGTAGCTCAAAGCAGAGTCGTTTGGACTTCATAAATGCTAGGAATTAAATGACCTTGTCCTCCATTGGTGAGGAATTACTACCCCTGAATCTCTGTGTCCATTAAGAATTTTTCTGGGCTTTATTAATAATATATATTTTTAACTCTTATTCCTTGGCCTTCTAGACCAAGAAAGGCTGTTTGATTCCAATTAACCGTTTTCTGGGTTGGGAATTTATTCTAAGAGGGGGAGCCAGGTCTCCCAAACCAGCCAAGCCTCAGAGCAGTGCCGCAGCCCCCACTCCCACCCCAACACACAAAGCCTGGGGATGAGCAGAAGAGGGGACAACCCTTATAGTCCTGCGGCCTGGCATTCTGGGGGGACACTGGGGTGAAATGCCGGGCTCATGGGAAGATACACTGGGGCCAGGGGATGGTCTGTAGCTTCCCTGGGTCAGGAGGGCTGACAAGTACCACACCCAGCATTCAGTTTGCACATGTGGTTCCAACACTTGTTCAGGGCCCCTCACCGCTCATATAAGAGCAAGAAACAGGTTAAATGACTTGCTCTGGTCACGCATCTAGTGAGGGCAGCTGTAAGGTATCGTCAGCTCTCCAACCCATTCTCACCGAGCCTAAGCATTTTCTCTAGCCCCACGGGGATGTGGTCAGGCGCAGGTGCTGGTGACCAGACTTTGTTTCCTGTCTGCTGTCTGCACTCTGGGCTATCCGGAAGCTGCAAACCCCACTCACAGCAGCCCATGAATTATTTAGCATCTGCGCCAGCCTGGTAATGCTCTGACCTCATCCTCCTTGGGCTCAGGGCGCGGCTCTGACCTTGGTCTCCTTGCAAGGATGCTGATAGGAGGAGGCTGGAGCAGTGCGTCCCTCTGTGGAATGCTGGTGACTGAAGGAGGGGACAGCAGTACCCTTGGGAGGAGGCGGGGGCCAGAGACCAGCTACCCTTGTAGCATGAGGCAGGTCTGCAGAGGAGAGAATATGACTCAGAAATCTGTTGGCCATGGACTCAGATCTCAGCTCTTGCTTACTAACTTTGTGACCTCCGGCAGCTCTCTTGACCAGTCCTCAGTTTCCTCCTCTGTAAAATGGAAGTACTAACACTGAGTTTGTGTTTAGTGTTCCAGCCCCTCAAGGTCACTCCTGAAAGTCATGGCCACGGCAGAGCATCCAGGATCTAGCTGCCCTGTGTCCAGATCTCTAGTTGGTCTCTAGTCCAGTTCCCACCAGTTGTCATCCCTCTGGAGGTGCCACATCTTCCCTTTTCTGTCCCTTAGGCATCGGGTCCCCAGAGTGGGTGGGATGGCAGGTTGCTGCGATTGGAAGGGGGATGCTAAGGAGAGGGAAAGCCCTTTGGCAGTGCCAAGGCAGTGAATAACAGGGATAAACAAATTGTTAAGAGGATCACCTGGGACACAGGAAGTCAAGAAGCCAGGTTGAAGAGCTAGGATTGAACTGCTTTCTGTCGGTCAGCAAATGTTTATTGAGTGCTGATTCTGGGGACATAGAGATGAGCAAGAGCTGGTCCCTGCTCTCTGGGGCTCACAGCCTTACTCCTCTGCCAGGTCAGGCCCAAGGGCTGAAGTGGGACTGGGTTCCATCCAGGTTCCATCCTGGATCCATGTTAGCATTAGGCAGGCACATCCTGCTTCCAACAGGCACCCTTTCCCAAGGGCACCTTTGCTGTCAACAGGGCTCCTTGTGCGGGACCTGGTTCTTACTAGCTCCCTGACCTTGGGCAGCTCCCTGACTCTGCCTCGGTTTCCTCATCTGTGAAATGGACCTCAAGCTCCAGTTCTGCCTAAGCCTTGCAGTTGGGGCCCCCAGGAGATGGGAGGGACCCCAACCCACAGGGCTGTACTGAGGGTGTGTCCCAGTGGCGTGACTCAAAGCCTGGAGTGGAGCTAGGTGGATGCAATGCCAATGCCTGGTTGTGCCTGGGACAGAGGTGCTGGGTCCTCGTGAGCAAGGGGGCCAAATCCCAGTGACTCTCCGCTCGCTCCCCTAGGCCTCTCCAAGCCAGGGACCTGTGGAGGAGCCCTGTGTTGATTCTAAAGGCGCAATCGGGGCGCACAAAGGTGACAGCTGCTCCTTCATTGTCCCACCGAACCAGAGGACCAGTGGGGACCAGAGGCCACAGAAGGTTTTATGGTTCCTTGACAGAGCGTCACAGCGGCGGCCCGGCCCTGCCCTGAGTGGGTGTAGGGAGGGCACAGCCTCCCGAATCCCTTTGGCTGCACCCTAGACACCCCACTCTCCCCCACACACCTGCAGTGGTGGCTGGTGGGGGTGGGGATCCAGCCTCCGGCGCTCTCACTTCATTCTCCAGCGAGGGCCCGCCCCCGACCCCAGCCAACCCGAGGCCGCCTCTTGCTCCCCACCCCAAGCCCCGCCCGACGTCCCTGCAACTTGATCCCAGCCACCGGACCAGCAGGGCAGGGACCGGCTGTTCAGTGGGCTCCCGCCGCGCTCCCCACTCCTGCCTGGGTCCCTCCACTCAGCCTCGCTTCCCGGATTGCAGCCTTGTGGGCTTTTTCCTCTCCCCTCCCAGGCTGCAAGCCGCGGATCCTGGCCGGTACCTACAGCCGGTACCTACAGCATACATCCCTGTATCTCTGGGCCTAGCACATAGCAGGTCCCGGTTCCCAAGAGAAGGAATCTCTCGGGAGGCCCACTGGGCTCTTTACATTACATGGGTGGGTGTAATGCGACGAGGTGCCCAGGGAGCCCCACCTCTGTCTTGGATCTGGCTCTAGAGCGGGGTTCTCAGCCTCGCTCTAATGACACTGGGACCAGATCATTCTTTGTGGTGGGGCCACATCCTGTGTATTGTAGGATGCTAAACAGCATCCTGGCCTGGATGCCAGTAGTACCACCACCTTCTTAATTGTGACAACCAGAAATATCTCCAGACTTTGCCCAGTGTCACCTGGGGGCAAACTCTCTTGTGGTTGAGAACCACTTCTGTGGGGTATGAAGTGGGTGCTGAGCCAGCACCCAGGGCCCTCCCTGGGCCTGGAACTGTAGGTCCCCACCATCCCAGGAGTCTGTGAGGGTATTTTACCACCCCCCACCCCCCCAGGCTAGTTCACAGACATCTCAGTCCAGCCTGGGGACTGAGACCCTTAGCCTGACAACATCTGGGCAGGATGTGACCAGCCAGCTCCTCTCACTGTGCAAACACCTTCTCAGTCCCTGCTCTAACTAAGGTGGGTGCTGAGCAGGCCTTGGGATGGGATGAGGGCCACTCAGATGTTTTCCTGTCACTAGCAGTCAGAGTAGTTGTGGCACCACAAAGAGACTCACACAGTATGTCCATCAGGCACCCTTGGGGTTCTTGGAGAGAAGCTGGGGGAGGGGGCCTGGGGGGCTGAGACCACCAACTGAGGCTGTTAGAACTGAGGCGCAGGGGAGCATCCCGGCCAGCGGGGCTCAGCTACGGACCCCAGTCCTTGGAGTTCACTAGACGTGGCAGGGGCTCAGCCTGTTCTCTCGATAGGGAAGGCAAAAACCTTACACACACACATTACATACACACACACATGCACACACATGCTCGCAACACGTGCTTGCACATACACACTCAAAGGTAAGGAGTGGGGTTTTAGGGAAGGACAAAAAACGAATCAGTCCCAGCTGGGGAAGATTCCTTCCAGGCTCTTGACCAGGCCCACGTGGGGGTGGTCATCATAGCCAAGCGGAGGGCACAGAGAGGGTGGGGGCAGGATACTGTTGGCACCAACCCCTCCTCCCCACATGCAAAGTAGGATTTTCTTTTTTTCTTTTCTTTTTTTTAGATGTCTGTGCCTTTATGGCCAGGCAGGCTACTTGGGGGGAATGAAGGAGGAGGAATGGGTGGCCCCATACCAGGCTGGCTGTGCTTCACCGGCTTGTAAGTTATGGAGAACTTGCCCAGACACTGTGTTTCCTAAAAATAAGACCGGGTTTCGTATTAATTTTTGCTTCACAAGACACATTCGGGCTTATTTTCAGGGGATGTCTTATTTTTTTCATGTACCACAGCCTGCATTTATTTGAATAACAGTCATGTCATCTTCTTCTGGAACATCGTCATAACGTACTAAATGCGTCTGTCTGGCTGACGATCTGAACTGGGGTTTATTTTCGGGGAAACACAGGTAGTAGCCAATCAGCTTAGGCTTGATTTCCACCTGGTTGAAGGTCTTGCCCTTGTAGATACTGATGGTGCATCCACCATCTCAGGCAGGATGATCGTGTCCCACAGGTGCATCTTCACCCCTCGGGCTTCTCCAGGGGTGGAGCCTCTTTCTTGACCTTGCGCAGGCGCGTCAGCAGCGAGTGCGGCTTCCTCCGCAGGCCCAGGTCTGCCACCCGCAGCTGGCGCTGTCCAGCTGCATCAGCTGCTCATAGGCCGTGTCCAGCCACTGGTCGAGGTCCACGCCGCGGTAGGTGAACTTGGGAAAGATCCGCTTTTTCTTTTGCTCCAAGTCCGCCATCTTGCCGGTTCTTCAGAAAGAAAGTAGGATTTTTCAAAAGGATTCACTCCCACACTTACAGGGAAAGTTTTAATAGTCCCCCACCTCCAGACACATATTTACCTGTATTTGCATAGAGAATCAAAAGGCACCATAACAGGTAAAAGTGGAGGGGGTGGGTCACTGGGACCTGGCAGTTAAGGACATTAACTGGGGGACATTTTACTATTTTTTTCCTCCCTTCCTTCTTTCCTTCCTCTCTTCCTCCCTTCCTCTCATTCTTTCCTTCTCCATGAAAATAAATTACGTATTTAAAAATAATTGATCTGAAAGAAAGAAACGAAGCCCCAAAGTTCACCCTGTAGCAGCGCCCCAGGCTTCACGAAGGCCAGACTCGCAGCAGTGCTCGGCCACATTTCTCATTCCTCATCCTCCACGAAAGACAGGCGGCTTGTGTCCTGCCTAGTTTTCCCAGTGCGTTCTCCCCTTGGGAGGGTTTTTGGGGAGGCTCAGGATGGGGGGCCTGGAGAAGGCAGAGTATGTTCATTGCATGAAGGTGGATGAGGCCCCCACACCCACCCCTACCCCACCCTTGTTAAATAATTGCCATTCTGAGAAGACTGAGTTAGACCTACGTTCATGGAGCAGATGGGCATGCTGACGCCATTTGCAGTTTCTCTGTGTGTAGTTCATCATTATAAAACATGGCCGTGTCCCATCAGGCAGACAATACAGACATGGGAATAACATTTGGCTCATTCATTCATCAGTTAGTTCATCAATATTTATTAAAGGCTGTTCGCTGCCATCATTCTAATTGACATCAATTCCCACACTGAACTCGCGCCTAGCACCCAAGTCTGTCTGGCACACAGTTCTACCTCCTCAAATCCGGGAACTCCATCTCTCCTCATCAGTTCAGCCACATGTCAGATGTCAGAGCCACCTACATTACTGTCTCCGTGAATTCTACAGCTACTTTACCATATCAATAAGGTGCTGCCATATGGGCTGCGGGAACAGAGCCACCCCTATGTGTGCATGTGTCCATGACTTGTGTTGGGGGGTGAGGTTGTCTCAGATGGGAAAATGGGGCCAAAGGGGACAGACTGAGCTGGGATGAGAGTGTCTCTACCTTGGTCATAATCATGAAGGTCAAGAGAGGAGCTTGAGTCATTACAAGGTCCATTTCCAGAGGGACCAGTGAGTGAGTAGGGGCCTGGTGTATTGGTTTGCTAGGGCTGCCTGACAAAGGGCCCCCAACACTTCCCATGACTCAGGTTCCATTTACATCAGGCCATATATCCTTCTGGAATTTTCAAGGGCTCTGTCTCTCCTGCCAGAATTCCTCAAGGAGGATCATGTGAGACTAGGATGAGGGGTGGGGACACAGGGCTGGGATCCAGGACCCTGGGCCACTTGTCTGCACCATTTCCTGTCTGATGGAGGGACCCTCTTTCACCCAGGCCCCTGGGATTTTTGCTTTCACCTGAGTAGCCCTTCTACCTTTTAAGGTAATCCTTTGTTTTCCCATCTTTGTTTTTACATGCTTCCCACTAAACCACAAACTCCTGGAAAGGAGAATTGTTTTGGGCTGGCTGGGTGGCTCAGGTGGTTGGAGCGCCAGGCTCCTAACGCCCAGGTGGTGGGTTCGATTGCCACATGGGCCATGAGCGGCGCCCTCTACAGCTAAGATTGTGAACAACAGCTTTCTCTGGAGCTGTGCTGCCTTGAGCAGCCAGAGGTTGGCATGAGCTGCCCTAGGCTTCTGAGTGCTGCAGCTTCTGAGTGCTGCCGCGGGCTACCGTGTGCCACCGTGACTGGCAAGCGACTGTCTCAGCCAGGGGGAGCGCAAGGCTCATAATACCAGGATGGGCCAGGGAGCTGTGTCCTACACAATTAGACTGAGAAGCAACGGCTTGAACCGGAGTTGGGGAGAGGCAGCAGAAGGGAGTGGGGGAAAGGAGTATTGTTTTATTTTTAATCTTCATGTCTCATCTTTGGGCCCAGTACTTGGCACAACACAGGCAGCCATCAAATATTTGTCAAGCAAATAAATGGGGTCTGGACATAGAGTGCCCCCTGGTGGAATCAGAGAGCATGGCAGTGTCTTAGATCTTGGCTTCAACAGTCTACTTGGAGGAAGAAGGAAGAGGAGGGAAGAATTGAATGAAGTCTGAGTTGACATGCAGAAGAGGGAGGGCTGGGATTCAAAACCAGGCAGTAAGACCCAGAGTCCATGTTCTTAATCACTGTCAGCATCCACCCATCCATTCATTCATTTTCAGAGCCAACTTTACGGATCTGACTCTATAGAAGGGTTAGGGCTGAGACACCAGGTCTCACAGCCACCGGCTTTGTCGAGTAGCCCCCTCCTTCTCTGGGGAGAGTTTCTGTTGTCCAGGGGTTGGAGAGTGTGTCCCTGAAATCGAGTCCCCCGCTGACCTCTGTGCATCCTCCACCTATTCTTGGGTGTGTCCAGGGTCTGTCAGAAACCTCTTTTCTGCACCCTGAAGCATCGTCCAGCCTCCCTCTTCCTCAGGGCGTGGGTGCCGTGCCAGGGCTCCACCCAGATCAGCCGAATCAGAATCTCAGGGCTCAGTTGGGTAAGAAAAGGGGAAACAGCTTGGGGAGGTGGCTCAGGAACGGGTATTTTTAAAAAGCTCCCCAGGAGAGCCTAATACACATGCGGGGTGGGGACCCCTGGCAGCTTCTGTGTAAACAAAGGCGGTCAGCGCAACTAGGAAGCATGCTAGGACTATGCCTTTCTCTGCTGCTTCACCCCACAGCCCTGCAGTGCTGTGCTAGCTCTTCTAACCCCCCATCCCACACACATACACACGTGTATTCTGATCCCTGAAACTGCCCACGTCAAAGCTGAGCCTCCCATTCTCTAGAGCTGGAAACCTCAGCAGCACTTAAGTTCTCACCCTCAGGTCGCTTCCCCTGTGGCCCACACACACGTTCAGAAAGGGGTTCCTGTCTGCAGGGAGCCTTGGGGTGGTGCAGTCTCCAGCCCCAGTCTTGCTGGAGAACTTAACCGGGAGGGGAGGGCAGGGAAGTGTGAGGTTGGCTTGCCTGTCTGCCTTCTCAGTCCCCAAAGTGAGGCTGATGCCCTCCCACCCCCACCTGCAGCCTCAGCACCGCCCCTCTTCTAGGACCGGCCAACGGAGGCAGGAAGTTGAACAGCAGCCTGCCGCCCTAATGAGGCAGCTGGCCAGTCCAGGTTGACCTCAGAACTAGTGGTCTGGTTGGGCATCTGAGCACCCACTGGGTTTCATGGGCTTCGAACCAGGGTCCCAAGAGACCCCGAAGCTGAGCTCCAGAGTCCCCCATCCCTCCTGGGTAGCCTGGTCCGAGGGCTGGCCACTGTCCTGTTTCTTTCTCTATCACTTCTACCCTTTTTTTCACCTGCTCCTTCACCACGCAGGGCCAGCCTGCCTCTCTGAAGCCCCCAGGCCCCTTTCCCGAGAGGCTGGAGGCTTCCCCTTGTTCCCAGTCTACTGGCTGGGGATCTGGAAGGATTAGTGCCACACACCTGGATACCTGTACAGAAAGAAGCCTCTCCACTTCCTGACTTGCAGAGACAGGAACAAAGTTACCTGCTTAAGAAAGCTGGCAGTTCTGGCAACGACCAACAGATGGCACTGGAGCTGCTCCTGGCTGGCCAGGTCAGACTTTACCTGAGTTCTAAGAAGAGCAGTGTCTCTGTAAGTGCAGACTTCACTGCTTCTTGGCTGCTGGGTCCCACTGCCTGATTTGTATTCCTTGGTTCTGACCACTTGAGGAACTAGGACCAGGAACTGTTGCACTTCCTAGCATGCCCCACAACCTGCCTGCTGCAGGGCTGGGTTTGGCCATCTGGTCCCCGCCCCCAGCTCCACTGTCCAGTCCCTGTTCACTCCCTCCCCACCACCCTGAATCTCTGGGCCCCTTACGTGTCCGCTTGGGGCCAAGCAGAGATGGGACAGACAAGCAGGGATGAGCTGGGATGGAGTCCAGGTGGAACGAGGTGTCTGGAGCCAGGCAGGAAGTCGGGAATTAGAGCAGGGAAGGTGCTGGAATTCAGACTGTGATGGAATGAGTTGGGAACACCGGCATCCAGGCCAGGCCAGGCCAGAGTATAAGTACATTTTGCCTTTAGCTCCACTGGCCAGCAGCACCTACACCACTGCACTGACTCCTCACTCCCTAGGGAGAGGTAGGACACCCAGCCCCTCTGTTGGAATCTTTGAACCACATACTGTGGTTCTTGGTTTGTAGACAGACTTCCCTGGTTTTACCTGCTGCCTCGGAACAGGGAGGGAGACACAGCCTCACCTACAGTTAGGGCTCACCTCTTACAAGCACGAATACCTCTTGACTTGCCTCGAGTAGCCCTTGGAAACACACATATTCTACCAGCTTCTGGAAGTGTCTGTGGGGAGACCACCGTGGTTCTGGGACAGAGGTGCAGCGGGGTCACGATGGTTGTAGGGGTGTGTGGGGAGGGGTGGGGAGGAAATGTCTGACCTTGCCGAGGCCTTGGGAGTTGGTGTCATCCTCACAAAATCAGAAAGGCACACATTCAAGTTCCAGGGCAAATGTATCTCCTGAAGCCAAATATTAGAGGTTTTTGAACTGACCCCTTGCTGGTTCACCCCACCTTTGGTCAGCACAGTGGCAGGAGCCTACAGGCTGTGTTTTGTGTTCCTCTGGCCTGGACCATCCCCTGGGTGAGGAGGGAGGAGGAAGTGGAGATGGTTGTGGTGCAGGCAGGTGGGGTGGGGAAAGGAAACTCCCAGGCAAGCCTGTCAGTGTAGGTTCTCATGGCCATAATTGCTCAACATCCTCTTCCCCTGCTGTTCCTGGGTCAGCAGTTTGCGGGCCGTCCACTGCTTCTCACAGCCACGCTCTCCCGCCCCTGTGCAGTCACTCCCCACTGCACCCCGAGAGCCGTGGTATGGTGGACGAAAGTTTGGGGGTTAATACCTACACACGTATTAAACGTGATTTTCAGGTTGGTTATCATATCTCTCTGAGTCGTGAGGCGTTGAGGTTGACACATGCACATGGTGGGAGCTCAGTAAACCACATGTAAGTGACAGATGAGTGAATTCACATCTCTATTCTCATTTTCAGCCTCTTTTGAAGTGGGCAGGGTGAGTAGCAGTGTTCCCATTTCACAGAAGGGGAAACTGACTGGACAAGGACGCACAAGCAGCCAGGATGCAGCTCAGGGCCAGGCCACAAGGGCGCCGGCCCCCACTGATCTGCTGTCCCCATTGTCACAGTCAGGGAGCCTCGAGGGCCAGCCCCCCTCAATAACCTCCTGCCCCAGTCCTGTTCCCTGGAAGGACCCAGGTTATTACCTGTGATTCAGGAGACACTAGAGGCCAGTGCCGGGAGGAGGTGGCCCTCTTAGAAGCCACCATCTCTGCGTGTCCCTGAGGAGCTGGAGAGGGGGCTGTGGGTAGATGAGCATTGATGCTGCCACTATTCCCCCTTCCGGATGTGTAGACTGCTGGCCTCTGCTGGAACCTGGTTTTTGCTGTGGTTTATGAATCTTAAGTGCATGAATCTTAAATGCTCAGTTGGATGGATTTTAACCTGCTCTCACCATTTTAAGTCCTATCTGTTTCTTCTCCCTGGGGACGGAGTTTGGCAAGAAGACGAGAGAGGCCTCGATGTCCTGGCTTTGTCTGTGTTTATCCCCAATTCCAGTTTCCCTTCCGTGGGAAGTGCAGTAGGCATGTGAGCCTGGGGCTGTGGCGGCCCATGTGGTCCTGCTTTTGTGAAGTCCATGAAAAGGGGGGCCTGCAGTGATATCCCTGAATACAGAAATAGGCATTGCAGGGCACAAGGCTGCAGGGCGGGGAGCGGGGCTGAGAGGGGCTTGCAGAAGGCAGGGGAGGCTTCCGAGGAGATGGCTTAACACTGTGGATTCCCTGTCCCCGTGCCTGTGACACTGATGAGCCCCAAGACAGTCTCTCCGGTGGAGCCAGGAGCAGGCCCCTGGCTGGTGGGGTGCTCCCCTCCTGAGCAGCCCCCGGGGTGCCCTGCTGAGCTCCACAGGCCCCTGTCAGAGCAGGTCTCAATCCTCCCCTCTCCAGGTCCGGGAACCTGTGAGGTGGGACAGGGCCTGCTGGGAGCCGGGCTCTGTGGATGGAGAGGACTCTCAGGCCTCTGGCTGGACGGCCACCCGTCTGCTCACCCACAACTTCCTCTTCCTCTGTCTGCACTAAGCAGCAGAGCACGTTACCGCCATCACGAAGGGCTGCTTGGACTATGGGTTGTTTGAGCTGCTTCCGCAGCTCTGGCCAGCTGGGGCAGCTTCCCCCGAGGTGGGCAGGAGGGCGGGGCGTGAGAAGTCCCTGGGAGTTGAGATGGGGCGGGGCCAGGCCATCATGCTGGTCTCTCTCACCCAGGCTCCTGGGGAAGGGAAACCAGATGCTCCCAGTCCGTCCTCCTTCCTTCCTGCTGTCTCTCCCCCAACTGCCTCTCATTCAGCCGGTCCGTTTGCCTCATGGATCTGCAGGTATTAAACCCCGAGCTAGGTCCATTCAACCATGACCAAAGTACCTGGCAGGTAGTAGGTACTCAGTGGCTGTCCATCCCCTCCCTGCCCCTCTCAGCACCAGCTCACCCAACTGTCAAACTCTTCTTCCCATTGCAGCCACGTCGTGTGGTCACTTCCGCTCTACTCCTAGGGCTGGGTAACCTCTTGGTCTCTAGGCCGCACTTGAGCCCCCCAGCCCCCTCCAGCCCACACTGAGCTTGTGGAGGAAGAGGCAGAGTGGCTGGGGAGCCACAGACTGCCTTGGGCAGAAGGAGGCTCTGATTGTGCTGCCTGGCAGAGGGAAGTTCTGCTGAGAAGCCCCACAACTCAGTCACCCCCAAATCTTTTCTGGGGCCCCTATAGTGAAAAAAACCTCAATGCTGGCACTGCAAGTGTGCCTGGAGCGCCCCCACCCAGCAGCACCAACGCCCTCCCCACTGGCCCCCAAGCCCATGTGTCCCAACCCAGTGAGAGGCCCTGTGGGTGAAAGACCCCGCCTGAGAAAGGGGGCGCTGGCCTGCGGCCCCAGGCTTGGCCTTCCCTTGGTCTGCTAATCGTTAGTAGGCAGCAGCAGGGGAAGTGCCATTTCCTTACTTTTCTGGCATCATGTGGCGGGGATCAGTTCCCCGGGCCCTTTCCTCTCGCGATAGTTTCAGTGTTTCTTTATGTCCTAAGGAGAATCAAATCCCTTAGATTATTATTATTTTTAAAGATTTTATTGGGGGAGGGGAACAGGACCTTACTGGGGAACAGTGTGTACTTCCAGGACTTTTTTTCCAAGTCAAGTTGTTGTCCTTTCAGTCTTAGTTGTGGAGGGCGCAGCTCAGCTCCAGGTCCAGTTGCCGTTGCTAGTTGCAGGGGGCACAGCCCACGTGCTCCAACCGCCTGAGCCACCGGGCTGGCCCCTCCCATAGATTACTTGTAAAGCATAGTCTCCCTATCAAATCCTATTTTCCTATTGCTTTTCATTAAAGAGGTATTCCCTTGGGAAAAAACTGGCCTAAGGATATTATGTCACATTTGAGTATTTAATTCATTATTATATTATACTATTTATTCCCATTGATTAGCTTTTACTATCGACATTTTATAGAAGCCACGGGTTTCGCTCAAGATCACACCGGCAGCAAGTGGATGAGTTAACGAGAACCCAGCCTCCAGCTTCTCAGTCTGGTTCTTCCCCCGCTTAACCTTGACATTCAGACCGTAGCATGCCTTTTGGTGGTTGAGTTGGACAATACGTATTTCTGGGGAAACCTGACAAGTATTTGACAAGTAAACCGACAAGTGTGATGCCTGCCCTACGTGTTCCTGTTTCGTTCAAGATCTTAATCTTGAGCTTCATCAGTGTGAGTTCATCTGTGACTGTAGTGTTATAGAAATTCTCCCAATGCCTACCAAACTGTCTTCAGAAAGTTCCAGAAAGTGAACCAGCAAGTCTCCTTGGTTCCCTTGCACTCGCTTCTGGGGAAGGTGCTCCTGTGGGCTAAAGAGCTTGCTGAGTCCCTGCGCTGGGCCCAGCCCTGAGCTGGGTCCAGTAGGGGCCATACCGGGAGGTCGCAGCCTGAGGACCTTTGGGCCAAGTTCAGGACACGTTTCCAAGACTAGTTCCCTGACCACCAGCCCACAGGTAACGGGGGTAGGGTTGGGGGGGCGGGTGTTTCTGGGCCCGACTGGAAGGAAAGCTGGCCCTGTGGTCTTGGGGGATGTGATGGGGGTGGGGTGGGGGGTGTGCAGGACTGTGAGCTGGGGGGGGGTGTTTCCTCACTGGAAATAATATACAGAAACTGCAACTCAAATGGGATTAAGTAGGAAAGTGCACAGTTCCTGGGGTGTCTCAGCCAGCCACCCCAGCTTTGCTCCCTCAGGGTCCTCCATTTTCTTACCAGCTCTAGGAACAGAACCAAAAGGAAGCTGAACAAGGAAGCAGCAGCAGAAAGGAAAGCAGAAGTGGGAGCCTTGGAGACTTGGCCCTCCCCTTTGAGGAAGATCGAAGCCCCGGGTCCAGCTGGGACCTGATGCTGCTGCAGGCGACCTCTGTGCTGGAGAGATGACCCAGCAGGATCGAGCACTGTGGCTGCCTTCTGCTCTGGCTCTGCTGCTTCTCTGGGTCCCAGGTGAGGGGCTGCGGGGGAGGGTCAGCGGGAGGGAGGGAGGGAGGGCAGAAGGGGGAGGGCTGCAGGAGCTGTTACCGAAAGCACCCTGAGTCTGGACTCCATACTGAACTCAGAATGGGATGTACTCTAACCACCATGCAAGGTGGACAGATGGAAGGACCGCACCCTGGGAGGGAAAGGGGCGAGGGTTTGTCTCTCCTTAGGCATCCATCTGACCTTGGATGAGCCATGGTGGGGCAAAGGGGTTGGCACAGAGGAGGGGCTTTGCGGGAGGTGTTCAGATGAATTAATACAGGAAGAAGGAGGGCGAGAGGCAGGAAGGAAGCAGCCAGCGGAGTGGGTGGAAGAGTGGCTGCCCTAAGCGCACCCGAGGGGCTGTGTTTTGACGGGAGGCGCCCTCCTGGTTCACCACTTCCAGGGGCTGGAGGAAGTGTGGGGACTGGGCAGGAAGGGTCATGTCTCAGGGAGGTGGGAGTGCATAGCCAGGGCCGCTGGAGGGCTGGGGCCTAAGGGCCAGCGGGGGGAGGGGGCAGAGGGGAGAAGGACAGCAGGGAGGGAGAGAAACTGTGGGAAGGGAAGGGAGGAGACTTTCTCCACTAAGAAGAACAGGGCCTCCTTCCCACAATTTATCTTCTGTGCCTCTCAGTAGCTTACAGCTCTTCTCAAACAGGTTCTATTTCTATTTCTGTCGGAAAGCTATGACTTTTTGTGAATTAATTTGGAAATGGTCATCCTCTTACCACTATTTTGTCTACTGACCTTCTCAGTGTTCTTGTGTTCTCACGGGATCTGCCTGCACCGAGAGCTCGTGGTTCCTTCCTGATATCTGTGTCACTCACACCCTTTTTTCACTCAATGTCCCCAAATGCCACGTGAGGCCTACCACTTATCACCACTTGACAGATCAAGCATCTGAAGCTCAGAGAGGTTAAGTAACGTGCCTCAGAACACACAGCTGCTATACCATAGAGCAGAGACATAAACCCAGATTCTTCTGATGCCCTTTCCACTACACCTTGGCAATCGCTACTGAGCATGTCAGTAAATGTCACACCTATGACAGGGCTTGGGGTAGCCGTCTCTGCAGGGCATCTGCTTATCCAGGCCAGGAGAGGAGGTCCTGACAGGCCCCCTGTGGAGTGACTGACAGGAACTAGTGGTCAGTTTTGGCACCAGGGACATAGAGCAGTGATGGGGATTTGAGAACCTGAAAAAGCAAGTAAATTTAAGGAGTTCTAACTTTAAGAAAAGAGAGCAAGCCCCTCCCTCACCCCCATTTGGGGGCCTGATCACAGAATTACAAAGGTGACAAGTAGTTGCACACACAAGTGCCCAGGGTCGGGGACGAGTCCTCCGTGAGGTGGCCAGCGTCGGTGTCACACGCCTCACCTTACTCTCCCAGCTCTGTCTCTGAGAGCAGTTTGGGAAAATGCAGACATAACTCTTGGAAACAAAAAATGAGCTTCCTTGGAAATTAAGTCTATAAGAGCTGGGCGAACTGAAGTCAGACAGGATGAAATGAAGGGCGTCATCAGTAAACTTTTCGTGTGTGTGAATGATTTTTATACGTGAGATTTCCCGAGCATGGCCAGTGTTTGGGGACTGTTTGGCAGCCCTCTCTCTATCCTTGGTCATAGTTCCTTCGTGGGCACAGAGATGCATGCGAGCAGTTCTTCAAATCCCTGAAGTGCTCAGGGCGGGAGTGGGCCTCCAGGGAGAGCAGGGTACTTGGGGTGAGTTCTTGTGGTCCTGACAAGTTTGGAAGTGAGGGATGGGAAAGACAGCAAGAAATAGGGCAGGGTCTGGAGGAAGGGGCTGCTGTGATCAAAATCTTGGGGTGACAGAGAGGAAGGGGGGACACTCAAGATGTGATCTGGATGATAGGGGATAACTGATGTGAAAGGGGGAAACCTGTGGGGGTGACTCAGAGCACCCCGACCCTGGCCCATCTGGTGAGGATCTGGGATGTGGCTGTGTCTTCCAGGCTCTTTGTCTCTGAGTGGCCCCCGCACCGTGACGGGCACTGTGGGGGGATCCCTGAGCGTGCAGTGTCGGTACGAGGAGCAATTCAGAAAACATATCAAATACTGGTGTGACAACTCATGCTCGTCACTGACATCGAAGAAGATTGTGGAGACGACAAGGTCAGAGAGAGAAGTGAGGAGAGGCCACGTGTCCATCAGGGATGATCCAGCAAACCTCACCTTCACAGTGACCTTGGACAGCCTCACAGAGGAAGATGGAGGCACGTACATGTGTGGGATTGATATATCATTGGGTCTGGACCCCATGTTCAAGATTAAGGTGTCTGTGTTCCCAGGTGAGCCGCACACCCTCCCATTGTACCAGCTCCGGGGCACCTGAAGGGTCTCAGGTCGGAGTAGCCCAGGCAGGAATCAGATCAGAGACTCGGGGCAAACCAGGAGTGGGGGTGAGGGGAGGGGAGAGAGACAGAGAGACAGAGAGAGTGTCAGAGAGGCTTCCTGGAAGAGCTGGCGTCTGTACCCAATCTTGAGGAATGGTAAGGTGCTTATCAGGTGAAAGGGAGGCCAAGAGAGCAGGTGTGGAGGAGAGCTTGTCAGGAGAGGAGGGGAGGGGAGGGGATGGGAAAGGAGGGGAGGGGACGGGAGGAGAGGAGAGGAGACGCTGTGGGTCAGCCCCGCAGGAGCCCAGAGCTGTGTGGGGAAAGGCTGGGAGCTGAACCCAGAGGCAGACAGGGGAGCTCTAATAAGTGACTCGTCAGATTTGTAGTTTACACAGACGTTTCTGGAAGCAGCATGTGGCTGTGGCTGGAGGGGGACAAGACTGGGTGTGGAGGTGACTTAGGGGTTCTCTGGAAGGCTGTGACCCCCTCAGCAGGATGGATTCAGGATTCTTGGGGGTGGTACCCGCATCCTGTTAGATGCTCAGTTGTCCCAGGACAATCCTGGGGAGAGTTTGGGCCCACGCTCCTCCATGCTGTCCCCTTCCTGAGTGAGCATTTTCTGTGAAATCCAACACAAAGGTATTGGCAAGTGGTGGGAGAGTCAGAAGAAAGGTCCCTGGGTCTGATTTGTGTTTCTGCACCAGCATCAACATCAACGTCACCTACAAGTATCATTAGAGCCACAACCTCGACAGTCACAGCCCAGATCCCAACTGTGTGCACAGTTTGTCCTGCCGTGAATGCCACCCACAGCGCGAACAGCCAGGAGCACGTCCTGCCACCGAGCCAGGGCTGGGGGTAAGGCACCTTGTCCCCGTGTCCTGGAGGGGCGGAGCTCAGGGCACCACCTCCTCCCTGGCCATGTGGTCCTAGAGGATGGGGGAGGGGGGAGAGGGGAATGGGGGTGGAGGAGGGGAGCTGGGGGGTGGAGGAATGGAGGGGATGGAGGGGGTGAGGGTGGGAGTCACGCCCCTGCTGGCTGGGGTCGCTGACTCCCTTTGCACCAGACCCAGGCTGGAAGCCACAGTCTGTACATCCCGGCTTGGACTGTTAAGGCCACGCTGGACCTGCCCTGAGCTCCGAGAGAAGCTTCTTGGGGAGGAGCTGGGAGGTGAATGGGAGGAAAGTAACATTTAATGAGCTGATGACATCCCACCAGGCACGTGCTGAATGCCTTACGTGAGCGTTCTCATATGCTCCTCACTGCAACTCTGTACCCTTATCACCCTCATTTACAGATGGGGAAACTCAGGCTCGGACAGGTTAAGCGGTTTGCCGGGTCCTGTAGCTACAAGAGGCAGGCTGGGCTTCCACCCCAGCGTTATGTGATTCCAAAGTCTTAGGTTATCCCCATGTGAACTAGTGATTCTTGACCTTGTTTGGGTTTCTCAAAGCCGAGGAGAATCTGACAACTCTTATAGACTGTCTCCCTAGAGAAATGCATGCTGTCCTAACCCATGTCTGGGGTTCCCAGCCTCCCTATCCTGACACCACCTGGTGTCATGCAATTCCGTGCTAGCACTGACCCGTGGAGTTAGCGCAGACTCCACAGCTTAAGGGCTCCGTCCCATAAAACGACCTGACCTTAGATGCCAGAGCATCACACTGCTGACCAACTGGATATACATTTGGGGGTTCCCACTGGAGTCAGGGCGCATCACTCACGTGGGATACAGATGTGTTCACCAGCCAGGAAGCTCCTTCACGCTCTGGTGTCCAGAGTTTTCATTTGGGTTTCATCACATAGGCACAACTGATTGAATCACTGGCCACGTGACTGAACTCAATCCCCAGCCCCCTCCGCTCCCTGAAGGTGAGGCTGACTCAGAGCCCTAACCATGTGGTGGGTCCTTCTGGTGACCAGCCCGCATTCTGAGTCACCTCATCTCTTGGCATAATCTCGGATGTGATGCAAGGGAGTTCCAATAAGAGGGAAATCCCCAGGGTTTAGGGCCTCCCACCCAGGAGCCAGGATCAGAGGCCACTTAGATTCTTCACTACACGACAGCCTTTCCACAGGCTTCCTACCAACCCAAGTGACAATATCAGGCAAGGTGAAATTCAGACCCCAAGCAGACCGCTTCCAGGAACTGACTCTGCAGATACACACATGGGGGACAGAGCTGGGTTTTGTGGGGCCTTAAGCCTGTGCCGTGTGGGGGGAGGGGCGGTGCATCTTTAAGACAAAGACAAGAACTTTAGAATGCAAGGTAGGCGTGAAAGGAGGGGCCCAAGCAAGTGAGGGGCCCGAACCCTAACTGGCTTCCGGGTAAGTCTGTGGCTGCTGGTCCACAGGTGCAATGGTAGAGCTACAAGGTGGTTCTTTGCTGCAATGTTTGTAATTGTGAGACTTGGTGAAATGCCCATTGAGAGGGAAGGGTTAAATAAATGATGGCCCACCCATGCAATGGGTGTGAAAAGAGTGATGGACTTCTATACGCAGTGACATGGAAAGACCTCCAAGGTGTATTGTTAGGTGAAAAACTGGTATTTGTACTATGCCTCCTTTGTGTGAGAAAAGGAGGAAATAATGTGCATTCATATTTTCTTGTCTGGAAGTTTCTTAAGTATGCTGTGTGTTGGGGTGCGGGAATTGGGTAGGTGGGGTGTGTGTAGAAAGGGGACTTTATGCTTTTTTTTTAATTAGATATATTGGGGTAACATTGGTTAACATTATCTACAAATTTCAGGTGTACAACTTTATAATTCGACATCTGTATACTTTATTGTGTGCTCACTGCCCAATGTGTAGTCTCCTTCTGTCACCATGTATTTGACCCCCTTTACCTTGTTCATTCCCCACCCCCACCCCTCCCCACACACACCCTCTTCCCCTCTGGTAACCACCATTCTGTTGTCTGTATCTATGAGTTTGGTTTTTTTGTGTGTGTGTTTATATATGTGTTTTGTTTGTTCATCTGTTGCTTTCTATTTTATATCCCACATACGAGTGAAATCATATGGCTCTTGTCCTTTTCTGTCTGAATTATTTCACTTAGCGTAATACTCTCAAGATCCATTCGTGTTGTCACAAAAGGCAATATTTCATCTTTCTTTTATTGCCAAGCAGTATTCAATTGTATGTATGTCCCACATCTTTTTTATCCCGTCATCCGTCAAAGGTCCCTTGGGTTGTTTCCATGTCTTGGCTGTTGTGAATAATGCTGCAATGAACACAGGGGTGCAGATATCTTTACAAATAAGTGTTTTCAATTTGGGGGGGAAGCTACCCAGAAGAGGAATTGCTGGGTCACATGGTAGCTCTATTCTTAATTTTTGAGGAACTGCCATACTGTTTTCCATAGTGGCTGCACCAGTTTACATTCCCACTAGCACTGCGTGAGGGTTCCCTTTTCTCCACATCCTCACCAGCACTTGTTTGTTGATTTATTGATGAGAGCCGTTCTGACCGGAATGAGGTGGTTTTGATTTGCATTTCCTGTGTAACTAGTGATGTTGAGTACCTTTTCATATATCTGTTGGCCATCTGTATGTCTTCCTTTGAATCTTTTTTTTTTTTTTAATATGACCTTATCTATCTATGGAAACAAAGGAGGGAAGGCACACTCCCTGCCCCTCCTAGACCATTCTGTGTCTCTCCTCCAGGCTCCACGTGCTGCTCTCCTTCTTAGGAGTTCTGCTGCTGCTTTTGGGAGGAACCTCACTGCTGGCCTGGAGAATGGTTCGGAGACGGAGCAAAGGTGAGTTTGATCAGGGTGGACAGGACCTGACCTTACCCTCTTGTCTCCAAGTCTCTTAGTCCTTGTTCCCAGATGGGCATTGAATATATGCCCTCAGACTGTATATGCTGGGTGACCCTAGAGGGCAGACCCGAAGCAGGTGACACTAGTACGGTGGAGACGGGCTGTGGGAGGTGGTTCCCCAGATGGAGGCCTTTCCGTGAAGCACTGTCCCTCTTCTGTTTAAAACCCTCGCATGACCTCCCACGTCCTCCAAAGTCCAGGCCCCTCCAGGACAGTCACTGTCCTCCAGTCTGGCCCTGCCCACCCCTCCGCCCATCCTTACACCCCAAAAGGCAGCTATTCCCAAGTTCTTGTCACCTGCCAAGAGCTATGACTTGTCTCACCTTCTGGGTTTTCTCTGGGCACCTGGAAAGAGAGCCTCTCCTGCCCCCTTTCTCTGCCTCACTCCTGGTGGGCCCTGAGGGCTGCCCTCAGAATTCCTTTCCTCTAGGACCTTTTCCTGGTCCCCAAAGAACAGGGTGGGGGCCCTTCTTGGGTGTACCTCTACCATCATACCGTGTCTCCCTGAAAATAAGACCTCACCAGAAAATCAGCCCTAGCATGACTTTTCAGGATGACATCCCCTGGACATAAGCCCTAAAGCGTCTTTTGGAGCAAACCTTAATATAAGACCCGGTCTCATTTTCGGGGAAACACGGTAGCCCTTTTTCCACCAGATGGTCACCACTTGCTTCCTTGCCAGCCTCCCACCAGCCCATGCGACTCCTTAAGATCAGGGACCATGACTTGAGAAGGCACACAATCAGTTGAGTGAATGTATTGTTTAATATCTCCAGCCGCAATGGGCAGCCCAGGAACCTCCTGGCATCTGTGGTCCAGTTGCTCTGCTCTGAGCTCAGATTAAAAGAGAGAACATGTGTGGTGCACCCAGCACCCAGTAAGGGTCTGGCACTCAGTAAGTAGGTACTCAATAAACACTCGATGAGTGAATTAAGTAAACAGAAGAACACACAAAAATGGATGATGTTGCCCCTTCTTGGTGCTGGCTGGAGGCTGACAGTCTCCTGTAGGAGCACAGATTTCTGCCTGAGCTGAAGTGTGAGCCGATAGTTCCCTCCTGTGCTCAGAGTTCTTGATTCCACGAGCAGAGGGTTCTCTGGGGAATCTTTGTCCTGACTTTCAAAGGCTGCAGTGAGATTGGGTGAGCGGGTAGGGGATTATTCTCTCCACACCGCAGTGCTGCTTGGGAGCTGGTATACGCTGGGGGCAAGGGCAGGGGGCTGGGGGACGGGTGACCACTGCCTTACGCTCTCACCTCCAGCCCTTCCACCCCTCCACGGGGCCCAGGCTGTCACCCTATCAGGGCTCATGTCTTTAGGAGAGGAATTTGTGTCAGCACAGAGTCCTTCCAGTAAGCAAAGAAAACCACTTCCGCTTCCCATCTCCTTCCCCACATCATTTTCGGGTGCCCTCCTTTTAAACTCCAGCCAACATGTAGGCACTGCCTACCACATGGGGACTTTCCCAGCCTGGATTGCTTCAAATCTGTGGGTCCCAGGGATTCCCGCAGTACCCTTTCACCTAGAAAGGATCCTCTTTTAAAAAAGGGCTGTGTGATGGTTGTAGAAAACTCAAAAGTAAGTAAAAGCACAAAGGAGGAAATAAATCCCTGTGATAAATAAAAACGAAAACTCCCATCACTGAGAAAACCAACCACTGACATTTGAGGTATGTCCTTCCAGTCATTTCGATGCCATCTATGCACATATGATTTCTTAAAATGTTTGCTTCATACCTTTATTCCTCTCTTAAACCTATTTTTCCTGCGCTTAAGGCATTGTGTCATTTTCCCTGCTATTAAATGTTCTTCTAAAAATCCCTGACGGCAGAGTTCATAGGTGTGTGCGTGGATTACACCTTTTTACCTGATGCTCTGAGGAGACAGGCTTTCTGTTCAAATATCCTGACTCTCCCTCCCCTGCTTTGCAAGCCTCAGCTCCTGTCTCCTGGTCACATCTGGGCTGTCTTGCTGTTGTCCCCTGTCCCTTTGCCGTCCCCACCCCCACTCGCCATACCCACTCACAGTTCTCCTCACTCACTCACTCACTTACTCACATAGCAAAGTTGTCCTGGGCACCTACTGCGCACCAGGCCCTGTGCTGGGTTCTGGGGGGCCACTGGGGGCCACTGTCTTTACCAGGGTAGACTGGACCTATCCAGGTGGTTATGGCCGAACTTTCTCAATGCCACCTTCCCACCCCAGCGATGTGACCCCATCTCTTCCCCACCTGCCCTTTCAATCCTCCCCATCAGAGCGCCTGTCCCAGTTGAGGGGGTGGGTGGTGTGGAGCCCGACGCAGCACTTGGAACAGAATGTGTTCACAACTCAGAGCCTGGTTGCGTGTTTGTTAAGTCAGTTGAGCGGGCTCAGCAAACACTTCTGTCATACGTGGTCTGGTGTCTCCGACTGTAGGTATCATCTCACCTTTGACTTTGAGGGTCCCTAAGGGGTGGACACTGCCTCTCCCTGTGGCATCTAGGGCAGCGAGCCCGGGGCATTCTGGCTGGGTGTGCATGCCCACCAGCTCCTGGGTCCCGGGTTGGAAGAGCCAGGGTGCACAGAGCTGTGCTCAGAGGCAGAAGCAACACTGCAGGTGACAGAAGGGAAAGGTTGTGTGCCCTGAGCTGTGATCCCTCCGAGCTCTGGGCTTTCTATGTGTGAGGATCCGGCCCCCAGGTCAGGGGGACAGAGCAGACGAGCCCAGTGACTTTTCATGGTTTGGTGCAGTTCCAGGTCTTTACAAGGACAGCTCATTTTAGTTTAGTTTAGTTTTAAATTTTTTAGGGCTTGTTAAAGCAGATTGTGGAACCCATCCTCAGCGTTTCTGATTCACTATGTCTGGGCCGGGGCCTACGGATCTGCTTTTTTTTTTTTTTTTTTTTTTTTGTGTGGTAAAAAGCACATGACATAACATTTGCCATCCTAACCACTTTTAAATTGACAGAACAGTAGTGTTAAATATATTCACACTGTTGTGAAAGACATCTCCCAAGCTTTTTCATCTTCCACAGGTCCTCTTCACGGGCATCCTTCCTTCCTGTCTTCTCCCCCACCCCCGGGCATTCTCTGTGAGTGACTGTTTTGAGAACTGGTTCTGTTTGCCACCCTCCCCAAGCTACAGCTGGCCCGTTAGTTCATTCACTTACTCATTCATTCACTCACTCTTTCTTCACTCATTCATTTCCTCATTCACTAATTCACCCTGTCAACAAACCCTTGAGTTCCAGCCGTGCTGCAGACCTGAAGTGAGAGGTCCCTAGGGCCAACGTGTGTAGGCAAAGGCCTTTCTCCAGGTGGATCATAGGTAGCGCCATCCCTGCCTTGTTCTGGATTCAACCTCCTCGCTCTCCCCCATTCCTTGTCTCTAGCTCATGAGAATCTGGAGCCCCTGCAGGACCCCAGCCAGGTAAGAAATGCTACCAGGAGTGTCAGTGGCTGGGTGGTGACACAGGGTGCTGGGGGTTGGACTGTCCCATCGCTAGTGGAGGTCTAGATGGATCGTTGATGGACAGAGTGGGATCCTCACCTGGCAGATCTGGTCACTGGGTCTTGTCTCCAGCTTTGGCCAGTCTGTCCCCTTCCCCGAGGGCAAGTGAATGAGGCAGGGTCCTTCCAGCCCAGCTGTTGACCTGAGGAGCGTTCAAATACTGGCCAGAGAGGACCAGAGCGGGGGAGTGGGGAGGCGGGGTGGGAAGGCTGGGGCACCTAGAGCATGCAGGGAGGAGCAGATGTCTGCAGAGAAGCAGGACAGAGGCTCCCCTGGGCTCAGCCACCAAGCCCCGCCTCCCTTCCCCACCCCACCCCAGGATGCCCAGCTGAGTGAGCCTTGCTATGCCGATCTGGAACTGCTGCCGTGGCCTGTTCTGGAAGAGCCCGTGCAACCGAGGCAGACAGAGGTGGAATACAGCACAGTGGTGAGTGCCAGGGCCCAGCTTCCAGCATGGGGACCCTGGGCGATGTGTGCCAGGGGCATCACTGTAGGGTGTGGCAGCAGGCAGAGGGATGAGGGGCTGGGTTGGTGGTCTTATGTCCCTCCAGGGCACAGCCACACAGAGAATAGGGCAGGTGCAGATTGTGGCAGAGCTCGGTGTCATTGTGGCTGGGGGTGGGGGTAGGCTGGGAGCCAGAGGGGCTGTCAGGATGGCCAGTGAGTACAGCCCTGACAGCCAATAAAGTACAGCTTTTGTGAAGCACCTACTATGTACCATAGACCCAGTGTTAAAGCCTGTGATTTCTTACTGTTTGGGTCCTAACATTTCTTTGGTATCGACTCTGCTTTTCAGGTTTTTATCAACGATCCGTTGCAGGTCAACCCCTAGGCAGAGCCACTGACACATAAAATAATGGAAAAGGCTGCCCTTCAGGGTCATGGAAGAATTCAGACAGAGGCTGGGGGTCCATTTGGTGGAGAAGACGGGGGGATAGATTTAAGCATCAGACACGAGGCCCTGAGACTAGCAACAGGGCCTTGTTTTTCTACTTGGGAGCTGATGACCTCAGAGTGGATCTCAGGGACCCCCTGCTCTTATGCCTGGGACTTTGTGCTGTGGTTTGACCAGGCGGGGTAGTGCAGGCGGGTGGACAGGGTCTCAGAGCCCAGTCCTTATGGGAGAAAGAGGCAGGACAGGGGGGAAGGCTGGAGCACCCCCGTGGAGCCTCCCCAAGGCCCCCTCAGGTGTCCCCCTCCTAAGCGGAGGGTCCATGCTTCCCCCACCTCTCACTGAGTCTTGGGTCTCTTTCTCTCTGCAGGGGCCCTGCAAGGACAATCTTCATTACAGCTCGGTGGTATTCAACCACCAGAGTCAGGATTCTAAGGACAACCCTCCCTCCCAGAAGCCCCAGCTGGAGGAAACGGAGTACAGCGTGATTAGGGCATAAGCCTACGTCTCTGGCCTCACCACCTGGCGGTCTCTGTGGACCACAGAAGCCCACGGCCGGCTCCCTCACCTTCACTCACGTGCCCCTCAGGCTGCTCCCCTCATTGTTGACCCACAAGGCAGCTGGGCTCCTGTGGGCTGTCCCTCTTGCACCATCAGCCATGTGGCTTCACGGAGGACAAGTGGGGAACTGTGGGAAACACTGCCATCCAGCTGACTCTTGTCACACCTTTTCTCTTTTTCTCTACTTCATACCAGCTCTGTGTTAGAAGCCAGGGGCCCAGTCCAGTGTGACTCCAGGCATTGACGTGGCTCACATAGGATGTTACCTCTGAATAGCTTTGTAAATCCAGCGCCAGGAAAGTGTCCGGGTTTGCTGGGGAGGGGGACAACTGGCAGAGAGCCAGGAGAATGCAAAGGCACCAACATGGGGTCCCCTCATCTCACAGACAAGGAGACTGAGGTCAGAGGGAGGCAAGGCTTGCCTGTGGCTCCGGAATCAGCCGTGGGCAGGGTCCTCGGTTCCTCTGGATTCTTACATGAGGTTTATTTTTTATGAGTGACCAGTAAAGTTTAAAATAGCGTAAGAGAGAAGAAAGTTATTTAAACAATGCCTTCTAAGTGTCTGCAATCCTGTATTAAAGAAAGCTCCTAGCTTTGACCTCAAACGAGCACAGAGAAGCTTGGAGGATCCAAGGGGTTGGGGACATCCTGAGAGATGTCTTCTTTGGAGGTAGAGGGACAGTCACAGCTGATTCTCTCCATTCTGGAAAATGCTGCAGGGGGATTTCAAGCTTGCGGCAGACAGTCCCGGGGCTCTCAGAACCTCACCTGCCACCCTTCGCCCCTCGGCTGTGCGAAGTCTCCCGGGTTTTCTTTCAACTCAACAAAATTTTGACCCATTTAAAGTAAATAATAGTGAAAAGCAAGGGATGTGTTTCATTTAAGTCAAAGCTTTTTGTTTTTATCCATTGACATTACAATCAAATTGTACCCTTTGAGCAGTTTTCTCTGAGATGTGGGCCCATGGCTTTCAGAAGATTCTTCAAGGGGTAAGTGGGCCCCCAGAGGGTGGAGAGACACTGCTCTGGTTGGTGTCGTCTTTAGATTTTTCATTATTTGTGCATGTGTGAGTCACCATCAACACTTCCTCTCTCCTTTTACTACTGTTCTGAGGTACCATAGGGGAAATACACACACGCAGACACACACATAAGCATATGCACAGACACATACACACCGAATGGATTGTCCTGGATTACGTGGGGCCAACGAAATCACAAGGGGCTTTATAGGAGGAAGCATGAGGGTCAGAGTTAGAGAAGACAACGTGATGAGAAAAGCAGAGGAGAGAGAGAGAGATTGAGAGAGAGAAAAAGAGAGAGAGAGAGAGAGAGAGAGAGAGAGAGAGATGCTACACTGGTTTTGAAGATGGAGGACAGGGCCACAAGCCAAAGAGTATGTGCAGCCTCTAGAAACTGAAAAAGGCAAGGAAACACATACTCCCCTGCAGCCTCCAGGAGCACAGCCCTGCTGCCACCTTGTTTTTAGGACTTTGGACCTCCAGAACTGAAAGAGAATAAATCAGTGTTGCTTAACGCCACCAATTGTGTGGTAACTTGTTACAACAGCAGGAGGAAACTAACACAGCTGTTCTAGCTTGAATAGCCGGGTCGCTGGTCAACGCGCCCTGCCAGAGAGTGTTGCACAGACGGTGCTGGCGGCACCCCTGAGCACAGTGGGGGGCAGGATTCGGCACTGGGGAGTGGGCAGTGGGCTTCAGTGATGAGGAGGGAGTCAAGCCTCCAAGTAGAAGCAAGGAGATGCCTTGGATTTAACTTCTGTCTTTTTCCTGGTGCTCTGGGGACAGTTATATGGAGGATGGAGTTTTCATATGTCTCTCCACTGTTTTTAATTCCACCCATATTGCCAACTCTTCAGTCATGTGTACAGCCCTGGCCAGGGTGGTGTGGTCATGGGAATTAAGAGGCACGAGGGTAGCAGAAGTGTGGCCTGGTCCAAACCACCCAGTGGTCCCTGAGTCTGCTGGGCAGCAGTGGCAGCAGAGGGTCTCCGAGCTGCAGGAGGTGACTAGGGGGAGCCTGTCAGAGGGGTAGATGTGAGATGAGCCCCTTTGCCCCTAAGTACAGGGGAGGAATGGGGCCCGGGGAGTGGGAGGTGCTGACTCAGGTCACAGGTGAATGAACAGATATTATGTGGTGACTAAGTGAGTTGAAGAGGATGGATACAGAGGACAGAGTGTGCATTTGTGTGGTAGGTGAGTCTGAAGTCCACAGGGAAGGGCTTGTGGAGGATGAGGGAAGCTGGGTGAGGTGACGGGGTGCAGAACACGGGCTGTGGGCAGCGTGTCCAATGAGTTTCAGTCCAAATCTTGCAGCAGACACTGTATATGGCTGAGCAACCCCCATCTCTGCTTCCTTCTCTGTAGGCACCTTTTACCTAGGAGTGGCCATGGGTCATTGGGACCTAGCTCAGGCCAGTGAGATGTAAGCTGGTGTGGCTGGGTGGGCTTCCAGGAAACTCCTTTAAAAGGAATGCTCTTGGTTGGCATGCTGTTTTCCCCTTCCAATTTAAAAAATATAGGAAGTGCATATAAAAAATACACATAAGATAAAATTTACCATCTTAACCATTTTAAGTGTACAGTTTAGTGGTATTAAATACATTCATAATGTTGTGTAACCATCACCACCATTTATCTCCGTAACTCTTTTCACCTTGTAAAACTGAAACTCTATACCCATTAAACAATAACACCCCTCACCCCACCCATACCCCAGCCCCTGGCAAGCCGAGGATGGCTGCTGCAAGTACCAGGCCTGGGGTAACTGCAAAAAGCCAGGATACCCTGAGGCCTGCTGCCACCTACTGGCTCCCTTAAGGTTCAGCCACTGGTAAAGGCTCATACAGTATATGAGTTAGATGAGGCAGGGTCTCAGGGAGTCACTAGAGGGGGAAGATTTGTGGTCACCAGGCTAATGCAGACTCTGGTTTAGTGCCAGTGCTGAGCCTGGAGTGACTCAGCAAAAGTCTCAGAACACACTGAGGCCAGTCACCACCCGCCTGGGGTCCATGGATTCTAATAGTTTTCCAAGAAAGAGTGCAATGAGAAAGAGTCTCCAGCTGCGCTCGAGTTGGATGGGGCGGGTTCCCAGCTGAGTCAGCAGGGCAGAGCAGTGGAGCTCATCAGGCCAATCAGAATCCGATTTAGCCTGTGGGGGCGGGCTCAACATAGGAAAGATGGCGCCCGCCTGCCAGCTTCACAGGAGGAAGACTTCGCACCAGAAAAATGCGGACTATCCTCCAGTTTCCCCCTGAAGCTGCACTCCTCAGTCTGTCATCCATATGTCTCTGAGGCCCCCCGAGTCACCGTCCCTCCGCTGGAGCCTGCGAACAAGTGAGTTTGTGCGTGGGCTGTTTAAGAGGACGCCTGGGTTTCCTGTAGCTTTCCGTGCCACCTGAATGGTTGGAATCCCCACTGGTTTTCACAGCTAGATGTGATGGGGACTCCTCTTGCTGGCACCAGTACTCCAAGCTGGGGAGCCTGGTGTGGGGGGCTGGGGTCTCTCGCCCCTCCAGGGGGAACCTCTGTGGCTGAGATATCCCTCCTGATTCTCAATTGCCATGGGAGGTTTGAGGCTCGTTCCACATCTCTGCCCCTCCTACTAGTCTTGACATGGCTTCTTTTTACAGGTAACCCCTGTGTAACACGGTTGTTAGGTTCCTAAAAAGTGCCATGTTATGCGAATCTGCATTATACAAAACAAAGAACTTGTACAAAAAAGGGGGTTGCTTCCAAAAATTTAAAAAATCCCATACTATTATGTTTTTATAATTAAGAGAAATATCTTTATTAAAGCAATTTTCACCAAAAGTGTAACATATCAATATGTATTAAATAATGTTTTATTCATCATCACTACTAAGCTTTTATTACGTTCCCTGTTGTACGGGGAGTTCCCTAATTTCGAATGATGTGTTTTTTGCTCTTAAAAGTTCTTTTTATGCTCTGTGTTGTTCGGGGATTTCTCTAATTCTCAAACTGTGTTAGAGTGAAACTGTGTTATAGAAGTGTCGTGTTATAAGGGGGTTACCTGTATATTTTTTAGTTATATGACTTCAGTTCAGCTAGACTTCAGATGGTTCTCCAGGTTGATTGTTCTATAATTTAGTTGTAATTTTAATGTGTTCATGGAAGGAAGCAGCCACGGTGTTTATCTGCTCTGCCATCTTGGATCTCCCATGTCTAAGTATTTTTAAATTCCCTGTATGATTTCTTCTTTGATCTACTGGTTGTGAAGAGTGTGTTGTTTAGTTTCCACAAATTTGTGATTTTTCCAGTTTTACTTTTGTTATTGATTTCTAAATTCATCCTGTTGTGGTCAGAGAGGATACTTTTTATGATACCTATCTTTCTAAATCTACTGAGACTTAATTGTGGCTTGACATACGGTCTGTCCTGGAAAATATCCCATATGTACTTGAGAACAATATGTATGCTGTTGTTGTTGGGTGGAGTGTTCTGTATCTGCCTATTACATTTAGTTGAGTTGTTGCATCATTTGTGTCCTCTGTTTCCTTACCTAGCTTCTGTCTGGCTGTTCTATCCACGATTAAGAATAGGGTATCGAGGTCTCCAACTATTATTGTAGAATTGTCTATTTCTCCCTTCCACGCTGGCAGTTTTTACCTCCTATATTTTGATCGTCTGTTGTTAGGCGTGTAAATACATATCATTGTTATAACTTCTTGCTGTTATATCTAATCTACTCCAAGTTCATGTTGTAGGAGACAAATAAACCTAAACATCTTTAAGTCACTGTTTGTTGGGGTTTCTGCTATTTAAAGGAAATTACATTAAAAAACTGAGGTAGTTCCCTACCTAACCCAACCTCTGTTCCTATATTGTCAGGGATATTTACTAAAATGTCACAGTCCACCCAGATGGAGGAAACATTGGTTTGGAGTTCCCTCGATATGTTCTAATCACGACAGTATTCATTCATTTACTCATTCAGCCAGCTAGTCGTTTGTTCAACAAATATTATTTGGACAATCATGGGTACTGTTAAATTCAGCAGTAAAAACACAGCAGTGACTATAACAGTGAAAACGACACACCATCCCTGTCCTCAAGGAACTTACAGTTTAGTGGGAGGGATGATGTTAAATTATGAAATAGCTGGAGCAATCGCAAGCAGGAGTGCTCACACAGCTGTGAAGCCTGAGCACGGCAAAACTGTAGGTGGCATCTTTCACTCAACACAGGTGGTCCCTGGAGCAGTGCAATTTGGAGTCCTGGCCATGCGGGTTTGAAAGATGGATGTAAGTGGTATTGTGGAACCCTATAATGTGGACAGAGGCTTAGTCATGTACAGTAGTCCCCCCTTATCCAAGGTTTTTCTTTCTGTCATCTCAGTTACCTGCAGTCACATGCTGCTGAAAATATTAAATGGAAAATTCTAAAATAAACAGTTTATAAGTTTTAAATTGCCTGCCACTCTGAGTATCGTGATGAAATCTTGCTCTGTCCCACTCCATCCTACCCACGGTCCCTTTGTCCAGCATGTCAACGCTGTGTGTGTGCACTACCGGCCGGTTAATCACTTAGTAGCCATCTTGGTCATCAGATTGAGTTGGTGGTATTGTAGTGCTTGTGTTCCAGGAACCCTTATGTGACTTAATAATGGCCCCAAAGTGCAAGAGTAATGATGCTGCCAATTCGCATATGCCAAAGGGAAGCTGTAAAGTGCTTCCTTTAAGTGAAAAGGTACGTGTGTGTAGGAAAAAAGCAGTATCTATAGGGTTGGGTACTGTCTGGTTTCAGACACCCACTGGGGTCTTGGAACATATCCCTACCTCTGCCCACAGAGACTTTGCAGTCTGTCCCCCGGTCCCCCTTTACTCCCCCATCCTCCAAGCCAAACCATCATTTCCTAAACCGACCTCTGCTAATCCTTCTTACATTCAAGCAATGCTTGAATCGTGATGCTGACGATGCTGAAGGATCAGACAGAGCCTTGATCCGAAAAGAGAACAAAAATATCTTATTGCTAATTAGCACAATGATTACATGTTGGAATGATAGTATTTTGGATATATTGGGGCAAATAAAATATATTACTAAAATCAACTTCCCTTGCTCCCTTTCTTCATTCTTTTTCTTGTTAGGGCAATGGGTGAGCTGAGGTTTCTTCATACAGGGAATACTTTACAGGAGTGAAAATAGATTGCCTTCTTTGTTTCATAGAAGAAGAGCCACAGGCCAGAGAGGTTACCTGAAATGATGCGTGCCATTTAATGGAAAATCAGAATTTTGCATCCCGGACTCCTGGACCTTAGTGCTTTCTTTATAAAACGCTTTATTTTGAAATAATTTCAAACTTACAGAAAAATTATGAAAACGGTACAAAGAACTCCCATATATCCTTTATCCAGATTCACCTATTTTTTAAACATTTTGCCACATCCGTTTTGTTGTTTATATCTATGCATAATTTTTTCTGAACCATCTGTGCATAGGTTGCTCACGTGATCTCTATTCCAGGAAGGCCGATACACCCAGGTGCTATACATCCTGGTGTGGGTTCCACTGGTGTCTGATAAAGTCCTCCCGTAGTTGTGTCTTGCCTGAGTTTACAATCCAAGTCCCCCTTCAAAATACAGCACTGTGCTTGGCACAGAATGCCCACATGACAAATATTTGCAAGATTAAATAATGTTAGGTTAATCAGCATATTTACAACTGGTCCAAGAAAGTGGAAGGTATTTCTAAATTAACCTGAGTCCTTTAGAAAGGTAACCCAGGGCTGACTTACCCGTGGTTTAGAAAGTGACCACAAGACTACGTGTTTGTTTTGTTTTTCATTAGTTTCAGGTGCACAAAACAATGTAATAGCTAGACATTTATCATTTATATCCCTCACACTGTTTGTTTTTAAATCTTACACCCCAGCAAGTCTCCGGTTTGGGTAAACCCCTTGATATGGCTCAGCCTTGGAGCAACACGTAGGGATTGGACAATTGTATGTCTCCACCTTGTGGCCATGTGTGGAGTCACACATCCTGGATCCCAAGCTGGTAGTATTTGTTCCAGCTGGTGGGACAAAGCAGAAGGAATTCTGTATTTTCTAGGTCAATGCAGCTGAGAAGGGGAATGGCCTGACATAGGAGAAAGGTCATTAGGGTGAACCCTCATCTAGTTTGACTGGGGTCCTTATAAAAAGGGGAAATTGGACATAGAGACAAAGAAAGATAGTGCAAATACACACAAGGAGAAGAAGGTGTCCATGTGAGTGGAATGGTGCCCCTATACCCACCCACCCCCTGGATGTCATCGTGTTGAAGGAACACTCAATTCCTCCCCAAACTTGAGCTCCCTTATTTTGTGCCCAGTTGTCTCTTCCCAATGCCTGGATTTTACCACTCTGGCTTCAGAATGTCAAAGGGAAGGGCAGTCGCCCCGCCTGTGGTTGGCAGAATAAATTTGGGGTCAGACAGAGCAAGTTTTAAATCTTACATCTGCCCTTACCAGTTTCAGGGGCTGTGGCCATCATTCGAGACTCATAACCAGCAGTGGCCCAGTGGCCCTTCAATGATTTCTCTCTCTCGAGGTTCGGAAACAAGCTCTTTAAAAAGGCTCTCGCCACCCCACCCCTCACCCTCCATGCTGTTTTATTATCTCTGAGTCTCTTTCTAGGCATCCAGACCCAGATTCTCACTATCTTCAAGTTCTTTGCTGCCAACTCTTTATTGCTCTTCCCAGATCCTTTGAATTTGACCCTTTGGACTCCCCACCTCTGCCCTCCATGCTGCAAATCTGGTCCACCAATCGCAGACAAACCTACAACATCCTGACACCCAGGCCACGGGCAAACCCTGAGGGAGTGTAACTAGTCACTTTCTACCAGTAAAACCCTATAGCACGTGTTGGTTGATTGCAGAGATGACCTCAGCTGCTTTGTGCTGTAATCGCCAGTGTTTCATAGCAACATACACATAAGTAACTGTTTAATAAGTAGAGCATGAGCGATGGCATCCACTAGTGGCTGTGTTCAAGTGGATGAATTAGGAAGCGGAGTGAACAGAAGGGATGACGGGTTGCAAAAAAGGAACAGGGAGCTTTAATTGACAATGGTTTACGATCGCCTAACTCTCAGTGACCCGAGTGCAAGATCAAAGTCACCTGCTGAACATCAGTTGGGCAAGTGGCTCTTCACTTGCATAGAAGCAGAACCTAGCGTGGGATTGGTCTGAGCCTTCCACACGTTGGTCAGGGAGCAGATCAAACGTGTCCTGAGTTTGTCAGCTTATCAACTTCATGGGCCATCACCCGATCAAAAGGGTAGCGGTCAGGAGGCTCAGGATCAGCTGGGAGTGGGGGAGGGGACACCCTTGGGCTTAAGTGGGACTTTGTGACCTTCCTCTTGACAAGGACTTCTTATTCTCTCATCTACTCTAATGCAGCCAGCAGTGGGAGTGGGAAAAAAGGCTCTGAAGGGAGAGAACAGGGGTCCAGGAAGCAATCTAGGATTCTCCCAAAATCCTAGAGAAGTGGAGCGGGGAGTGGACAAGAGTCCAGAATCTTCTGACCCCAGAACCAGGAAACTCCCGCTCCACGACAGTGCCACCACAGCGCTGATCCACCTTAGTAAGTGTTGGCAACCTTCCCGGTCACTGTGAATGTGCAGTCTCCATGAAGTCCCCGAGGGCACATGGCTGCTCGTCACTTCCGGCACTGATCCTGTGGCTTGAGCCACATTTCAGCTGAAGTCCCAGGTTGTTCCTAACAACCCCACTCCCTGGAAGTCTCCCACCTGGTTAGAGTAACACTGCTCGGCCCACGGAATCCCATCCATTGAGTGCAGGGACTCCGTCCATAGAAGCAGAGATGCTCCATGCTCCAGAACCTGGATGAGAAATAGCCTGGAGAATGGAGGTGGTACAGCCACTTCCCACTCTGCTCCAGGGCCGCACACCCAGCATGGAGCCTGGCAGAGTCTATGTGCCCGAGGGAACAGTCCCAAGTCAGGAGCTCCCTGTGAAACCTGGCCTGGAAGGTGTGTAAACGGCAGGACTTGACTTCCTGCCTTCCTGAGGCTCTGGCTTTGGGTCCAACACCTGTCCCCAGCCTGGTCATTGCAAGCATCTTTCTCCCTGGAGACAGAGCTTTAGGGATTTGACTTCGGAAGGAACCACTCTCTACCTACAGATATTTGAGGCAACAAGCCCTATCATTTCAAATCCTCTGTTGGCAGAGGCAGCACAGCCTTAGAGAGGCCTGGACTAGGTGTCAGGAAACAGGCATCCTGTCCCAGCTCAGAGTCATGGGAAGTCGGGCTGGAAGGGTCAGAGGAGGTCATGCATCACCCATTTCACAGATGTGAAAACTGAGGCCCAGGGAGGTGAGGGGATGTGCCCGAGTTTACACCGCTTGTACAGAGCTGGGATTCTGGACCAGGCTCTAAATAAACCTGAGTCACCTTCTTTGAGCTGAATTATTTCCCTGGTAAAGTGGGCTTGAGACTGACCTTGTCCATCAACCAGAGTCTGCAGAAGATGGGGGTGATGGAAAGTGGGACGCAAGTTGTTGAATCATAACACGCATGCACATTATGCAATGTTACCATGGAAGCATGGTGTAAGTTCCCTTTTCTCCCCTGTCTGCCCGCAGTGCAGTTGATTCTTTCTGACCTTCCTCTCGTGGGCTTTTCTCCTTTTTGGTGAATTCTAGGCTCAGCACAGCAACTTAGTGAGGTCATGTGGGAGTCACCATGGCACTGAGGTGGGAGTAAAGGAAAATGCATAAAAACATGAGGGTTGGGGGCCCAGCAGGTGCTCGGATGTACCTGTCCCCTCGGGTGGGCCATGGAGACCCTGGCTTCATCTGGTTGGACCAATCTCTTCAGTGCTTCTAAGGTTGATGGATTTAGGAGATGATGCAGAGGTCACCTCGTGGGATGACACTTTGGAGAACTCACCCAGGTCTGGTCCTTAGCCTTGCAAATCTAGAACTTGAACTCCATCCAGATGAGCAGAGATGCTCAGACTCTACAATAACTCAAGTGATTTATTTTGGGGACATTCCTTTCTGGACCTGAATACCTGTGACCCATGCTGGGCAGGTTTCAGCGCCGCTCTTGTTTTCTGATGTCAGCTCCCCGGGAATTTGCCCGAGTCTGCTCAGGAGCACGGACTGGAATTGGTGTCCCTATACCGGGGATATCGTCTTCCACAGCCAGGCTGCCCTCTAATGGCCCGCCTTGCCTCTACCTTTTTTTGTGTTCCCTCACCAAACAGTCTACTTTTGCGTCATATTCTTTATTCAAAACAGAATTTCTCAACCTTGGCACTATTCAATTTTTTAAGTGATTTTTTTAAAAAATGACATAATTCACATATTATAAAATTTGCCCCTTTAAAGTGTGTACGATTCAGTGGTTCTTAGAACAGTCACAAAGTTGTGCTACTACCAGTCCCTTATCTAATTCCAGAACATTTTTGTTATTCCAAAAAAACAAAACCCTGTTCCCATTAGCAGTAATTCCCCACATCCCCCTTTCCCACCTCAAGCCCCTGCAACCACTAATCTACTTTCTGTCTCTGTAGACTGACCTATTCTGGACACTTTGTATAAATGGAATTGTACCATATGTGGCCTTCTGTGTATCTGACTTCTTTCACTTAGCATCATGTTTTCAAGGTTGATTCACGATGTAGGGTATATCAGTCCTTTGTTCCTTTTTACGCATGAACAATATTCCATTGTGTGGATATACCATGTTTTGTTTATCCATTTATAAATTGATGGACATTTGGGTTGCTTCTACCTTTGGACTACTGTGACGAATGCTGCTGGGCGTTCATGTGCAAGTTTTCACATAGACATCTATTTTCTCTCTCTTGGAGAAGTGAAAATACCCCTAGGAGTGGAATCACTGGCTCCTATGGTAACTTATTGTTTGATTTTGTTTAACTATTGACCTTTTGGATGAGATCATTCTTTGCTATGGAGAACTATCCTGACCATTGCAGAGTGTTTAGCAGAATCCCTGGCCTCTCCTAGCACATGCCAGTAGCAACGCTTCCCCTCCCAGGCAAACACCAACTGCGTCAACCAAAATGGTCTCAGATATTGCCAGATGTCCTCTGGGGGACAAAAAACACCGCTGGTTGAGAACCTCTGGTTTAGCGGATTTGTTTGGCTTATTAAGGTAAAGTCAAGTCATGACACTGGTCCTTTGGACCTGGAAATCATTCTGTGTGTCTTTTCTAAACTTTAAATTCCCTTGTCCTACTTGCAGAGTTAGGCGCCCACTCTCATACTCACAGCCAAGCCCATTTCATGCCATTTCCTCATTCCCTTACTTATCATCTATTTGTTAGCTCTCTATTGGTACCAGGGTTGTCTGCACGCGAGGATGGGGAAATAAACAAGATAAGCAAGGTTCCTGCTTCACAGCTTTCCTCTTCCTCCTTCTGCTCATCACCAACAATAATAAACATTTGTTGGTGCCGGCCGTGAGCACACGATCGATATTTTGTTCACTCTTGCATCCCCAGGGCCCGGCTCAGTGCCGGGCACACGGGAGACCTTGGTGCCTACGTGTGCACAGGGGTGAGTTGCTGTGTTGCTGATTTTCCGCAACACCTTTCCACTTGGGAATAGGACAGTCCCTTCCATCCCATCCCGCCAGCTCCAGGAGGCTGAGAAGGAGAGGGCGGGGGCAGCCACGGAATGCTCCCTCGCCAGCTCCTGCCTCTCCTGACATACAAAAAGCAGCAAATCCCAACCCTGTGTGGTTTTACCCCAGTGCTGTCCAATAGAAATAGAATGGGAGCCACACGTGTAATTTAACCTTTTCTAGTAGCCATATTAAAAACATTTTTTAAAAAGTGAAATTAATTTTAGTAGTGTATCAGATTGAACCCAATACACTCAAAATATTATTTCAGTGATATTGGAGACATTTTAAGTTCTTCTTTTCATAAGAAGTCTTCCCCACTAAGTGTGTATTTGACACTTACAATGCACCTCAATGCAGAGCACACACGTCTTCAAGTGCTCAATGTCACGTGTGGCCTGTGGGTACCATATTGGGGTTGACGCTGGTTACCCAGCTCCCAATCTCCAGCCCAGACCTCCTTGGCCTTTCTCTTCCGTCTGCCTTCTCCTCGCAGTGCCCTCCAGCTGTGTCTTCAGTTCAAGGATTAGAAGAAGCATTGGTGACAGAAAACAGAGCTGGGTTGAGAGAGCGGTGACCGCTTGACCATGAGCTTTATCTTGGTAACATAATAAGCAGATGCATGCAAAGTTCTCATGTAAAAACTATAGGATGTGACAATCCATCTCACACCATCGTTCCCGATTTCCCGTCACAGCTTCCTCCTGCTTCTGGCCAGATACCCTTGCTCTCCAAGGTTCTCGTTTTTTCTTCTTGTGGTCAAGTCTTCAAGGTGAAGATTCTGCCCATTTCTCCTGTTTTATTAGTTAGGGTTTGTTAGCAGTGGATCTTTTTTCCTTCCCATATTTGCTTCTTACCTTCGGAACATTGATTTCATGTGATGGGTAGTGGAGTCACGTTTGGATCTGGGGAAGAGTCTGCGGCACCAAGATGGGGAAAGGCAGTCAGTTCTCTATTTTCCTGGTCATACAATCTATAGGTTTTCTTTCCCAGTACTGGATGGTATGGGTGGCAACTCATGGCACATCAAAAGCCCACAACAGGAACACATCACCAAATGAGACACCAGAAGACACATCCAAAAGTCCCCCAATTCCTGCATAAACTTGAGAGTCCAATGTCTCAGGGCATCTTATGCCATCTCTGGCCCTCTGTATAAACAGGTGATCACTAATGAGCAATGATGTCTCTGAGGCTCAGTCAGGTGTCTCGGTCAAAGGGACCAACTGGATTCTACCACCACATACAGAGGACCTCCTGAGCCGGCAGTCTCACTGTGCCCTATAGAGTTTCTGTGTCTTCCTGCTCCTATGCCTGTGCAGCAATGCCCCATCTTTCTTTGGCTGATGCCACCTGAGACTGCCTTGGGATAAGGACATATCCTCCCTAGGAACAGCGGGGAGAGCTGAGCTATAGCCCATTGGCACTTGAGGGCCAGCCAGGTGTTCCCCAATAAATCTAGAAGATTTAGGAGAGAAATTGGCAGCTGAATAGTCTACATGCTCTTTCCCCCCCCCCCCCCCCCTTTTTTTATGTCCAGGGCTACAGTCACTGGGGTTTATCCCTAGAACCTGGAAAGGGATGATAGCTTATGCAAGACCATCTGAGCTGTGAGGAGCTTAGCATGGAGCCTTCTGTCTGCAAAAAGGAAGTTGCTGTTGCCCTGGAGGAGAATGACCTGGGACGCTGAGGAGAGGAGGAAAGGGTCAAGTTCCCGAGGTTGCAGCCAGAGAGCCCTAGGCCTCGAGAGAAGGGTGTAAGAGCAAGGAACTTGTGTGTTCACATGGACCAAGGCGAGGGATCCAGGAAGACACTAGATGAGTCAAAGAACAGAGAGGACTGCTAGGATGGCTTCTGTAGTAGATGTCTGTCTTGGTCTCCTCCTACCCAACGTCTGCTCTCCCAAGATGGAGCCACTGTCTTGTCTTGTATCCTCTTTTCCCCCTGTGAAGCGGGAGGATGTCCCAGCTGCAAGGTGGTCCCAATCACCCTGTCAGTGATTGGTTTAAAGGTGGTCACCTGAGTCTGAACCAGCCAATCAGAGAGGAGGGAAGAGCTAGGCAGTTTCTCAGGAGAGATGGCCTGATTTTCTTTCTCTGAAGTCCTGTATCTGAGTGAGAACACTGTTGGCTACATATTCCCTGCAGTGAACCAGCCACAGGATGAAAACAACGGCTGAGATAATGATGCAAAGAGTAGAAAGGAACTTGCATAAACGAGCCTAAGGGTAACCCCAAAGGCCAAACAAACCAACTAAAACCCAAATGAATGGTTAACAGTAAAACCAGAGCGGAAGCTGTGGCTACTCTGGAGACAAATGCCCTACAGGGAGGGAGGCCAGTGTTCTGGGATGAACTGCAGGGTTTGGGGGAACAATAGACTCAGGCCATTGAACGTGAGGAGGGCACCTGAAACACCACTTTAGAGCAGGATTCTGAAAGGCACTACGTCCTCAGTAAAATGGCAGGCTGGGAATTACTTGTGAGCGAAGGGAAATAATTAAAAATAATAATAATAAAAACTTGTCTCCACTGCAGTTTCAGGTAGAAAAAGCTGTTAACGTTCATGATACTATTAATAAGTTCCCTTTGAGAATTGTAAGTACAGGGCTGGGATTCAAATTTATACATAGTTAAGGAAACCCTAGGCAGAAAAACGTAAAGTGGTGCCATGTGATTATCACCACCCCTTGACAACCAGCAGAAGCAAACACAAATGCTTCCTGGAGAGAAGCAGTCCCAATCCACAGATTACATTTAGCTAAATGCAAGCTCCTAGCAGAATATTATCAAGTATAGAAGAAATAAGTCACCATAAGGGAGAGTCAGCGGAACCAAACAATAGATTTAATTCTCCAAAGGTTTCTGATGTTGAAGTGATTTGATGAAGAATGTAAAGTATATTTAATAGACTTAAAGAAACAAAAGGGGCATTGGAAATATGACAAAGCAAGCGGACACTATTCAAAATTGACCCGGCAGATTAAAAAAATACACACACACACACACACACACACACACACACACACACATACACACACATATATAAAACATCTGGAAATGAAAAAATAAAACAATTGAAATTAAGAGCATAACGGTGGTACTAGCCTGCAGATTAGTGACTGCAAGGGAAGTTATGACCTGTGCAAATTCCCAGAAACAGATGGAACACAGGAAAGGGAGGTTAGGACTATGGGAGACAGAACAGAAAACCTACTATTTGTCTAGTCCCGTGATTCTCCACCAGGATAATTTTGACCCCCAAGAAGATTTGACAATGGTGGGGGACATTTTTTGGTTGTCACATTTGGTGGCTACTAGCCCGGAACTGAATGGGCCCAACCATTTTTCTTCCCAGCCTTTTTTTTTGGTAACTTAAAAAAAATCAGCTCTGTTGAGGTATAATTTATAACAAAATGAAATTCATTGATTATAATATACAACTTGATGAGTTTTGGTAAAGGTACACAGCCATGAAGCCACCATCACACTCATGCTATGGGAATCTTCCATCACTCTGGAAAGTTCCCTGTTCCGTTTGCAGTCAGTACACGTCCCCACCTCTAGTTTCTGGCAACATCTGAGCTGCTTTCTGTCACGATAGATTTTGTTTTCCTTCTTTTAAAGATGTGCAATTCACCAAAAACCTAAAATTTACATTTTAGGTGAAATTCACATGACAAAAAAGTAACCGTTTTGAAGTGACAGTCACAAGGTAGTGCCACCACCACCTCTGTCTTGTTCCAGAACATTGTGAGTCTGGCTTCTTACACTGCGCACAATTCTTTTTCATCCATTCCTGCCCTTGAACGTCTCAGCAGGTTGTTTCTTTTTATTGCTGAACAGTCTTCCGTAGGGTAAATACACCACTTGTTTATCTGCTCACCAGGGGATAAGTGTTTGGGTTGTTTCCTTGGTATCTTTCTAACCTGGGGTCCCCCATAGTGTCCCCTGCAGTGCTTTGTGCCTTCTAGGTGATCAATACCGGTTTGCAGAACAAAGGAATGAGATAATAAAGAGTCCAGTGAGTCAAAAGGGAGGTGGGAGAAAGACTGAGGGAGGGAAGAGACACAGGAGGACAAGCTGTGGTGGCCACGTGGGACGCTTGAGCCATCCCCCCTGGGTGTGGCTGGAATGAGGGACAGAGACCAGGGGATGGCTCCGTGGCTGGGTGAGGGCCCCCGGGCTCAGCTTCCGGGAGGAAGCATTGGCTCGGTGTGCTTTATTCTTCTGCAGCTGCCGCCGCTCACGGCTGATGGTGGGCAAGTCTGATTGCCATAGAGGCCATCTTTCTGTTTATTGCTAAGCGCAGAGACAGCTCACATGGAACTCTTGGTTCCCAGCTCTGAGTGTGGACCCAGGTGACTCACGGGGGCTGTCACCACTGAGCATTTCTACCTGAGGGATCTAGAAGCTTCTCTTTGACCTCAGCTTAGCCCTCACCCCGCTATGTCTAGTGAGTCATCCAAATCTTAAAGAGAAAGTGGCTTGTTCCTCAGCACTGAGACATAAACTAGGTGGGGAGCTAATTCCCATGAGTTCACCTTTGTCTTGGGGACCCACTTAGCTCATAAGCATATTGTTTTCCTGCACTTTCTGTTGACCAGCCAAACCAGACAAACACCTGAGACTGTGTTTGACCCCAGATCCCTCCGGGTTCGCCTTCAGGTAACTTTAAGTTAATTTGTGTCCTCTGCAGGAAGCCAATGCCTGAGCAAGCTGCCCCTTTATCCAGAATTCCTGGGTCTCCTTTCTCCTCTCTCTTGGGAAGAGCTTTTAAGGGCCGGTGTGGGCCTGGCCCCTCACAGACTTCATCAGGCATTTCCTAGGAGAGAATGGCGAGCTCTCACATTCCACCAGCGGGATCTTACTTAATCCCACGTCGCTCCACGTGACAGGCCCTGTGATCATCTCCCTTTACAGACGAGGGCACTGAGGTTCGGAGTTCAGCCGTTCTCATGGGTGTGTAGTGGTGTCTCGTTACTGTTTTCATCCCAAGCTGTGCTTTCTAAGCCATCTGCGAAGGTGGCTGCCAGGGGAGCCTGTGATCTCCCGCCTCAGCGGCAACCTTCCTCTTCAGTGATAAAAGGAGAGCAGTTGAAATGCGAACAGCCTCTTGTATTCCAAGCCAAATGTATAGAAGGAGACAGCAAGCGGCTCCCCTCGTTCATTACGTAGTCAGTGTGCACCCGAAACGGCACCTGGACATAGCAAGTCCTTGACTAGTTACATTTGTTGAATGAATGCATGAACAGAGGAGCAAGGGAGATGGATCTTCCCGGGGCCCAACCCCATGTTTTCAATGGGAACAGCAGCCTCAGTCTTAACTCCCCAAAAGTTCCTGCTTGGAGCTCTCCACTGCACAGGGATCACACCTGCGGAGGACTGACGCTGGCCTCCATACTCAGGACACCTCCTGTCCTGGCCATGCTGAGCTGCCCCCAGTCACGGAGCTGCACTGACACAGGGTGATTCATGAGCCTGGGTGGGGGCTGGCAGGAGGTGGCCAGGGGCCTGACCACGGATCTCAGGTTCCTAAGCTCAGAAAGGGTTTGAGGAAAGGTGACCACAGATGAGGAGATGGGGTGGAGATGGCCCCGGGCAACAGATGGCATCCTTCCCTCAAGGGGATGGAAGAGTGGTGCTCAAAGGGAGCCCCAGGCCCCTCTCCTGTTAACCCTCACACTATGAATTTACAGGGAGCCCAGGAGGGCCACCAGAGCTGCAGCTGGACCCTCATTCTAAGTGGAGCCTTGACTCCCAGACTCACAGGGGGCAGAAGTCTGCAGTGCAGACATAAGCAGACCCAGCCATGAGGATTTGGAAAGCGTGAGGCAAGTGGACTGAGGTCAGGCTGACAAGGGAGGCATGGAGAGAGAAGTTTCAGAGGAAAGGTGAGGAAAGTGCTGGAAACTTATTACTTTAGCCTCATTTATTAAGGAAATACCATTGAGGACACATGCAGCATCAAGAAGAAAGAAGCCATAGCCCAGGTCTGGGTACAGGGGCCCTTCTCCCCCAACCAGCTTCTCTCTGTCCCTGTGAACTATCTCTGTGGTCACATTCTTGCACAGAAGTGAAGGCTGGTGAGGAGGAACTCACGAGAAAGGAGAAGTGCTTTCCTCTGAAAAGAGCAATCCATACCTGCTCTCTCCACTTCTCCACCTCTACCAGCTTTTGGTCACCATCCACGCTCAAGTCAGCGCACGAGAAGCGTCCAGTCTAGCTGCCTGAGGGCTTCTGCGCCAGGCTCCTTTATGGAGACACACTTGCTGGAAAACGCCAAGCTAGCTCTTGTGGCTGATTTATTTAATGTCTGTCTCTCGCCCTATCCCGGCATATTAGGCAAGCTTTGCTTGACAGTTTCACTGGAACCTAAGGGGCAGTTCCCAGAAGTGTGTGTGTGTGTGTGTGTGTGTGACAGAGAGAGAGAGAGAGAGAGAGAGAGACAGACAGACAGACAGAGAGAGAGAGAGATGGGGTGGTGTTCAGGACAGACAGACAATAGATGCCCATGCCAGTGGATTCTCTTTGATGATGTTATAAGAGTACCATCCCAACCATGGTATCTCCTCATCAGGGGGTTATTGAATATCAACAGTAAGAAACTGGGAAAAGCATTGCACTAGGTTGGCAAGCATTGATGGCCCCTCATCCATTTGCACCAGCTGGTGAGGAGCTGGGTGCTGGTTTTGCCTCCCACAGCGCTGCTGGATCACCTGAGTCTGGCCGGATCTTTGGGAGATTGGATGCAGGAAGTATTCACCGAATGGGGGTCTCTGGAGCCGGTGGACTATGGGCCTCGGACTCCAGCAAAGTGACTTGAAGGTCTTATTCTGGCTCAAACTCTGTCCTGTCTGAATACGATGGAATTTTCAGGCCCGTCACTGACCAGAGCCCTAAACAAAGTGTAAAGTGGGAGAGAGTTTCTCATTGTCTGAGGGGAAAGAGAAGGGACTGTAGCGTCCCAGTGGGGAGGGAAGGTTTCAGCTACCGTGATGGGAACTGGGATTCCCTTCTCCTTTACCCGCTTCTGAGGCATCTTCCCGTGGCCTCTTGAGGTGGAGAACCAGGGCCCACCTATTAGGACAAAGGGCAGGGTGGGCATAGCCTCACGGGCGTTCATGGGAAACATTCCACATAGAACCAAGGGCTGGGGGCGTGGGGAAGATGGGGCAACACTGGTCAGAGGCACAAAGTTTCAGTTAGAAGATGCATGAATCGAGGATCTGATGTATGGCCTGGTGACCACAGTTAATAATATTATAGTGATACTTGAAATTTGCTAAGAGGGTAGACCTTACGCTTCTCACCACACCAAACAAGCAAACATGCAAAAAAAACATGACTCTGTAAAGTGATGGATGTGTTAATTAACTCGATTGTGGTTATTATAATAATTTGTATGTATATTCAATCATCACATTGCACACCTTTAAAAAAAATCACATTTACACCTTAAACATATACAATTTTTATTTGTCAATTATGCCTCAATAAAGCTGGGGAAGAAAAACCACAAAAGGACACGTTCCAAACATGTGTCTATGTATGTGTTTGCCTGTGGGGCGCACGTCTCAAATGGGACTGTTTCTTCTCACAGGAAATAATGCTCCTTTGGTGTGAGGACCCAAGACCCAAGTGGCACAAAGTGACCGAGTCCAGGGGTGTCGTGGTTGGGACTGAGGCTCTTGAAAGAGGCAGCATCGTTTCCCTGAGACATTTTTAATTCAGATTATTTTTAAAACATCATTTAAGAGAGGCAACATTATTTCCCTCAGGCAGTTTTAGTTAACTGCATTTAAGTCACATTACTTAAAGGAGACAACACCATTTTCCTAAGGTTTTTTTGACCGCCCTTCCTGACCCTGAGCAGTTTCGGAGGCCCAGGAGCCCCATGGGAGACCTGAGCAGTTGTGCTGAGAGGAGAAGCTCGGGTCAGACTCCCAAATATGGCGCCCAGGGAGCTCCAGCCCCTGAGACGTGGGAGGCAGAAGGGAGGTGGAAGATGGAGAGAGGGAGGAGGAAGAGGAAGAATGAGGAAGGCCAGAGGCTCCCGGTCCCTCTTCAGCCCAGTGACTCAGAGCCGTGTCCTCTCAGGGCAGAGGGGACATCTAACTCCTCAGGCCCCAGAACCAAGAACTCATCACAGTATCACCCATTTGGTGTGTGTCTGTGTGTGTGTGTGTGTGTGTGTGTGTGTGTGTGCACGTGCTTGCTTCAGACAGGGTTTTCACGGGCAAGAACCATCAAAACCCTACCTGACTGGCTAAGGAATAAATGATTTTTAAAAACTTATGCATGTATCAGAAGCTCAGGCATAGAAGGTGTGGAGCTGGTCTCAGGAATGATACAAACCAGGGGCTCATCAGGGCTCCATCTCTGTCTTTTTCTCTCGCAATCCTGCTGTTTTTTTTGTGCTTCAGTCCCTGGCTCTGTGCTGGGGACACAACTGTCTGAATTTGGGCTCCATCCCAATGGCTCCTGATCCATAGTGGGGTGGGGTAGCTGTTTCTACCTGAAGGAGTGGGAACAAGGTGCTGGCACTCCAGGCAGCGTTGACACCTCAGGATGGGCCTGAGCCGTGTCCCTGAGCTGTGCAGAGCATGGCGCTCCCAGCCTCAGCCATTGTATCCTGAGGCCACGGAAATGTCCCTTTCACAGTCCATGTCTCTTCTGTGTATGGGGTCCAGGGTCAGAAGGGACTTCAAATCCGTCTATCTAAGGGGCTGTGACTGTGGTCAGGTCAGAGGACAAGTGCATGTAGACAGGCTGTTCCCATTGCTCCTCAGGGACCCCCGGAGGGCCCTTCAACCAGAGGATGGCACCAACCAAGATGAGCAATATGGGCACCTTCACAAATACCAGGAGGATGTAGTGGGTCCTGTGAGAGAGGGCAGAGAGGTCAGGGCCCTCGACCCTCCAGGCCCTGTCACTCCCAGTGCCCTGACACTGTGGGCATTAGCCAGCCTATGACCCTGGGGCTGGCAACCCCACTCTGAAGACCCCCAGAAACCTCCTCAATGGCTCAACCATGAGGGTTCCTCAGAGGTAACCTCAGCTTTTGGTGTTGCCTTGTACTGGTCCCACCTTCCTTCTGAGACACCCCATTTGCCCGAAGTGCACCTCAGCCCAGTAGAAGGGCCGGCAGGTCACCCAGGACAGGCTGTCGGCTGCATCAGTGTCCTCCCTGCTCCGCTCATGCCAACTCCAGGTTGCTAAACCACCCGCTTGCTCTGTGGCACCTGACGCTTTGCATTGTGGAGATTTGTGTCTCATCTCCCCCTGGCACCCACCAGGTTGTCAATGTTTTGTTGCTGACAATTGAGCAGGATGATACTGCTCAGCGAGGAGTGCTCTGCAGAGCGGTTTTCTGGTGAAGCCTGTGCTGGGAGGTGGAGGCTGAGCAGTGAGGGAGGCAGAGTGAGACGGAGAGGAGTTCGGGGCCTGACTCTGGCTGGGACTGGCTCTGGCATCAGGTGACCTCCCAGGAGCACAGGGGTTCTAGGCTCAGGGCTTCATGGGACAGGCCACAGGTTGGGGCAGGAGAAAGGACCGTAGCCACTTACCTGACGTTGGAGCCAGAAGACAACCCTCTGTGGCTGTTGGCAATTGTCCTAGACAGCAGGTTCTCTGAGCTGGTCACGACTGTTCCCTCTAGAGACAGGCAAAGATGGCACAAATGGGGTTCGGTGCTTGGCTCACACTGCCACTGCCTCACCACGAGACACCCCGCCTCTCCCCTGGATTAGGAGGCTTCGTCTCTTTGGGTCACTCCCTCGGGCTTCTCCCCGTTCTATTGCATCATCTGAACCACAACACACAGCCATGTTCAGATGTGGCAAGAAGACATAAAAATTAAATAGGAGTGGGCACTGTAGTTTATTCTGGGGACAGAGATCGACCTTTTCAGGTTCTCTCTACTTCCTCCTCTAAGTGGGACTGTTGGTTGGGTCGTGGGGGTGGGGGGTGGGGAATCCCTAGTCCTTTTGCTCAAGCAAGGCCTGAGCATGGCTTAGGGACAGATGGTTCTGGAAAGGGCGCCTCTAGTTATTGGGGTGGTGAGAGTGAGGACGATGCCAGAAGGCTTGTGAAGAAGAGGGCCCATCTGGTTAAATAGTGAACAGTGACTTTGAGGAATGAATCATCTATATGAGAAACTATGAGACCATTTATGGTGAGCAGCTTGGTCATGGATTCCTGAGACCCGCTTTGCACCAAGTGGCGGTGATCTGCCTGGTATCTGAGGCCCAGGCCTGGCAAACTCTGTTCTGCAAGGTCCCATCTTTGGTCATGCTGGGTGGCTCCTAGCTGAGCTCCATGTCACAGCTGTCACAACAGCTCCTCTGGAGGCCCCTGGTGTCCTTACCAAATGGCCCCTCCCTGGGCTCAGCACCCAAGACCCTTAAACTTTGCCTTTCTCCCTAAAGTTCCCCACGGGGCACACGTTAGCCTGTCTCGGTCCCGGCTCACGTGCCTTAATCAATCCTTTTCTGTCCCTGAAAATCTCGGCTTCCGCTACTGGGCACGTGACTGGGCACTCCACCCAGTGGCAGCCCCGTCTCTCTCTGCTTCCAACCCTGACAATAAAGGGTTCTAAGGTCGGCGTTGTCTATTTGCATATCACCAACTATTGTGCATCTATTGAGTGGACGCCGGGCTGAGGGGTGACAGGACACAGCCGAGCTGGGCAGTAGACAGGGGCTGTTTCTCGGCCACTAGCCTCAGCAGCAGGCTGTGCTTCCAGGAAGAGCCCCAAACCCTTTGATGCCTTCAGACCCCAAAGAGATTCCAGGGCAGCCGGAGAGGTCCCTGATATTGACTTAATGGCGAAACCTTCCTTTCTCCTTAAAGTGCCCACTGTCGCCCGAGCTCGTCCCTGGATCCCTCTCACTCCTGGCTTTTTCTTATGCAGCCAGACAAAGGAGAGGAGGGGCAGCTGGGGACCCAGAGGAGAGCACTGTAAATGCCCAGAGCCACTCTGGGTTGGCCAAGTTCCTAGGGTTCAGTGTGGAGTCCCTCTGGGCTGTTGCAGGTGTCACCCCCACACACACACGTAAGGACAAAACCAGGGAGTGACTGACAGAGACTGACCACTTCCTAGAGTGATGTCCTGGGACCCTCTGCAGGCATCCAAGGCTCACTGGGGCTCCTGTAAGAGAATGGGGGGCTTCCAGGTCTGTCCAATTCTGGGACGGCTGGGCTGAGCCATGGTCACGGAAGCCGTGACCCACATCCACACCCCCACCACACACCCTTCCATTCCTGCCATATGGCAGTCGGATACTTCGGGGAGACCTACGGCACGGTGATGGGGACAGAGGGGGCTGCTACTCTGCCTCAGTGTCTTTCACTCCCCTCCCCATTTACCGGTCTGACTCTCGCTCGCTCTCTCTCACACACTGATTCTCAGCAACTCGCTCATTTCCCTTCTGCCTTTGGAGGAGGGTTGCAGGAGCCCTCACTCTTTTAGTCCTGAGTGTCAGGGCCTCAAAGTATATACGAGAAACTTCTTACCTGGGTCAATATTCACTTTAATTGATACCCCAAGATCAGTTCCTTGCCTTTGAATCCCACACCAGTAGATGTCTTGGTCATCTCGCCTGAGCTCCTTCATGGTCACCGTGATGAAGTGCTCTCTTTGACTGTCCCTGATGGACACACGGTCCTTCTTCCACTCTGATGCAGTGGTTTTAACTAGAGTCTGGCAGGAACTCCAAACAGCTCCTTTGCACCACCACTTCACGTAGGACTTCCATTTGGGGTCATAGCGACACTGCACGGTCAGTGAGCCCTGCTCTGGGCCTCTCACGGACGCTGGGCCCTGGATGGAGAAACAGCCTGGAAAACAGAGCCCCAAGATATACATGCTGCCCCCGCCCCTGAGCCAAGCCTGACCTGGGAGTCCACTGGGCTCAGAAGGACCCAGACCGATGTCCAGGGCCTGGACCAGGGTCCCCAGCCTTCCCGGCCACCCCTTAGCTGACACCTCACATCCACCTTCTCCTCTGTCCACCTTCCCATTCGCTCCCTCAGTGACAATGCTCTGCTGTCCTTGGTCTCCCTCTCCCCAGACATGCTCACTCACAGCATGTGACACTCTGATCTGCTGACACTTTCCTAACTGTCTGCTCAACGCTGTTCTCATCTGATCACCTCTGTCTCTGACTACACTGTCTCAGAGGCCCCGTAGTTTGGCATTCAGATCTTTCTATAATCTACACCCAAGTCCAGAGCCACTACCTGCCTCCCAATTGACCCTATGACACCCCCCACTTTTCTCTTCCCCTTATTCTCATGTGTCCTCCCAGGCAGTTGCTTCACTGCTCATTTCCTTCCCTCCCCTGGAAACTACTTCTTTAATCCCTCCCATCTACTGGTCACCCTGAGGTCCCCTTTAAGGTTCCGCCTTCTTTGCAAAGTCTTATTCCCCTTCCCAACAAGAACTGCTGCCTCTGTTGCTACGAAGGTGCTTTTTAGGAACCTGGTTGCCACACTGGTATTTCGTTACCCTTAGCAGTCTCTATCTCAGTCTCCCCTCTAGGCTGCTCCATCCTGAAGAGCAGCGATCTCCTGTTTCTTTTCCTTCCCTCTTCCCACCCCTGCCCCCCATGTCTTGCACAATGTCTGGACTTGGTAGGTACCTCACGTTTATGACTGTTTTTGGAAAGGACGCTGGTCAGCATGATCTTGGACATAATCACTTTGATTCTAGCATGAGCTATGATTTCCATGGCAGGACAAGTGTACAGATGCTAATGCAGTACTAATGGAATAGTAACTGCTGTAAACAGACTCAAATGCCGTGAATGGGAGCTTGGCCTAATAAATTACGATCCATCCATAACACGGGTGAAAAGAAAAAGTCACCTCACAGATAATGATGGGAAACTGTCCCAGATATATTGTCATCAGGTAAAAAAAACATTGCTTAACCGAGTGGATATGCTTCCATTTCTGTGGTTTTTATATCTCATGAGTAGGAAAACATCTGAAAATATATGTTCTACACTTTAAACAGTGGTTAGAGCTGAGACTGGGTTTTCTGGGGGAAATGTCACTTTCTAAATCGTACATTTCTATTATGTTAAAATGTTTACAATATCATTAACTATAAATAAATATCATAACCATAAATATAATTTTTTAAAAAATAAAAAAAGTCAATTAGGAGACAGCAACTGAGGAACCGGTACATTAAAAACAAATGCAGGAGGCAGCAGATGGGGTCACTTTCTATCTTAAAAATAAATAAAACAGCTACAGTAGAAAACAGAGGCTCAATCACAAAGAGCAAGAAGAGATGTTGCTGCTTTGAACTAGAAGCTACATCCGTCCCCGATTTGGTCATTTAATCTCACAGGAAATCATTCGTAATATGATTGGATTCGTTTTTTGAAAATACGTGGAAGGTTTTCATAAACACATATTATGATGGATGGAACTATTAATTAGGCCTCTGTGAATTTTCAAGTTTGTTTAAGGAAGGGGGAGAGGTGGCACGGAGGAGAGGACAGCAGTTGGCAGGAAGCAGAACCCTGGGGAACAGGGGGGCTGACGGGTTTTAAAGCATTGGGCTGTTTGAATTTCAGTTTTTCCTTCAGTGAATCTGAGACTCAGACTTCCTCCAAGGTGTCAGTCCTTCAGGAAACATCGCCATGTGAGGGAAATTCTTGTGTGAATATTCCTGTCTCAAAATTGAGAAAATAGTTGAGCTTTGGGTCTGGGCTGACAGCAAGCGCCAAATGACACAAATGGGACAAAGGCGGCCACAGGAGAGCTAGAGCACAGACGACCGTGGGGTGTGGGGTGTGCAATGGGGTTGGGGCCCATCTTGTTGGCACTTATGGTGCAAGGTGTCTCTGCTGACGTCCTCATGCAGTCATGCCAGCCCAAGCTCTGAAGGGTCATTTCTGGGGTGCAGCTCTGTGCCCCTGGCCATTCCTGCATCACTTTCCTTGTTAGGAGAACAAGGGTCAGCTCTTCCACTCGCAAACACTTACCCAACACCTACTCTGTGATGGTGGCCTACCTTCCTCTCAGGATTGTTGGGGGGCTCATGTAACCGAGCAGATAAGGGAACGCCCTACCAGACAATGGCTCATTCTGACATCACCCCACCCACTTTCTCTCCTTCTTCATTTCACAGAAGTAACCCCTCAGTAGCTAATGCCAGTCTGTAGGTGAGAACTTGGTGGGCTGGCTTTTCTTTCATCCTTGACTAAGTTCACTCCCTTCCCGTTCACTCACAGAGTTGGAGGGAGGAGGAGGGAGGCCTCCATGTTGTCTCTACAGCACCCCACCCTCCCCAAGCCCCAGATCAGCAGCCATGAGGGGCTTCAGTCTTTGTTGGGGGAGAGGGGTGTTTGTGTGGGAGTGTGCCTATGAGGGACTGTGTGTGAGGGAGTTGAAGGTGCAAGTGTGTGCCAGTGTGTGTGTCACTCGGTGTGCTGTAGTGAGTACATGCCTGTGTGTTGTATGAGTGTGACCCTGCGTGTGAGTATGAGAGAGAGACTGTGTGGGGTGTGTGAGAATACAGATGTGCTCAGAGGTGTGGCTGCACGTGGGTGTGTGGCTTTGACTCCACTGTGTGTGCTGTGTGAGTGTGTGTGAGCCCAGGCTTAGCCAAGCCCTTCTCCTTGGCCTTCAGATGAGCTGGATGTTGAGATTAAAGGTGGGAGCAGATGGGGGTTGTGAACTCAAATGCAAAGCTGGAGCCTAGAGAGAGGGCAGACATCTGAATTGCTGTCCTCCGGGAATTCTGGGCCGTTTGGTGACCTGCTAAAGCACATGGCCCTCCCCGAGAAGCCGCCCCTCAGAGCAGGTGTGCAGGTAGCATCACGGGGCTTCTTCATCATCAGGACAATCAACAAGGGCCGTGATCACTCGGGGAACGCCCACAGCCCTCATCCATTGATATCCGACCTGAATAGCAGAGTCCTACATGGTTAGAGCTACAAAAGGCTTCAGGAACTTTCCGTTCACACCAGAAGCCAGGTCTTTGACCAGTGAGGGACCTGCCTGTGTCATGCACCCTGGAACCCAGGCCTGCAACTCAGGTCTCCCGACTCCATGACTATGCAATTTCCCACAGCCCCTCTATAGACCAATTGGTTTGTGCCAGACGGGTAGCGCCCAGACCCCCAGAGAGGGCTGTGTGACCCACACATACTGCATACATTGTGCAAACTGCCAGACTGTCTCCCAGTGTTCTCTTACGTGTCTCCAGTGGTTTTCCACAAGGAGAAGAGCTACTGGTGTCCCTTCTATCTCCCACCTGGGCTCCTGAGCAATGTTCTCTCTGTAAGGCTCAGTTCCTGAGCACGGTGTCTGTGGCCTTGCTGCTCTTGTCTTTCCTGTGCCAGCCTCATGTGCCAGCACTCAGCCTGCACACGGAGAGCCCCCTCTGTGTGAACGCACCATCCTTCTCAGGCCTCTGCCTTGGTCAAGCAGTCTCCTCTCCCAGAATGCTCTTCTCTCCTCTCTGCTGGAAGGGCTGCCACCTTTCCTCCAGGCTCATCAAATGAACAGCTGTCTTTAACCTTTCTGTAGCACCCCAGTCAGCCATGCTCCATCCTCTGATTCCATGACCATCAGTGCTCATTGTGTCCTGCCACTCAGTGTTGTTTGTCTGTGTATCTCACCCACTGAAGCTGTGGGGTTCTCCTTTTAAAAACCAGTCCTAGTTTTCTCTCTCCCCCCCCCCATTTCTCTTTTTCCTTCATGTCCTCAGGGCCTGATGCACACCTAGCACAAACTGGGAATCCAGTGTGCTTTTGCTGAATGAATTAACAAAGCCACCTCTCAGTTACCCCAGGTGCGACACCTCCCCTTGTACCTTGGAGGGATGCTCTCTGCCTCCTGCCCTGCCCCTGTAGTACCAAGTTCCCAAGGCCCCAGCAGCACTCACCTGGGAGGATGAGAAGGAGTAGAGCTGGAGGCAGCCACATGGTCCTGCTTCTCTTGCTCCTCAATCCCCGGACCTACAACTGGAGAGCACACTTGGATCCCAGCTGGATACTTGAAGCTCTACTGATGCCAGGCTTGCGCTTTCTGCTTATCCAAACTGCCTTTGTGTTACTTTCTCATTCGCTCTCTTTTATAAAGTTAGCATTTCCTCCTTTCAACTATTGAGCAAGAAGACTGTCATTTCTTAGTAAGTCTGTAGCAGAGTGCATCAGAGTCCCCATTGGGTCGTAGGAAAGAGGAAGCAAGGGAGTTGTGTAGGGTGAGGAGGGACTGTGGGAGATGTCTCTGTGCAAAGGTCAAAGAGAGGGCTTCTGGCCTCTCAGGTCTTGGGTTCAAGGTGTACAGCAGTCTGTGTACCAACTCCAGAAATGGCTCTTCACTACAATAATGGGCGCCAGAAGCAGGGAACCCCCTCCCCAACCAACTGAGGCGGCGGGTGCACATACTTGGCATACTCCGAGATGTATTTATTCAGGTGTTACAGCCATGTGCAGAAAAGTGGGCTGTGGGGTCAGACAGACTATACTATAAGTCAAATAGACCTAACAGACATACACAGAACATTCCATCCAACAGCAGAAGAATACAATTCTTCTTAAGTGCACACAGAACATTCTCTAGTGTACATCATATGTTAGGTCACCAAACAAATCTTAGCAAATTTAAGAAGTTTAAAATCATACCAAATATTTTTTTCTGACCAAATGGTAAGAAACTAAATAACTAACAGGAGGCAAGCTGGAAAACAGAAGGAAGGAAATAACAAAGATCAGTACAGAAATAAATGAAATACGGGACAGAAAAACTATTGCAAAGATCAACAAAACTAAGAACTGGTCTTTTGAAAATATAAAATCAACAAATCTCTAGCTAGACCAACTAAGAAAAAAAGAAAGAGTCAAATGTATAAAGTCAGAAACGAAAGAGGAGACATTACAACTGATGTCACAGAAATACAGAGGATCATAAGAGACTATTAAGAACAATTATATGCCAACAAATTGGATAACCTAGAGAAATGGAAAAATTCCTAGAAACATACAACCTACCAAGACTGAATCATGGAGAAACAGAAAATATGAACTGACCAATAGCAAGGAAGGACATTGAATCACTACTCATAAACCTCCCAACAAAAGAAAGCGCAGGACCACATAATTTCACTAGTGAATTTTACCAACATTTAAGAAGAATTAATGCCAACTCAAAATCTTCCAAATAATTGAAGAGGGAGGAACAGTCCAAACTCATTTTATGAAGTCAGCATTACCTTGATACCAAAGCCAAATATCCTTCATATAGAGAGACGCAAAAATTGTCAACAATATAGTAGCAAACTGAATTCAACAGTACATGAAAAGGATCATACTCCATGACCAAATGAGATTTATCCCTGGGATGCAAGGATGTTTCAATATAAACAAATCAAGACATGTGACATACCATATTAATAGTCTGAAAAAAAAGTCATACAATCATCTCAATAGATACAGAAAAAGCATTTGACAAAATATAACATCTTTCATGATTGAAAAACAAAACGAAACAAGAATCTCACCAAGTTGGCTATAGAAGGAACAAACCTCAACATAATAAAGGCCATAGATGACAAGCTCACCCCTAAAACCGTACTCAGTAGTGAAAGGTTTATAGCTTTTGCTCTAAGCCATCTACGATCCAGTTCAATCCCTATCAAAATTCCAGTGACATTTTTCATAGAAATGGAAAAAACAATCCTAAAATTTGACTTCAAATAGCCAAGTCAATCCTGAGAAAGAACAAAGTTGGAGGCATCAAACTTCCTGATTTCAAACCGTATTACCAACATATACTAGTAATCCAAAGAGTATGGTACTAGCATAAAACAGACACGTAGACCCGTGGAACAGAATTGGAAACCCACAGATAAACCCCTGCATATACAGTCAACTAATATTTGACATGAAGCCAAGAATACTTAACAGAGTTAGAATAATCTCTTAAAGAAACGGTGCTGGGAAAACTGGATAACCACGTGCAGAAGAATGAAATTGAACCCTTATGTTCCACAACTCACTACAATTAACTTCAATGGGTATAAGACTGAAACATAAGACCTGAAACCATGAAAGTGCTAGAAGAAAACATAGAAAAATGCTCCTTGACACTGATCTTGGCAACCATCGTTGGCTATGACACCAAAACCACAATCAACAAAAGCAAAAATTAATTAATAAGTGGGACTATATGAAATTTAAAACCTTGTGCACATCAAAAGAAATAATGAAATGAAAAGGAAACCTACACACTGAGAGAAAATAGTATTTGCAAGTCATATATAAGATAAGGGGTGAATACCCCAAATACATAAAGAACTCATACAACTCAATAACAACAACAAAACCCAAACACTCCAGGGCAGAGGAACTGAACATTTTTCCAAAGAAGACATACCAATGGCCAACAGGTACATAAAAACCTGCTCAACAGCACAAATCATCAGGGAAATGCAAACCAAACCGCAATGGGACATCCCCTCACACTTGCTAGAATGGCTATCACCAAAATGGCAACATATAACACGTGTTGGTAAGAGTGCGGAGAAAAGGGAACCCTTTGTGCACCTTTGGTGGGGATATAAACTGGTCCAGCCCCAATGGAAAACAAAGAGCATAGAGGTTCCACGAAAACATTAAAAATAGACCTTCCGTGTGATCCAGCCACCGCACGTCTGGGTACACATCCAAAGGAATGAAAACAGGATCACACAGAGATCTCTGCACCCCATGTTCACTGCAGCGTTATTCACAACAGCCAAGATACGGAAACAAGCTAAGTGTCCGTCAATGAATGAATGGATAAAGACGTGGGATACACACACAATGGAATAAGAAGGAAATGGAGAAGGAAGGAAATGCTGCCATTTGGGACACAGGAGTGGACCTGGAGGGCATTACGCTAACTAAGTGAAATGTGTCCACTGAGAGACAAAAGCAGTGTGTGATGCCCCTTACAGGTGGAATCTAAAGGAGCCTACCTCAGAGAAACAGAGTAGAGTTGTGGTTACCGGGGCCTGGGGGTGTGAGGAAATGGGGAGAGATTGGTCAAAGGGTCAAACTTGCAGTCATAAGATAAATTCCGGGGTCTAATGTAGCATGGTGATGACAGCTACTGGTACTGTATTATATGCCTGAAAGTTGCTACGAGACTAGATCTTAAATGTTTTCACCACAAAAAAAGAAATGGCAACTATGTGACATGAGCGAGATGTTCGCTACCTATATCGTTAATCATTTTGTATTTAAAATAAATAAGTGAATCAAATCAACACATTGTACACGTTACACTTATACAGTGCTGTATGTTAATTACATCCAAATAACGCTGGAAAAATAAGATATATTAACCTTGGGGACTGTTATAAACTACACGGATACTCTCCGGAAACACGTATAAATACATATGGCCAAACCATGGCGATGATGAATATGAAAGTCAGGTTGGCTCCCTCAGAGGAGGAGCTTAGGGCTACAGGAGTATTACTTCTCTTTACTACTTAAGGTACAAGGCGGCCGCACAGTGTGGAAGAGTCTTCCTGGCTTAAGGAGGACGCACTTATTAGACACGTGTTTGTACGTGTCTGATACGTTGCAAGAAAAAGCTTTCAAAAAGTTTACAGAATATTCTGACAGAAACGTGGACAATGACATTGGCTTTATTAGTCAGAAGATCATTTCCATCCACCAGAGGGGCTGGGTTCCCGGGCGGGGCATCGATGGGTGACAAGTGTTACTGGTTCTCATAATCAGCCTGGGTTCCCCCTCCGCCCAGAGCTCTTCTGAGGCCTGTTCACCCAGAGGACAGCACTGAGCATGCTCAGGAGCAGGGGCAGCTCCAGGAAGACCAGCAGCAGGAAGTGGACGTCGCTGAGTAAGGACCTGCAGGGGACACAGTGATACACAGTGAGCCACGTCATCAGGGGGAGGCCCTGGTGCCTCCACTTTCCTCCTGTCCCTGAGCCCCGATCCACGGCCAAGATACTCCTCGTAGAGATCAACCATGGACAGCGCGGCCCCACTGGAAGGGCCACTGCCCCCTGCCTCTCTGCCTAACAAGTGCCCGTGAGAATTAGGACTGGGGACACGGGAAGGGCTGCCATTAGAATGATGTGAGGGAGTCCCAGGGATCCAGGTGGGTCCTGTGTCAGGAGAAGCATTTCTTCCTAAACCCTCCGCATTTGCAGGTTACCCCACCTGCGGTATAGGAATCAATAAAGGGGATGTTTGTTTGACGTCTGGTCTCACGTAGACTGCACACGCCATAAGAGCAGAGACTGTTCTGGTTTATTTACAGTGAGTAATTGGTGCCTGGCAAGCGTCTGCAAAATGTTTGCACTTAATATAATTCAGTGGTAGTTGATGGAGTGAATGAGTGAATGAATGACACCACTCAGCTCTCACCTCCCTGTTGAAGGCCGGGGTTCTTCAGGGTGACACTTGTGCCCAGGGCTCGGGGAAGGCAGGAGAGAGAGCGTAAAGGCCACCAACCCCAGGGCACTCTGCTTCTTGCCTGGCCTGGGCCAGGATCCTGAAGGTTCCTTTTGCAGGACTTTGCACTGGTTCTTCCCTCTGTCTGGACCCCAATTTCTGCAGATACCTGAGTGCCTGGCTCCCCCAATCCTGCAGGTCTCCACTCAGACGTCCTCTAATCAGTGAGGGCTCCTTGATGATTGTGAGAATAGCAAACCCCACCACCCTCCACAAAGCTTCTCCACTGATGTCTTTTCTCCATAGCGTTTATCACGAGCTGGCATATTCATATGTTAACATTTGTGTGATTTGTTCACTGTGTGAATTCCCCTTAGATCACAGCTTCTGTGAGAGCGGGATGGTGTCTGGGTGGTTCATACTGTGCCCCAAAGCTGAGAACACCTGGTCGGAGTGTCACATTTAGGTGTGGGACAGGTCGATAAATGAGGAACCTGGATGAGAGGGTGACACCCACATCCTACAGCCCCAATCTCGCCTAGAAGAGAAATTACCCAGGTGTCAAAGTCACCTTACCGAGGGTGTTGGCTGTGGTCTGGGGTGTCCTGCCTGGTCATGCTGGACCACGTAGTCGCTGGCAGAGAGGACGCAGGGCCCAGGTTGCTTGTGAAGACCTTTGTGCTGGGGGTTTCTGTGGGGCTAAGGGAGAAGCACGCGTCAGGCCCGTGGCCTCCCCCTGAGCCCCCCACTCTGTCAGCTGTGTGGAGCTGACTCAAGCAGTCAAGGTCACTCAGGCTATTGGACAGATGTGCTGTGTCCCACACCTTGAGTGGCCACAGCCAGGACTGACCAGCAGCTGGGCCCCCTCTCCATGGGGTGTTCTGCTCACCAGGGGGTTTGAGAGTCTGGAAAGAGCCCTGGGCTCCAGGTCACAGCCCAGCCACAGTCACACCTTCCTCCTCCTCGTCCACCCTGCAGGGGATGGGCTGACGTTTACTCTGTAGCGACTGACTAGGTGGTGGGGAGATAGGGCCCTCGGGCACGTCTGACGGCTGGCGTGACGCTCAGATGAGACAGGGCCTGCAGCAGTGTGTGCACGGACAGCACCCCGCAATCCCTTAGTACATGCTATGGCTGAGTGTTTGTGTCCCCCAAAATCCTTTTGTTGAAAATCTAGTGAGGGATGGTGTAGGAAGTAACGCATTTGGGGGGTGATTAGCTCATGAGTGTGGAGACCCATCCACGGGATGGGTGTCCCTATAAAGGGCCCTGCACCCCGTGAGGATACAGCAAAAGTCTGCAACCCAGAGTGAGGCCCTCAGCCCCCATGCTGACCTCCTGACCGGGGGCTTCCAGCCTCAGGCACAGCGAGCTGTACATTCTGTTGGTTATAAGCTACCAGTCTGGGGGATTTTGTTACCACCGCCCGAAAGGACTAAGCAGGTACACTCAGCCCCCAAAACTGTCAGCCAGGCCTATGGCCTCGGGCGGCCACTACATGGCTCTGTGGGGGAGGGAATGAGTGGAAAGAAAGATCTAGAGAGGCACACACCAGGTGGACCCCACAGAACATGAGTGAACTGGACAGAGCCCCTCCCACACACGCAGCCGTATCAGTGGATTTTCAGTTCCTGAGTCTTAAACAGGAACGCACAAAGGACACGTGAGGACACCTCCCTGTGAGAGCGAGAAACTAAGACCCACAAGAAGGAAGTCAGAGACAACGGCAGAATGAGACGCAAGGGAAAATGGACACACAGACACACGGTCTTGATTCAGTTCTTGGGATAAAAACCAATGATCTGTTGAAGAGTTGTTTGGAGAACACGTTAGAACTTTGGGGGCCATAGCACCTAACAGCCCATTTAATCATCTTCTTCGCCTTTATCTGAGGGAGGTATTTTCAGGGGTTTCTCTGGGTTCCCTCCTGTGGATGCGAGGTCCGATGGTTAAGTTCGCAAACTTGTTGCCACGATGTTGCTAACCTTTTTTTTAATATCAGAGGGATTATTCATTACGAATTTGTACCAAACAGTTCCCTGAGTTTACTATTTGGAAGTGCTGAAAAGGCTGCATAAAAATGTTTGACGACCTGAACTTTTCGCCAGCAATTCATGGCTCTTGCATCATGACAATGCCCCAGCTCACACGGCACTGTCTGTGAGGGTGTTTTTAGCCAGTAAACAAATAACTGTATTGGAACACCCTCCCTACTCACCTGATCTGGCCCCCAATGACTTCTTTCTTTACCCAAAGGTAAATGAAATATTGAAAGGAAGACATTTTGATGACATTCAGGACATCGAGTGTAATACGACAGCTCTGAGGGCCATTCCAGAAAAAGAGTTCCAAAATTCCTTTTAAGGGTGGACTAGGCACTAGTGTCAGTGCATAGCTTCCCAAGGGGAAAACTCTGAAGGTGACTGTAGTGATATTTAACAATGAGGTATGTAGCACTTTTTCAAGGATGAGTTCGCAAACTTAATTGTCAGACCTCGTACAAGGTGTCACAGAAAAAAGGGGAGTTATAGGGTCAGCCTGAAGGGGTAGGGTGGTCCCCAGAACATCAAAGGAGCCCCACAAGGGACCTTCTGTGCCCACCTCTGGCTGCAACAGACCCCCAGGCCCACAGCTGTGAGGCTGGTACCTCATCAACCATCCATGGCACAGTGATGTCCTCTCATGGACCAGGTCAAGGGCAGCCTGGAGAAAATGTCCCAGCAGCACCATTCCCACAGGGACGACCAACAGAGGTGCCAGAAGGAAAAGAGGGTTCCCTTTAGAGTCACATGGCTCTTGTGAGGACAGGAAGGCAGCATGTCCGCAGAGTCAGGTTGTTCCCACCCTGCCCCACCCAGGAAAATTCCAGGCTGAGACCCACAGAAAGTTCCAGGGTGTGACCCACAGTGTGTCTAGAACAGCCTGAGGTGTGCATGTGACTATGTGTGTGTGCAGAGAACAACACACTCACACACACACACACACACACACACACACACACACACACACTCATAGTTTGCTCCGAGTTTTTGATCTGATTCCTTCCTCAGCTACTCCGACCTGAGACCCTTCAGGTGACCCAGAGCTGGTACAAGGAGAGGGTGTGCAGCTCACCCGGGAACACAGACACCGTAACCTGCAACATGGGGTTTTGAGCAAATGGTACATCGATCCCACACATGTATGTGCCTTCATCATCCTCAGTGAGGCTGTCCAAGGTCACTGTGAAGGTGAAGTTTTCGGGATGGTCCGTGATGGACACGTGGCCTCTCCTCACTTCTCTCTCTGACCTTGTCGTCTCCACAATCTTCTTCCTCAGTGGCGAGCATGAGTCTTTGCACCAGTATTTGATATATTTAGTGAATTCCTCCTCGTACCGACACTGCACGCTCAGGGATCCCCCCACAGTGCCCGTCACGGTGCGGGGGCCACTCAGAGACAAAGAGCCTGGAAGACACAGCCACGTCCCGGCTCCTCACCAGATGTGCCAGGGTCGGGTGCTCTGGGGTGCGGGTCCCTAAGGGCCCTCAGGGGCCGGAGGCCATGTCAGGGATAGGCCTTCCCTCAGACCAGGCAACGGGACGAGGGGGGAGTAGCTTCCTTCTCACAAGGTGGCACAGGGAGAGGGTGTCCATGGAGACAAGAGGGGGCCTATGGTAAAAACTGTGTGTGTGTGTGTGTGTGTGTGTGTGTGTGTGTGTGTGATGTACCCAGACCTCATCTCTGACTGTGACAATCAGGTGACCATCACAGCTTCCCTCCCCACCAGCGCTACTCTGTCCAGGGCAGTGGACGATACTCACCTGCTTTATGCACTGAATCCCCGTGGACGCTACTGAGGCAGGTCCTGACCGCTCCTGGAGCGTCCCTGCCTCCCTGCCCCTTGCCACGTCCTCCCTCCCTCGCTCCTCTGGGCACTCCTAGCTCCTCACCCCACCTCCACTCGGGCCCTTCCTCTCTCCCACGCCCAGAGCTCCCCACCCAGGCCCGCTCGCTCACCTAGGACCTGGAGAAGGAGCAGGGCTGAAGGCAGCCATGCAGCCCCAACCCTCAGGGTCATTGCCCAGCACAGATGTCACCTGCAGCAGCACCAGGCCCTGGATGTGGATGAGACCGAGCCTCCTCACAGAGGTTCTGATGTCCATGTCCCCACTTCTGCCTTTCTGCGCCCCTCTGCTTCCTTGTCTACTCTGGTTTTGAGTCCGATGCTGGAGCTGGTCAGGGTGCAGGATCTCAGGGAGAGAAGCTGTACAGGCTGGTGCAGACCCCTGGCTCTCGGTGCCCTTGGCTTCTCTGAGTCCCAATGACTGGACAAGACCAAGGTCCTTCCTCATGGCCCACAGCTGCTCTTCTCACTGTGTCACACCCGAGAGCCAAGCTGGGACATTTCCTCCTCAGTGGGGTGTTCTCACCTCTGTGATATGTCACTTCCTGTGGTCAGTATGCTCCTGGGGATGAAGGCCAGATCTTTTCATCTTCTCTGGCTTTGGTTGTGGTTGTGACCATAGAGATGTTATGAACCCCCAACCTTCAGCTCTAGGCATCCATGGAGAGCTCTGCCCCTGTGGGACCCCAACTCTTCTTCCCACACAGGTTGGCACTGTGACCTCAGATGCCTTCAATGGTCCCATCTCGGTTCTAGATCCCATCCAGGGTACAAACTCCTCAGCTGCATCTTCCCTCCTTGTGTGTCTTCCTGTTCCCCAGACACAGACCTGGAGCCGCTGTCACCAACCCTCTGAGTACTTCACTTCTTCCTCTTTCTTCTTCAAAGTCAAGTCCACTGTGAGATGAGGACAGAGGACAGTTCAGAGGGGTGAAGATGCTGAATCGGTAGCTGGGGAGCCCGTAAGGCTGAGACTGAGACTTTCCTCTCCATCCAATGGCACAGAGCGCGTGGCTGTGTGACAAGAGGGCAGCCTCTCCTGGAGTAAGTGACCCTAACACATTTTATGACCTATCCCTAGACGTCACATACCATTGCTTCTACCACACCTATGGATTACACAGACCTACTCTGATACAATGTGTGCAGGGTCCACACAAAGGCATGAGTATCTGGTCTGGGAGGTGATACAGAAGAATATCCACTTCCTAAAATTGCCCTGAGCTGTATATTTATGATATATATACCTCTCTGTTTGTATCTTATATTTCAATAGAAGAATTTAAAAACCAAAACATGAAATTACACCTCTGAAAGTTTGCTTGATTTGGGGGGGGGGAATTATTATTTATGGTCTTTTTTCAAGTAGCAAAAAGGTTATATATATTAATCTTTCCTCCTCCCAACGACCTCGCCCACAGATCAGAGAGTAAACAACCTGACCAGAAGGATATTATAAGTCAGGGGTGTCCAAACTGCGGCCCGCAATCCACTTTTAATTGGCCCGCAGCAAATTCCATAAAATATATTTAGTTTTCTTAAATAAACCAGGTGAGGCAATATGTACTTCACCTCGAGTGAGTAGCATGGCTATTGGTGTATTTTACCGCATATGGCCCTTGGTGAAAAACGTTGAAAAAAGTTTGGACGCCCCTGATATAAGTGATGGTGGCAGGATGTGAACCCACAGTTGTCTGGCAACACTGCCCCAGTGTGTTTCCACCATGCCATGACTCTGAAAGACAGACAGTGGCCCATGGCCAGCAAAATGGAGAACCACAATCTTCAGACACAGGAAACAGAATGAGGGGGTATGTTAGGCAGCTGGTGCCATGGTGACCCAGACTGAGAAACGACAGGACGTCAGTGTTTCCTGAGTCTTCTTCACTCACCACTTTCTCTCCCTTCTCTCTACATCCCCACTGCATCTTTGTTTTCAGAAAACACTTCTTGAACTAAACACAGTTTCTGCCAGCTCCTGGCTGGGCTGGAAGATCTAACAGCTGGACAGTGCAAAGGCAACAGCATTTGGGACTATGCCGTTGGCTTTAGGTTTGAGTACAAGCTGTGATGATTCACTGTACGTGTCAGTCATCTTGATTGGCAGTGGTGCCCCCATGAACCGTTGTTTCGGGGTGTGTCTATGAGGATGTCTCTGGATGAGATTCTGTTTGAATCAGTGGGCTCAGTAAAGCAGGTTGCCCTCCCCAACGTGTGGGTGGGCGTCCTCCAATCCATTCAGGGCCTGAATAGAATGACAGGCAGAGGAAGGAGGAATTCACCCCTTCCCGCCTGATTGCTTCAGCTAAGACATCAATCTTTTCCTGCTCTTGGCACTCCTGGTTCTCAGACCTTCAAAGCTGGACTGAATTACACAACCAGCTTTTTGGGGTGCCCAGTTTGCAGACAGCAGAGGGTGGTACTGCTCAGCCTCCATAACTGCATGAGCCAATTCCTTACGATTCATATATATATTGCATATATAAATTAGATATAGTCCCTGTATAAATTCTATGTATAAATTGTAAGAACTGGATATATGCGTGTGTGCATATATTGGTTCTGTTTTTCTAGAGAACCCTCGGAGTATTTGACTCCGAAGGAATTGACGGCTTCAACTCTCAAGCGTAACTCAGAATGTTGAGGTGACGACTCAACACAGTAAGACCCAAAACCTCACCAGCTCGGCCCTGCTCTCACCTGCAGAGTGACCTTCCCACAAACGTTTCCCAGAGTTGATAAAATATTTAAGTTTAAGGGGCTGCTATAGAGAAACAGAGTATAAAAGCCTAAGAAATCAGCAAGCTGAGCTTTAAATAGCATGGGAACCACCCATAGAGTGAATCGGGTCTCTCTTTCGCAAGGGACAAGATGATTAAGCCAAGATAAAGTCAAAGCCAAGTGTCATTGTCTCTCCTTGGGCTGGAATCAGAAGTATCTGCTTTGTTCCTCTCTGGCCTTCAGGGTCTCTCTGAGGTACAGGGAGGCCAGGGCCACTTTTATTTTTGAAGCTCTCAGCATCTTGAAAAAAGAGAGATGTCAAAACTGGGTTAAAAAATTGTGGTATATTTTAAATGTGTCAAGTTCACAAATAAGCTATTTGATACAAAGGGTCATAAAGTAGAATTAATTGGACTATAAAAAAAAAGGATGATTATTGCATTGAAAATTTAACTTCCTGGTGGTTGGTGGGAATAAAACACATAGAAAAATACGTAGCATAAACATTTCTGTCAACGCAGCCCCGTGGACCTTATCATACAGATAATTCAATTTAGAGATAATTTTAAAGGCTGATTTTCGGGCCATTCATGGGATCTAGGCCAGGGCCAAGTGCAGACTCTCCCAGGACACTACAGACAGACCAGCCCAGCCCAGCCTCCCCACTTCCTGCCCCACTCGCTCAGCCCCTGCCCCTCCATCTCACTGTTTTCCATCCCACAGCTGCCCTTCCTCAACCTTTCCTGCCACTGATCATAGTCCTTCAAAATGTTCTCCCTTTTTCGTGGGTAATAAGAAGCACCAATCGCTGTCGCCACATGAGGTCCCAAGCCTCTGAATATGTTCCCTGGGGATGCTGGGTCTCTCCACCTCTCCCGGGGCGTAAGGAATCCAATAGGCCGTGTCAGGCTGCTTCGCCATAAAGCCGAAGGCTTGGCCTGGGGTTAGATGTGTCCTAGTCCTCCCTGCCTGGCTCTAGTCCCACCTCTGGGCCCAGACTCTAGGGCCTCAGTCTACTCCAGTCTGAACTGCCCACTGGGCTCCAGAACCCTGGTTGTACCCTGAGCTCTGGACGCTGGTCCCCTGAAGGTCTGAGCCCACATCTGGTCAGCCCCAAGGCAGACAAGGTGATCCCTACTGAGACAGATAGCCCAGGCTGATGAGCAGGATGGGGCTGAGGGACTGGGCAGGACTATGGGACTCAGCCTGGAGGACAGGTCACAGGATACAATGGGTTTGGCTCTAATACTCGCGGTGGCCAGAGTCAGGATATTGGAAGCAGGCGGGAGGGACCTAGCAGCTGAGAAGCAATCCTGTTAGAGAAGAATTATTTCCAAGTCCTTCAAGTGGTCTGTAGTGAAGCTTTGCAAATGGTCACTAGTGCCATCTACTGGTGGCTTGGAGAACTGCCACAAGCGTGCTCTGGCTGTTACCTTCCTTCCAACCCGTGAAATAGAAATGCTTCTGTGGATAGCTCAGTGGTCCTCATCTACACCATCCAGAAAGTGGTCCCCCTAATAAGACAAGCACCCATCTGACACCCTACAAAATCTTGACAACATTACTGATCGTATTCCCCATACTGTCTTTCATATCCCCGTGGCTTTATTGTACTTTTTAATCCCCTCACCTTCTCCCTCATCCCCATGTACTTGAGTATCCGGCTTTGACACTGAACTCCTCCAGCTCCCTCCAGACAGAGGGCTGGACCTGGGGGAAAGGCTCCAGCTCCTTGAAAAAAGATCTTTGGTCTTGAGTGAGATAGACTTGAGCTCAGGTCTGGATTTCTAGGGTGTTTTCAAGATTAAAAATCACAGAAAGAGAAATAAAGCGGATCCTCAAAGACTATCACCAAGGAGGAGGCCTAAGAATGCTGGATGCAGAGGTTTGGGGGCACGGAGGCATGCAGGACGTGACACTCTGGGGACCCACACATGCCCAGCTGGCTTGGCTGAGTGAATAGCTTTGGGTGTTAACAGTCCAGCTGGGACTTCTCGGGCTGTTGGTTTGCGTCCTGTCTGAGGTTGATTCTGGGGCTGGGGCAATGCTGAGCCTGCAGGTAATTTTAGAGCAACTGGGTACAGAATTGAGAAGGGACAGATGGGACAGTGGGCTCCCCTCCCCTTCCACCCGCCCCCCGCTCCAGTTACCCCAAACAATCCCAAAGCTTTCTGCCTGGCATGTGGCGTGGACATGGAGAACGTTCTCAGCAAGGGAAAGTTCATCTCTACCCAAGCTTCCATCTCTGTGGCCTCACCCTTTGGCCACATCCCAGATCCATGAGTATATTACCAGGACACATAGTCTCAAGAGCAGCCAGAGCCCTCCCATTGGCCCAATAACCTGTGGAATAAAAGCTATAATGGTAAAAAAAAGAGTCCTGAAACTGTGCTCCTCCCATCAAGATGGGGAGTCATGAGCAATACCTTATGCTGAGCGCAGTGCCCACAATCCAACATCTAAGGATGCAGGATGGTCAGCTCTCATCATAGCTCTACTGATTAACCCTATTAATTATTATTACTAATTACTATGAATTATTACTCTACTATCAATCATGTGTTTTTTAAAAATAATTCCATATTTTATGATGCTTTAACGTCTTAGGGCCTTGTGGAACCCAGGGAAGGACTGCCCCTCCTGGGTTAGCTAATTCCTCCAGATCAGTGGTGTCCAAACTGCGGCCCGCGGGCCAACTGCGGCCCGCAATCCATTTTTAATTGGCCTGCAGCAAATTCTAAAAATATATTTAGTTTACTTAAATAAACCAGGTGAGGCAATACGTACTTCACCTCGAGTGAGTGGCCCAGTTGTCTGTGTGTTTTACTGCATATGGCCCTTGGTAAAAAAACGTTGAAAAAAGTTTGAGCACCCCTGCTCTAGATAGTAAAGGACTTGTCTGCAAGCACGTGTTTGATATGCAAACGAACCAATCCCAAATCCTACTCCCACGTGTCTCATTTCACCAGGCTCCTGCAGTTTGGGACTTTATCCCTTGGCCCCAAATCACCCCAGAGCCAGGAACTGAACAACTGGGAGCCAGTCTGATAGCCTAGAGCCTCCTGAAATTATTCAGACTATCCCATCCTAAACATGCTCCGTTTGTTTACCTTGCTTCACCCTTTCCTTCCAGCAAACACCACATAATGGCCCCGCCCACAGCGCCTCCGTCTCCGCCCTGTCTCCGCCTCCTGCTGGACCCAGGGCCTTCCTCTGGGGGTCCTGTGTGGTGGGATCTATGAGTACAAACTTCATTCATGACAGTCATTTCCATGTCTGCGTGACTTACCTACCCTTTTAAAACAAACCCTGGGTACATCTGGGTACCTTTGCAAACAGGCCTAGATACTGGACAGACACAACACGCTGCATTTTCTCCACTTTCCTCAGAGCTCACAGACTGCATTCATGACTTGCATGGACTTACAAACATATTTTGCTTTGATGACAGTATGTTTGTAATGAAGTTTGTTGCCTATATTAAACGAGGAATTCCCCTTTTGGCTTCTCTTTTAAAAGTAGAAAAGCCTGAGAGCACAATGCCACAGGTGCCACACAGCCCTCAGAGGGTTTCAAATCCTCCAGGGGCTCCCTAGGGCCTCCAGGACGCCAGTGCAGCTTACACATTAGAAAAGAAGAAATCAAATGATCTTCTTTGGCAGATGATATGCTTGTCTGTATAGAAAATCCCCAGGAATCTACCAAAAAACTGCTAGAACTAATAAATGAGTTTAACAAGGTCACAGGATACAAGATCAATACAGACACACATACACATACACACACACACACACACACACACACAAATCATATATTTCTATATACTAGCAACAAGCAGGCAGAAACCAAAATGATAAACAATACTATTCACAATTTCGTTACTGGTGATGGGTCTGTTTAGATTTTCCAATTCTTCATGGATCAGCCTAGGAAGACTATATGTTTCTACAAACTTGTCCATTTCTTCTAGGTTATTGAATTTGGTGGCATATAGTCCTTCATAGTGTTCTTGGATGATCCTTTGTATTTCTGTGGCATCCGTGATAGCTTCCCCTCTTTCATTTCTGATTTTGTTTATTAGTGTCTTTTCTCTTTTTATCTTAGTGAGTCTAGGCAGGGGTTTGTCAATTTTGTTAATCTTTTCAAAAAACCAGCTCTTTGTCACATTAATTTTTTCTATTGTCTTTTTGTTCTCTATTTCATTTAGTTCTGCTCTGATTTTTATTATTTCCTTTCTTCTGCTGACCTTGGGTTTCACTTGTTCTTCTTTTTCTAGTTCTTTAAGGTGTAACATGAGGTTATTTATTTGGGATTTTTCTTGTTTCTTGAGTTAGGCCTGTAATGATATAAATTTCCCTCTTAAAACTGCTTTCACTGCATCCCCAAAATTTGGTAGGGTGTATTTTCTTTCTTATTTGTTTCTATGTATCTTTTGATCTCTCCTCTTATTTCTTCTTTGACCCGGTTGTTCTTTAAAAGTATTTTGTTTAATCTCCACGTATTTGTGTTTTTTCCTGCTTTCTTTTTGCAGTTCATATCCAATTTCAAAGCCTTGTGATCAGAGAATATGCTTGGTATGATTTCAATCTTCTTAAATTTGCTGAGGCTAGTTTTATGTCCCAATATATGGTCTATCCTTGAGAAGGTTCCACTAAAAAAAAAGTATAGTCTGATGTTTTAGGATGGAGTGCTCTATAAATATCAGTTATGTCCATTTCATCTAATGTGTCATTTAGGGCTGCTACTTTTTTATTTATTTTCTCTTTGGATGATCTATCCATAGCTGTCAATGGTGTGTTTAAGTCCCCTAGTATAATTGTGTTTTGGTCAATTTCTCCCTTTAGTTCTACTAGTAGTTGCTTGGTATATTTCAGTGCTCCTTAATTGGGGGCATAAATATTGATGACTGTTATGTCTTCTTGTTGTATTACCATTATGAAATATCCATCTTTGTCTCTTGTTACCTTTTTTACCCTGAACTCTGTTTCATCTGATATCAGTATGGCTACTCTTGGTTTTCTCTGGAAACTATTTGCTTGGAGTGTCAATTTCTACCCTTTCACTTTGAGTCTATGCTTGTCCTTGTAGCTGAGATGTGTCTCTTGGACACAGCATATGGTTGGGTTTAGTTTTTTGAACCAATCTGCTACTCTCTTCCTTTTTATTGGCGAGTTCAGTTCATTTACATTTAGGTTAATTATTGAATTATGAGGATTTCCTATCATCCTATCTTTAGTTTTCTAGTAAGACTGTGTCTCCATTGTTTCTTTGCCTTTTTGTTGTTGTCTATTATTTCTCTGTAGTGGTATTCTATGATTTTTCCCTCTGTTTCTTCTTCTATTACAGGATATATTTCAGTTCTGGATTTTTTTTGAGTGGTTACCATTAAGTTCATGTAAAAGAAAGTTTGATATTTAGAGTATTCCATTTTCTTCAGCATGCTTACTTTCTCCATTCCGATACTCCAGTTCAGGACTTTACTCTCCCCCTTTTTATGTTTTGGTTGCCACAAATTGTCCCTGTTGATGGTGATCGAATAGCCTCCTTTAGTATTTCTTGTAGTGCAGGTCGTGTGTTAGAAAATTCCCTCAGCTTCTGTATGTCTGGAAAGGTCTTTGTTCTTCCTTCATGCCTAAAGGATATCTTTGCTGGGTATATTATTCTTGGCTCATAATTTCTCTCTTTCAATTGTTTGAATATTTGTTTCTACTCCCTCCTGGCTTGCAGAGTTTCTGCTGAAAAATCTGATGATATGCTAATGGGCTGTCCTTTGTAGGTTACCGTCTTCTTTTCCCTGGCTGCCCTGAGGATTCTTTCTTTGTTGTTGATTTTTGACAGCTTCGATACAATGTGCCTTGGAGAAGGCCTGTTGGGGTTGAGGTAATTAGGTGTTCTGTTTGCTCCTTGGATTTGAGGATCCAGTTCTTTCCACAAGTTTGGGAAGTTCTCATCAACTGTTTGTTTGACTATACTCTCTGTTCCCTTCTCTCTTTCTTCTCCTTCTGGCATGCCCACTATTCTTATATTGCTCTTTCTGATGGAGTCAGAAAGTTCTTGTAGAGTTATTTCATTTCTTTTAAGTCTCAAGTCTCTTTCTTCTGTCCGTGTCATTTCCAGGTTTCTATCTTTGATGTCACTGATTCTTTCCTCCATCTGGTCAACTCTACTACCTAAGCTGGCTATTGCATTCTTCATTTCTTCTATTGAGTTCTTAATCTCCAGAAATTCTGTTCGGTTCTTTTTTAAAATTTCAATCTCTTTGATAAAATGTTCATTTTGTTCTTTGATTGTGTTTCTGGGTTCCTTAAACTGCCTGTCTGTGTTTTCTTGCATCTCGTTGAGTTTTTTCACAACTGCAATCTTGAATTCTCTGTCATTTAAGTCACATATTTCCGTATCTTTAAGTTCATTTTCTGGAGACTTTTCATTTTCTATCTGAGCTGTCTTGTTACCTTGGTTATTCATGCCAATTAATGATTTACTATTTTTCTTCCTAGACATCTGCAGGAGTGGGTCCTGCAACAGGTTGATAGAAATAGGTCTTTCTTTTGTTTTCCAGTAGGTGTTGGTAGAATATTCTATTTTCTCTCTGAGTGCAGCCTTTTATTGTCTCCCACACTGTAGTGTTATGTTTTCTCTGCACTATTCCAACTTCTCACACAATGGGAGGATCCCTGGAAGGCAGGCTTCTCCTCTGTGAACAGTTCACCTGGATCTTATGGCGCCACCTCCATGGTGGTATGTGGAGAGCTTTTGAAGTTCCAAAGCTCTTCCTGCACCAGATTCAGAGCCCGTGTGTTTCAGCAGTTCTGTTTACTCCTGCAGGGATCTGCCCAGATAGGTGGGGCCAAGAGTGAGGTGAGTTGTGAGATGTGGCCCAGAGCAATGGCGGCAACCACCACCACAGCCGGTCCTGCTTCCATATCTCCCTCCTCTTTGCCAGAACTAGTTGGGCTGCAAATCTGTTTCTGCATTCCACAGTTCTCAGAGCTGCAAATATTCTGTTCTTTTGATGTGACACTGCTACTGTTCCGCTTCTAGAACCAGGCAGGTGGAGGCGGGGTGAGCTCTGGGAGAGTAGGGAGGGGGCAGCTAGACTCATTGCCTAAGTCTTCTGTTCTCTGTGGCAGTAAGGGCTGAAACCACCATTTTCAGCCTTCTTCTCTCAGTCTTTTCTCCGAGGTCTCTGCCGTGAGCGTTGGGTTCAGCCATGTTATATGCTGCCCCCTCAGCCCTGTGGGCCATAAGAGGAGCCCTAGCAGTCCGAGTTCTTCCCTCTCCTGCAGCTGCGGTAGTTCCAGGATGCAGTGAGCTCGGAGCACTGAGCTAGGTCTGCGTCCTGCGCCTGCGCGGCTCTGTCTCCTTACTTCTCCCTTCCCTCTTCCCTTGCTCGCGCGATTTGCCCACCTTTAGATGAATTCAGTAGTGGGCCTCTTCATCTTGTCTGCCTGCTGTGCAGGGAGTCCTTTGTGGTGTTATAGTTGTTTGGTTTGTTGTAAATTCCCGGAGAGATTAACGAGACTCACCTCACGCTGCCATTTTAATGACATCACCTTGAGATGTTTTTTTCCTCAGTTTTTATGACCGCCCTTCCTGACCCTGAGGCAGTTTCTGAGGCCCAGCAGCCCCATGGGAGACCTGAGCAGTTGTGCTGAGAGGAGAAGCTCGGGTCAGACTCCCAAATATGGCGCCCAGGGAGCTCCAGCCCCTGAGACGTGGGAGCCAGAAGGGAGGTGGAAAAGGGAGAGAGGGAGGAGGAGGAGGAAGAATGAGGAAGGCCAGAGGCTCCCTGTCTCTCTTCAGCCCAGTGACTCACAGCCGTGTCCTCTCAGGGCAGAGGGGACATCTAGCTTCTCAGGCCTCAGAACCAGGAACTCATCACAGTATCACCCTCTTTCGTGTGTGTGTGTGTGTGTGTGTGTGTGCACACGTGCCTGCTACACTCAGGGTTTACATGGGCAAGAACCATCAAAACCCTACCTGACTGCCTAAGGAATAAATTATTTTAAAAAACTTATACATGTATCAGAAGCTCAGGCATAGAAGGTGTGGAGCTGGTCTCAGGAATGATAGAAACCAGGGGCTCGTCAGGGCTCCATCGCTGTCTCTTTCTCTCGCATTCCTGCTGCTTCTCTCTGTGCCTGAGTCCCTGGTTCTGCTCTGGGGACACAACTCTCTGAATTTGGGCTCCATCCCAATAGCTCCTGACCCATAGTGGGGTGGGGTAGCTGTTTCTACCTGAAGGAATGGGAACAAGGTGCTGGCACTCCAGGAAGCGGGGACATCTCAGGATGGGCCTGAGCCGTGTCCTTGAGCTGTGCAGAGCATAGGGCTCCCAGCCTCAGCCATTGCATCCTGAGGCCACAGAAATGTTCCTTTCACAGTCCATGTCGCCTCTGGAAATGGGGTCCAGGGTCAGAAGGGACTTCAAATCCATCTATCTAAGGGGCTATGACTGTGGTCAGGTCAGAGGACAAGTGTGTATAGACAGGCTGTTCCATGGCTCCTCGGGGACACCCGGAGGGCCCTTCAACCAGAGAATGGCACCAACCAAGATGAGCAATACGGGCACCTTCACAAATACCAGGAGGATGTAGTGGGTCCGGTGAGAGAGAGCAAAGAGGTCAGGGCCCTCGGCCCATCCAGGCCCCGTTGCTCCCAGTGCCCTGACACTGTGGGCATTAGCCAGCCTATGACCCTGGGGCTGGCAGCCCTACTCACTCTGAAGACCTCCAGAAGCCTCCTCAATGGTTCAACCATGAGGGTTCCTCAGAGGTAACCTCAGATTTTGGTGTTGCTTTGTACTGGGCCCACCTTCCTTCTGAGACACGCCATTTGCCCGAAGTGCACCTCAGCCCAGTAGATGGGCCTGCAGGTCACCCAGGACAGGCTGTCGGCTGCCTCAGTGTCCTCCCTGCTCTATTCATGCCAACTCCAGGTTGCTAAACCACCCGCTTGCTCTGTGGCACCTGACACTTTGCATTGTGGAGATTTGTGTCTCATCTCCCCTGGCACCCACCAGGTCGCCAATGTTTTGTTGTTGACAATTGAGCAGGATGATACTGCTCAGCGAGGAGTGCTCTGCAGAGCGGTTTTCTGGTGAAGCCTGTGCTGGGAGGTGGAGGCTGAGCAGTGAGGGAGGCAGAGTGAGACGGAGAGGAGTTTGGGGCCTGACTCTGGCTGGGACTGGCTCTGGCATCAGGTGACCTCCCAGGAGCACAGGGGTTCCAGGCTCAGGGCTTCATGGGGGAGGCCACAGGTTGGGGCAGGAGAAAGGACCGTAGCCACTCACCTGACATTGGACACAGAAGACAACCCTCCGTGGCTGGTGGCAATTGTCCTAGAGAGCAGGTTCTCTGAGCTGGTCATGACTGTTCCCTCTAGAGACAGGCAAAGACGGCACAAATGGGGTTCGGTGCTTGGCTCACACTGCCACTGCCCTCACCACGAGACACCCCTAATCTCCCCTGGATTAGGAGGCTTCGTCTCTTTGGGTCACTCCCTCGGGCTTCTCCCCGTTCTATTGCATCATCTGAACCACAACACACAGCCATGGTTTCTATCACTTTCAGGTGTGGCAAGAAGACATAAAAATTAAATAGGATTAGGCTATTTAATTTATTCTGGGGACAGAGATAGACCTTCCAGGTTCTCTCCACTTCTTCCTCTAAGTGGGACTGTTGGTTGAGTCATGGCGGGGGGGAGTGGGGAATCCCTGGTCCTTTTGCTCAAGCAAGGTCTGAGCATGGCTTAGGGACAGATGGTTCTGGAAAGGGGGCCTCTAGTTATTGGGGTGGTGAGAGAGAGAACGATGCCGGAAGACTTGTGAAGAAGAGGGCCCATCTGGTTAAATAGTGAACAGTGACTTTGAGGAATGAATCATCTGTATGAAAAACTATGAGACTATTTATGGTGAGCAGCTTGGTCATGGATTCCTGAGACCCGCTTTGCACCAAGTGGCGGTGATCTGCCTGGTATCTGAGGCCCAGGCCTGGCAAACTCTGTTCTGCAAGGTCCCATCTTTGGTCATGCTGGGTGGCTCCTAGCTGAGCTCCATGTCACAGCTGTCACAACAGCTCCTCTGAAGGCCCCTGGTGTCCTTACCAAATGGCCCCTCCCTGGGCTCAGCACCCAAGACCCTTAAACTTTGCCTTTCTCCCTAAGGTTCCCCACGGGGCACACGTTAGCCTGTCTCGGTCTCGACTCATGTGCCTTAATCAATCCCTTTTCTGTCCCTGAAGATCTCGGCTTTTGCTACTGGGCAGCCCTGGACTCCACTCCACCCAGTGGCAGCCCCGTCTCTCTCTGCTTCCAACCCTGACAATAAAGGGTTCTAAGGTCGGCGTTGTCTATTTGCATGTCACCCTCTATTGTGCATCTATTGAGTGGACGCCGGGCCGAGGGGTGACAGGACACAGCCGAGCTGGGCAGTAGAGAGGGGCTGTCTCTCGGTCACTAGCCTCAGCAGCAGGCTGTGCTGCCAGGAAGAGCCCCGAACCCTTTGATGCCTTCAGACCCCGAAGAGATTCCAGGGCAGCCAGAGTGGTCCCTGATATTGAGTTAATGGTGAAACCTTCCTTTCTCCTTAAAGTGCCCACTGACGCCCGAGCTTGTCCATGGGTCCCTCTCACTCCTGGCTTATTCTTATGCAGCCAGACAAAGGAGAGGAGGGGCAGCTGGGGACCCAGAGAGGAGAGCACTGTACATGCCCAGAGCCACTCTGGGTTGGCCAAGTTCCTAGGGTTCAGTGTGGAGTCCCTCTGGGCTGTTGCAGGTGTCACCCCCTCCCCATGTAAGGACAGAACCAGGGAGTGACTGACAGAGACTGACCACTTCCTAGAGTGATGTCCTGGGACCCTCTGCAGGCATCCAAGGCCCACTGGGGCTCCTATAATAAAATGGGGGGCTTTCAGTGCTGTCCAGTCCTGGGAGAGCTGGACTGAGCCATGGTCATGGAAGCCGTGGTCCACATCCACACCCCCACCACACACCCTTCCATTCCTGCCATATGGCAGCCGGATACTTCGGGGAGACCTAGGGCACTGTGATGGGGGACACGACGGGGCTGCTACTCTGCCTCAGTGTCTTTCACTTCCCTCCCCATCTATCGGTCTGTCTCTCGCTCGCTCTCTCACACACTGATTCTCAGCAACTCACTGATTTCCCTTCTGCCTTTGGAGGAGGGTTGCAGGAGCCCTCACTCTTTTAGTCCTGAGTGTCAGGGCCTCATAGTATATACAAGAAAGTTCTTACCTGGGTCAATATTCACTTTAATTGATACCCCAAGTTCAGTTCCTTGCCTTTGAATCCCACACCAGTAGGTGTCTTGGTCATCTTGCCAAGTTAAGTCACTACAGAGGGACCCTAGGGACTAAGACAGAGCAGACCATGAAGAGACACATCCACTCTTACCTGGATCGATGGTCACTACAACTTGGACCCCAAAGTCAGTTCCAGTTCTCTGAATCCCACACCAGTAAGTGTCTGCATCATCTCGCCTGAGCTTCTTCATGGTCACGGTGAATATGTGGCTTGTCCGATTGTCCGTGATGGACACACGGTCCTTCTTCCACTCTGATCCAGTGGTTTTAACTAGAATCTGGCAGGGACCCCAATCAGCTCCTTTACACCACCACTTCACGTAGGTCTCCCATTTGGGGTCATAGCGACACTGCACGGTCAGTGAGCCCTGCTCTGGGCCTCTCACGGACGCTGGGCCCTGGATGGAGAAGCAGCCTGCAAAACAGAGCCCCAAGATATAGATGCTGCCCCCGCCCCTGAGCCAAGCCTGACCTGGGAGTCCCCTGGGCTCAGAAGGACCCAGACGGATGTCCAGGGTCTAGACCAGGGTCCCCAGCCTTCCCAGCCACCCCCTTAGCTGACACCTCACATCCACCTTCTCCTCTATCCACCTTCCCCATTCGCTCCCTCGGTGACAATGCTCTGGCGTCCTTGGTCTCCCTCTCCCCAGACATGCTCACTCACAGCATGTGACACGCTGATCTCCTGACACTTTCCTAACTGTCCGCTCAACCCTGTTCTCATCTGATCACCTCTGTCTCTGACTACACTGTCTCAGAGGCCCCTACTGGTTCCTTTTCCTCTCTCTTTAAACCTTAGTGTAACGAGGGGTGTGTAGATAAGTATTTAACAACCAGCCCTCTGGGGGAGGGGCGGGGAGGGGGAGAATCTGCAGTTTGTAGCATTTCACACTTTCCACAGGGATGATTCCAGGTGATGAATATGACGCCCAGGGCACAGAGGTGGGAAGAGCTATTTGGCCTTGGTTCTTGTGACCAGTGTGAGCAGCTCCAAGACACCGCGGGGACCTGGGCTCCCTCTCCAGCCTTCATCTTGCCTCGTTCTATTCTGTCCCCATGGACTGAATCTCCAGGTCCCTGGTTTCAGGCATTGCCTCTATGCTGATGAACCCCAAACCCATAGTTGTAGCCCAAATGCTCCCGTTCCCTCCAGCCTACCATTTATAAATACACCGTGGACTTCTCCACCCCAAATGCAATGGTTACAGAACTCAGTGCACCGCCTCTTCTGCCCTGAACTTACTCTTCTTCAGTCTTTCCTCCCTCTAGTGGGGGGTCCACGTGGACAGACTAACAAAGGCCTGAGGAAAGTGGAACAGGTTAGAGATGCATGTAAGTTGCGTGGGAATTCTGCTGTTCTGTGGACCTACTCCCGTTAAACTCACTGTTCAGATACATTCCCTGTCCATGGCGATGACCTCTTGCCTTGACCACCGGAAATGCATCAGCACGAGAACCAGAGAAGCAGAGCCGAAACCCTCTTGACCCTCTCACAGTCCCGGAGCTTCAGGGCCAGGCTGGGGGGTGGGCAGTGGGATGTGTCCTTGTAGCACCTGGAAGGTTCTGCCTCCTCACACCTTAGACCTTTACCTGAAGCTATTTGAGTTTCCTGGAGGTTTGCAGTTGTAGTGGTGTTTAGAGGCCCTCCCCACAGATGGTGACATCTTCATTCCCAGAATAGTGACTATGTCATCTTACATGGCAAAAGGGACTTTGCAGATGGAATTAAATTAAGAACCTTAAGATGGGGATATTATCCTGGGTTATCCAGGTGGGCCCAGTGCCATCACAAGGGTACTTATAGGTTGAAGGAGAGATAATGTCAGAGTCAGAAGGAGATTTGAAGATGGAGAAAGGTGTCTTGAACCAAGGATGAGGGCAGCCTCTAGAAGCTGGGAAAGTGGAGAAGACATTCTTCCCTGGGGCCTCTGGAAGGAATGCAACCTTCTTACACTTGATTTTAGCAGTGAGACCATTTGGACTTCTGAACTTCAGAATTATAACTTAATAAACCTGTATCAGCAAGTAACATAGTATTCCTCCAGCAGAACCCACTTTATGCTCTTTCAAGCAACGATTACGCCAGCACACCTCACTGGAGAGCTTGACCTCTTCACCGATCCCATCCCCTCTTCCCTCCACAGCTCGCTGGTAACTAGGGTCCTCAACTCTACCTCAGAAATGCTCTCAAAATGGTCTTCTTTCTTCCTTCTCTGCTGTCTCAGTCCACAAGGACCGTATGACATGGCAGAGAGAGAATGAGTTTTGGACACGAAGAGACACGTTAACCACAAACTAGATGGGAGACCTTGGAGAGTGTACTTAACCTCTCACAATCTCACTTCTTTTGCGTAAAATGCGAAACTGCTTTCCAGCTCACACGTCGTTATAAGACGCGGACATGAGTCAAACCCCAGTCATGGGGTCACGTCATCAGCGATAGCCTGTGAGCAGGTCGTGTGCACATCTGGCGCCTGGACCGTGGCAGTAGCATCTGGGGAGGTCCCAGCTCCTGCTGCAGCCCTCCTCACTCTCCTCTGCATCTGGCTGCTGGAGGTTGGCCCTGAAATTGTCCCTCCCGTGTCCTTCTCTGCAACTGCTGTGAGCACTTAGAAATCTTTTGGAACCTCACCTGCAGCCACTGCCCACTGCCTTGGAACCATGTGAAATGATTTAGTTTGGCATTCAGATCTTTCTATAATCTACACGCAAGTCCAGAGCCACTAGCTGCCTCCCAATTGACCCTATGACACCCCCCACTTTTCTCTTCCCCTGATTCTCATGTGTCCTCCCAGGCGGTTGCTTCACTGCTCATTTCCTTCCCTCCCCTGGAAACTCTTTCTCTAATCCCTCCCATCTACTGGTCACCCTGAGGTCCCCTTCAAGGTTCCGCCTTCTTTGCAGACTCGTATTCCCCTTCCCAACAAGAACTGCTGCCTCTGTTGCTCAGAAGGTGCTTTATAGGAACCTGATTGCCACACAGGTTGCCACACAGGTATTTCGTTACCCTTAGCAGTCTCTCTCTGCTCGGCTGCTCCGTCCTGAAGAGCAGCGATCTCCTGTTTCTTTTCCTTCCCTCTTCCCACCCCTGCCCCCCATGTCTTGCACAATGTCTGGACTTGGTAGGTACCTCACGTTTATGACTGTTTTCGGAAAGGACGCTGGTCAGCATGATCTTGGACATAATCGTTTTGATTCTGGGATGAGCTATGGTTTCCACGGCAGGACAAGTGTACAGATGCTAATGCAGTACTAATGGAATAGTAACTGCTGGAAACAGACTCAGATGCCGTGAATGGGAGCTTGGCCTAATAAATTACGATCCATTCATAACATGGGTGAAAAGAAAAAGTCACCTCACAGATAATGATGGGAAAATGTCCCAGATATATTATCATCAAGTTAAAAAAAACATTGCTTAACAGAGTGGATATGATTCCATTTCTGTGGCTTTTACATCTCGTGAGAAGGGAAAAATCTGAAAACATGTGTTCTACACTTTAAACAGTGGTTAGAGCTGAGACTGGGTTTTCTGGGGGAAATGTCACTTTCTAAATCACACATTTCTATTATGTTAAAATATTTACAATATCATTAACTGATAAAACCATAAATATAATTTTTAAAAAAATAAAAAAAGAGTCAATTAGGAGACAGCAACTGAGGAACCAGTACATTAAAAACAAATGCAGGAGGCAGCAGATGGGGTCACAGCTACAGTAGAAAACAGAGGCTCAATCACAAAGAGCAAGAAGAGATGGTGCTGCTTTGAACTAGAAGCTACATCCCTCCCCGATTTGGTCATTTAATCTCACAGGAAATCACTCATAATATGATTGGATTCATTTATTGAAAATACGTGGAAGGTTTTCATAAACACATATTATGATGGATGGAACTATTAATTAGGCCTCTGTGAATTTTCAAGTTTGTTTAAGGAAGGGGGAGAGGTGGCACGGAGGAGAGGACAGCAGTTGGCAGGAAGCAGAACCCTGGGGAACGGGGGGCTGACAGGTTTTAAAAGCATTAGACTGTTTGAATTTCAATTTTTCCTTCAGTGAATCTGAGACTCAGACTTCCTCCAAGGTGTCAATCCTTCAGGAAACGTTGCCATGTGTGGGAAATTCTTGTGTGAATATTCTTGTCTTAAATTTGAGAAAATGGTTGAGCTTTGGGTCTGGGCTGACAGCAAGTGACAAATGACACAAATGGGACAAAGGCGGCCACAGGAGAGCTAGAGCACAGACGACCGACTGTGGGGTGTGTGTGTGCAATGGGGTTGGGGCCCATCTTGTTGGCACTTATGGGGCAAGGTGTCTCTGCTGACGTCCTCATGCAGTCTTGCCAGCCCAAGCTCTGAAGGGCCATTTCTGGGGTGCAGGTCTGTGCCCCTGGCCATTCCTGCATCACTTTCCTTGTTAGGAGAACAAGGGTCAGCTCTTCCACTTGCAAACACTTACCCAACACCTACTCTGTGATGGTGGCCTACCTTCCTCTCAGGATTGTTGGGGGGCTCATGTAACCGAGCAGATAAGGGAACGCCCTACCAGACAATGGCTCATTCTGACATCACCCCACCCACTTTCTCTCCTTCTTCATTTCACAGAAGTAACCCCTCAGTAGCTAATGCCAGTCTGTAGGTGAGAACTTGGTGGGCTGGCTTTTCTTTCATCCTTGACTAAGTTCACTCCCTTCCCGTTCACTCACAGAGTTGGAGGGAGGAGGAGGGAGGCCTCCATGTTGTCTCTACAGCACCCCACCCTCCCCAAGCCCCAGATCAGCAGCCATGGGGGGCTTCAGTCTTTGTTGGGGGAGAGGGGTGTTTGTGTGGGAGTGTGCCTATGAGGGACGGTGTGTGAGGGAGTTGACAGTGCAAGTGTGTGCCAGCGTGTGTGCCACTCGGTGTGCTGTGAGTGAGTACATGCCTGTGTGTACGTATGAGTGTGGCCCTGCGTGTGAGTATGAGAGAGAGACTGTGTGGGGTGTGTGAGAACACAGATGTGCTCAGAGGTGCGGCTGCACGTGGGTGTGTGGGTTTGACTCCACTGTGTGTGCTGTGTGAGTGTGTGTGAGCCCAGGCTTAGCCAAGCCCTTCTCCTTGGCCTCGGATGAGCTGGATGTTGAGATTAAAGGTGGGAGCAGATGGGGGTTGTGAACTCAAATGTAAAGCTGGAGCCTAGAGAGAGGGCAGACATCTGAATTGCTGTCCTCCGGGAATTCTGGGCCATTGGTGACCTGCTAAAACACAAGGCCCTCCCCGATAAGCCACCCCCTCAGAGCAGGTGTGCAGGTAGCATCACGGGGCTTCTTCATCATCAGGACAATCAACAAGGGCCGTGATCACTCGGGGAACGCCCACAGCCCTCATCCATTGATATCCGACCTGAATAGCAGAGATCTACATGGTTAGAGCTACAAAAGGCTTCAGGAACTTTCCGTTCACACCAGAAGCCAGGTCTTTGAACAGTGAGGGACCTGCCTGTGTCATGCACCCTGGAACCCAGGCCTGCAACTCAGGTCTCTCAACTCCATGACTATGCAGTTTCCCGTGGTCCATCTCTGGACCAATTGGTTTGTGCCAGACGGGTAGTGCCCAGACCCCCAGAGAGGGCTGTGTGACCCACACATACTGCATACATTGTGCAAACTGCCAGACTGTCTCCCAGTGTTCTCTTACGTGTCTCCAGTGGTTTTCCACAAGGAGAAGAGCTCCTGGTGTCCCTCCGATCTCCCACCTGGGCTCCTGAGCAATGTTCTCTCTGTAAGGCTCAGTTCCTGAGCACGGTGTCTGTGGCCCTGCTGCTCTTGTCTTTCGTGTGCCAGCCTCATGTGCCAGCACTCAGCCTGCACACGGAGAGCCCCCTCTGTGTGAACGCACCATCCTTCTCAGGCCTCTGCCTTGGTCAAGCAGTCTCCTCTCCCAGAATGCTCTTCTCCCCTCTCTGCTGGAAGGGCTGTTACCTTTCCTCCAGGCTCTTCAAATGAACAGCCCACTTTGAAGCTTTCTCTAGCCCCCCAGTCAGCCATGCTCCATCCTCTGATTCCATGACCATCAGTGCTCATTGTGTCCTGCCACTCAGTGTTGTTTGTCTGTGTATCTCACCCACTGAAGCTGTGGGGTTCTCCTTTTAAAAACAAGTCCTATTTTTCCCTCTTTTCCCCCCTATTTCTCTTTTTCCTTCATGTCCTCAGGGCCTGATGCACACCTAGTACAAACTGGGAATCCAGTGTGCTTTTGCTGAATGAATTAACAAAGCCACCTCTCAGTTACCCCAGATGTGACCCTCCCCTTGTACCTTGGAGGGATGCTCTCTGCCCCCTGCCCTGCCCCTGTAGTACCAAGTTCCCAAGGCCCCAGCAGCACTCACCTGGGAGGATGAGAAGGAGTAGAGCTGGAGGCAGCCACATGGTCCTGCTTCTCTTGCTCCTCAACCCCTGGACCTACAACTGGAGAGCACACTTGGATCCCAGCTGGACACTTGAAGCTCTACTGATGCCAGGCTTGCACTTTCTGCTTATCCAAACTGCCTTTGTGTTACTTTCTCATTCACTCACTTTTATAAAGTTAGCATTTCCTCCATTTAACTATTGAGCAAGAAGACTGTCACTTCTTAGTAAGTCTGTAGCAGAGTGCATCAGAGTCCCCATGTGGTCGTAAGAAAGAGGAAGCAAGGGAGTTGTGTAGGGTGAGAAGGGGCTGTGGGAGATGTCTCTGTGCAAAGGTCAAAGAGAGGGCTTCTGGCCTATCAGGTCTTGGGTTCAAGGTGTACAGCAGTCTGTGTACCAACTCCTGAAATGGCTCTTCACTACAATAATGGGTGCCAGAAGCAGGTAAACCCCCTCCCCAACCAACTCAGGTGGCAGGTGCACAAGCTTGACATATTTCGAGATGCATTTATTCAAGTGGTACAGCCGTGTGCAGAAGAGTGGGCTGTGGAGTTAGACAGACTATACTATAAGTCAAATAGACCTAACAGACATACACAGAACATTCCATCCAACAGCAGAAGAATATAATTCTTCTTAAGTGCACACAGAACATTCTCTAGTGTACATCATATGTTAGGTCACCAAATAAATCTTAGCAAATTTAAGAAGTTTAAAATCATACCAAATATTTTTTTCTGACCAAATGGTAAGAAACTAAATAACTAACAGGAGGCAAGCTGGAAAACAGAAGGAAGGAAATAACAAAGATCAGTACAGAAATAAATGAAATACGGGACAGAAAAACAATTGCAAAAATCAACAAAACTAAGAACTGGTCTTTTGAAAAGATAAAATCAACAAATCTCTAGCTAGACCAACTGAGAAAAAAAGAAAGAGTCAAATGTATAAAGTCAGAAACGAAAGAGGAGACATTACAACTGATGTCACAGAAATACAGAGGATCATAAGAGACTATTAAGAACAATTATATGCCAACAAATTGGATAACCTAGAGAAATGGAAAAATTCCTAGAAACATACAACCTACCAAGACTGAATCATGGAGAAACAGAAAATATGAACTGACCAATAGCAAGGAAGGACATTGAATCACTACTCATAAACCTCCCAACAAAAGAAAGCGCAGGACCACATAATTTCACAAGTGAATTTTACCAACATTTAAGAAGAATTAATGCCAACTCAAAATCTTCCAAATAATTGAAGAGGGAGGAACAGTCCAAACTCATTTTATGAAGTCAGCATTACCTTGATACCAAAGCCAAATATCCTTCATATAGAGAGACGCAAAAATTGTCAACAATATATTAGCAAACTGAATTCAACAGTACATGAAAAGGATCATACTCCATGACCAAGTGAGATTTATCCCTGGGATGCAAGGATGTTTCAATATAAACAAATCAAGACATGTGACATACCATATTAATAGTCTGAAAAAAAGTCATACAATCATCTCAATAGATACAGAAAAAGCATTTGACAAAATATAACATCTTTCATGATTGAAAAACAAAACGAAACAAGAATCTCACCAAGTTGGCTATAGAAGGAACAAACCTCAACATAATAAAGGCCATAGATGACAAGCTCACCCCTAAAACCGTACTCAGTAGTGAAAGGTTTATAGCTTTTGCTCTAAGCCATCTACGATCCAGTTCAATCCCTATCAAAATTCCAGTGACATTTTTCATAGAAATGGAAAAAACAATCCTAAAATTTGACTTCAAATAGCCAAGTCAATCCTGAGAAAGAACAAAGTTGGAGGCATCAAACTTCCTGATTTCAAACCGTATTACCAACATATACTAGTAATCCAAAGAGTATGGTACTAGCATAAAACAGACACGTAGACCCGTGGAACAGAATTGGAAGCCCACAGATAAACCCCTGCATATACAGTCAACTAATATTTGACATGAAGCCAAGAATACTTAACAGAGTTAGAATAATCTCTTAAAGAAACGGTGCTGGGAAAACTGGATAACCACGTGCGGAAGAATGAAATTGGACCCTTATGTTCCACAACTCACTACAATTAACTTCAATGGGTGTGAGACTGAAACATAAGACCTGAAACCATGAAAGTGCTAGAAGAAAACACAGAAAAATGCTCCTTGACACTGATCTTGGCAACCATCGTTGGCTATGACACCAAAACCACAATCAACAAAAGCAAAAATTAATTAATAAGTGGGACTATATGAAATTTAAAAGCTTGTGCACATCAAAAGAAATAATGAAATGAAAAGGCAACCTACAGACTGAGAGAAAATAGTATTTGCAAATCATATATAAGATAAGGGGTGAATACCCCAAATACATAAAGAACTCATACAACTCAATAACAACAACAAAACCCAAACACTCCAGTTAAAAGAGTGGGCAGAGGAACTGAACATTTTTCCAAGGAAGACATACCAATGGCCAACAGGTACATGAAAACCTGCTCAACAGCACAAATCATCAGGGAAATGCAAACCAAACCGCAATGGGACATCCCCTCACACTTGCTAGAATGGCTATCACCAAAACGGCAACATATAACACGTGTTGGTAAGAGTGCGGAGAAAAGGGAACCCTTTGTGCACCTTTGGTGGGGATATAAACTGGTCCACCCACTATGGAAAACAAAGAGCATAGAGGTTCCACGAAAACATTAAAAATAGACCTTCCGTGTGATCCAGCCACCGCACGTCTGGGTACACATCCAAAGGAATGAAAACAAAATCACACAGAGATCTCTGCACCCCATGTTCACTGCAGCATTATTCACAACAGCCAAGATACGAAAACAAGCTAAGTGTCCGTCAATGAATGAATGGATAAAGACGTGGGATACACACACAATGGAATAAGAAGGAAATGGAGAAGGAAGGAAATGCTGCCATTTGGGACACAGGAGTGGACCTGGAGGGCATTACGCTAACTAAGTGAAATGTGTCCACTGAGAGACAAAAGCAGTGTGTGATGCCACTTACAGGTGGAATCTAAAGGAGCCTACCTCAGAGAAACAGAGTAGAGTTGTGGTTACCGGGGCCTGGGGGTGTGAGGAAATGGGGAGATATTGGTCAAAGGGTCAAACTAGCAGTTGTAAAATAAATTCCGGGGTCTAATGTACCATGGTGATGACAGCTACTGGTACTGTATTATATGCCTGAAAGTTGCTAAGAGAGTAGATCTGAAATGTTTTCACCACAAAAAAAGAAATGGCAACTATGTGACATGAGCGAGATGTTCGCTACCTATATCGTTAATCATTTTGTATTTAAAATAAATAAGTGAATCAAATCAACACATTGTACACGTTACACTTATACAGTGCTGTATGTTAATTACATCCAAATAACGCAGGAAAAATAAGATATATTAACCTTGGGGACTGTTATAAACTACACGGATACTCTCCGGAAACACGTATAAATACATATGGCCAAACCATGGCGATGATGAATATGAAAGTCAGGTTGGCTCCCTCAGAGGAGGAGCTCAGGGCAACAGGAGTATTAATGCTATTTACTACTTAAGGTACGAGGCGGCCACACAGTGTGGAAGAGTCTTCCTGGCTTAAGGAGGATGCACTTATTAGACACGTGTTTGTACATGTCTGATATATTGCAAGAAAAAGCTTTCAAAAAGTTTACAGAATATTCTGACAGAAACGTGGACAATGACATTGGGTTTATTAGTCAGAAGATCATTTCCATCCACCAGAGGGGCTGGGTTCCCGGGCGGGGCATCGATGGGCGACAAGTGTTACTGGTTCTCATAATCAGCCTGGTTCCCCCTCCGCCCAGAGCTCTTCTGAGGCCTGTTCACCCAGAGGACAGCACTGAGCATGCTCAGGAGCAGGGGCAGCTCCAGGAAGACCAGCAGCAGGAAGTGGACGTCGCTGAGTAAGGACCTGCAGGGGACACAGTGATACACAGTGAGCCACGTCATCAGGGGGAGGCCCTGGGGGCCTCCACTTTCCTCCAGGCCCTGAGCCCCGATCCACAGCCATGATACTCCACATAGAGATCAACCATGGACAGGGCGGCCCCACTGGAAGGGCCACCGCCCCCTGCCTCTCTGCCTAACAAGTGCCCGTGAGAATTACAAGTGCCTGGCCCTCCCAATCCTGCACGTCTCCACTCAGGCGTCCTCTAATCAGTGAGGGCTCCCTGATGATTGTGAGAATAGCAAACCCCACCACCCTCCACAAAGCTTGCCCAGTGATGTCTTTTCTCCATAGTGTTTATCACGAGCTGGCATATTCATATGTTAACATGAGTATGATTTGTTCACTGTGTGAAATCCCCTTAGATCACAACTCCTGTGAGAGCGGGATGATGTCTGGGTGGTTCATGCTGTGTCCCAAAGCTGAGAACACCTGGTCGGAGTGTCACAGTTAGGTGTGGGAGAGGTAGATAAATGAGGGACCTGGATGAGGGGGTGACACCCACATCCCACAGCCCGAATCTCACCTAGAAGAGAAACCACCCAGGTGTCAAAGTCTCCAGAGGCAGACCCCTTACCGAGGGTGTTGCCTGGGGTCCGGGGTGTCTTGCCTGGTCATGCTGGGCCAGGTGGTCGCTGGCAGAGAGGATGCAGGGCCCAGGTTGCTAGTGAAGACCTTTGTGCTGGGGGTTTCTGTGGGGGCTAAGGGAGAAGCACACGTCAGGCCCCGTGGCCTCCCCCTGAGCCCCCCACTCTGTCAGCTGTGTGGCTCTGACTCAAGCAGTCAAGGTCACTCAGGCTATTGGACAGATGTGCTGTGTCCCACACCTTGAATGGCCACAGCCAGGACTGACCAGCAGCTGGGCCCCCTCTCCATTGGGTGCTCTGCTCACCAGGGGGTTTGAGAGTCTGGAAAGAGCCCTGGGCTCCAGGTCACAGCCCAGCCACAGTCACACCTTCCTCCTCCTCGTCCACCCTGCAGGAGATGGGCTGACATTTACTCTGTAGCGACTGACTGGGTGGTGGGGAGATAGGGCCCTCGGGCACGTCTGCGGCTGGCGTGACGCTCAGATGAGACAGGGCCTGCAGCAGCGTGTGCACGGACAGCACCCCGCAATCCCTCAGTACATGCTATGGCTGAGTGTTTGTGTCCCCCAAAATCCTTTTGTTTAAAATCTAGTGAGAGATGGTGTAGGAATTAACGCATTTGGGGGGTGATTAGCTCATGAGTGTGGAGACCCCATCCACGGGATGGGTGTCCGTATAAAGGGCCCCCCCACCCCGTGAGGATACAGCAAAAGTCTGCAACCCAGAGTGAGGCCCTCAGCCCCCATGCTGACCTCCTGACCGGGGGCTTCCAGCCTCAGGCACAGCGAGCTGTACATTCTGTTGGTTATAAGCTACCAGTCTGGGGGATTTTGTTACCGCCGCCCGAAAGGACTAAGCAGGTACACTCAGTCCCCCGAAACTGTCAGCCTGGCCTATGGCCTCGGGCGGCCACTACATGGCTCTGTGGGGGAGGGACTGAGCGGAAAGAAAGATCTAGAGAGGCACACACCAGGTGGACCCCACGGAACATGAGTGAACTGGACAGACCCCCTCCCACACACCAGCCGTATCAGTGGATTTTCTTTTCCTGAATCTTAAACAGGAACGCACAAAGGACACGTGAGGACACCTCCCTGTGAGAGCGAGAAACTAAGACCCACAAGAAGGAAGTCAGAGACAACGGCAGAATGAGACGCAAGGGAAAATGGACACACAGACACACGGTCTTGATTCAGTTCTTGGGATAAAAACCAATGATCTGTTGAAGAGTTGTTTGGAGAACACGTTAGAACTTTGGGGGCCATAGCACCTAACAGCCCATTTAATCATCTTCTTCGCCTTTATCTGAGGGAGGTATTTTCAGGGGTTTCTCTGGGTTCCCTCCTGTGGATGCGAGGTCTGACAATTAAGTTTGCGAACTTGTTGCAATGATGTTGCTAACCTTTTTTTTAATATCAGAGAGATTATTCATTATGAACTTGTACCAACGGGACAAACAGTTAACCAAGTTTACTATTTGGAAGTGCTGAAAAGGCTACGTGAAAAAGTTAGACGACCTGAACTTTTCGCCAACAATTCATGATTCATGCATCACGACAATGCACCAGCTCACACGGCACTGTCTGTGAGGGAGAAACCAGTCAACAAATAGCTGTATTGGAACACACTCCCTACTCACCTGATCTGGCCGCCAATGACTTCTTTCTTTACCCAAAGATAAAGGAAATATTGAAAGGAAGACATTTTGATGACATTCAGGACATCAAGTGTAATACGACAGCTCTGGTGACCATTCCAGAAAAAGAGTTCCTAAACTGCTTTGAAGGGTGGATGAGGCACTAGCGTCAGTGAATAGATTCCCAAGGGGACAACTTTGAAGGTGACCGTAGTGATATTCAGCAATGAGGTGTGTAGCACTTTTTCTAGGATGAGTTCGCGAACTTAATTGTGTGACCTCGTACAAGGTGTCAGAGAAAGAAGGGGAGTTATAGGGTCAGCCTGAAGGGGTAGGGTGGTCCCCAGAACATCAAAGGAGCCCCACAAGGGACCTTCTGTTCCCACCTCTGGCTGCAGCAGACCCCCAGGCCCACAGCTGTGAGGCTGGTACCTCATCAACCATCCATGGCACAGTGATGTCCTCTCATGGACCAGGTCAAGGGCAGCCTGGAGAAAATGTTCCAGCAGCACCATTCCCACAGGGACGACCAAGAGAGGTGCCGGAAGGAAAAGAGGGTTTCCTTTAGAGTCACATGGCTCTTGTGAGGACAGGAAGGCAGCATGTCCCCAGAGTCAGGTCTGTTCCCACCCTGCCCCACCCAGGAAAGACCCAGGCCCGAGACCCACAGAAACATCCAGGGTGTGACCCACAGATGTGTCTAGGACAGCCCGAGGTGTGCGTGTCACTGTCGGTGCAGAGAACAACTCTCTCTCTCTCTCTCTCTCTCTCTCTCTCTCTCTCTCTCTCTCTCTCTCTCTCCCCTCCCCCCCCTTCCCCGCTCCTGTTTTTCTCACAGTCTCTGATCTGATTCCTGCCTCTGCTACTCCGACCTGAGACCCTTCAGGTGCCCCGGAGCTGGTACAAGGGGAGGGTGTGCGGCTCACCTGGGAACACAGACACCTTAACCTGGAACATGGGGTCCAGATCCAATGGTATATCGATCCCACACGTGTACGTGCCTTCATCTTCCTCTGTGAGGCTGTCCAAGGTCACTGTGAAGGTGAGGTTTGCTGGATGGTCCCTGATGGACACGCGACCTCGCCTCACTTCTCTCTCTGATCTTGTCGTCTGCACAATCTTCTTCAATATCAGTGACGAGCATGAGTCGTCACACCAGTATTTGATATGTTCTCTGAATTCCTCCTCGTACCGACACTGCACACTCAGGGATCCCCCCACAGTGCCCGTCACGGTGTGGGGGCCACTCAGAGACAAAGAGCCTGGAAGACACAGCCACGTCCCAGCTCCTCACCAGATGGGCCAGGGTCGGGTGCTCTGGGGTGCGGGTCCCTCAAGGGCCCTCAGGGGCCGGAGGCCATGTCAGGGATAGGCCTTCCCTCAGACCAGGCACCGGGACGAGGGGGAGTAGCTTCCTTCTCACAAGGTGGGACGGGGGGAGGGTGTCCGTGGAGAAAAGAGGGGCCTGATGGTAAAAATTGTGTGCAAGTGTGTGTGTGTGTGTGTGTGTGTGTGTGTGTGTGTGTGTGTGATGAACCCAGACCTCATCTCTGACTGTGACAATCAGGTGACCATCACAGCTTCCCTCCCCACCAGCGCTACTCTGTCCAGGGCAGTGGACGATACTCACCTGCTTTATGCACTGAATCCCCGTGGACGCTACTGAGGCAGGTCCTGACCGCTCCTGGAGCTTCCCTGCCTCCCTGCCCCTTGCCACGTCCTCCCTCCCTCGCTCCTCTGGGCACTGCTAGCTCCTCACCCCACCTCCACCCGGGCCCTTCCTCTCTCCCACACCCAGAGCTCCCCACCCAGGCCCGCTCGCTCACCTAGGACCTGGAGAAGGAGCAGGGCTGAAGGCAGCCATGCAGCCCCAACCCTCAGGGTCATTGCCCAGCACAGATGTCACCTGCAGAAGCACTAGGCTCTGGACGTGGATGAGACCGAGCCTCCTCACAGAGGGCCTGATGTCCGTGTGCCCACTTCTGCCTTTCTGGGCCCCTCTGCTTTCTTGTCTAGCCTGGTTTTGAGTCCGATGCTGGAGCTGGTCAGGGTACAGGAAGCTTAGGGAGAGAAGCTGTACGGGCTGGTGCAGACCCCTGGCTCTCGGTGCCCTTGGCTTCTCTGAGTCCCAACGACTGGACAAGACCAAGGTCCTTCCTCATGGCCCGCAGCTGCTCTTCTCACTGTGTCACACCCGAGAGCCAAGCTGGGACATTTCCTCCTCAGTGGGGCGTTCCCACTTCTATGATATGTCACTTCCTGTGGTCAGTATGGTTCTAGGGATGAAGGCCAGAACTTTTCATCCTTTCTGGCCTTGGTCGTGACCACAGAGATGTTATGACCCCCCAAATTTCAGCTCTAGGCATCCATGGAGAGCCCTGCCCCTGTGGGACCCCAACTCTTCTTCCCACACAGGTTGGCACTGTGACCTCAGATGCCTTCAATGGTCCCATCTCGGTTCTAGATCCCATCCAGGGTACAAACTCCTCAGCTGCATCTTCCCTCCTTGTGTATCTTCCTGTTCCCCAGACGTGGAGCCGCTGTCACCAACCCTCTGAGTACTTCACTTCTTCCTCTTTCTTCTTCAAAGTCAACTCCACTGTGAGATTCAGGACAGAGGACAGTTCAGAGGGGTGAAGATGCTAAATAGGTAGTTGGGGAGCCTGTAAAGCTGAGACTGACACTGTCCTCTCCATCCAAACGCACAGAGCGCATGGCTGTGTGACGAGAGGCAGTCTACCCAGAGGCCTGGTAGTTGGTGTCGCTTGTGTTCACAGGGATGACCAGTGGCCTCATCCAGCTGCAGAGATGGGGATGGTCCTTCCCCGGAGTAGGGGAGAGGGGTCTGTCCTAATTCAGGTAGGTCTGCTCTCATGTCGTGATGGCTTTAGGGTCAGTTTACCCTGGAAATGGCAGAGAGGCCATTTAACGTCTCTCGGATTTTCAGTTTCTTGGCTTTGTCTTGCGCAATCCACATCTACCCTTTCCCCGTAAACACATTCTCCCCATAGCTGTTCCTCTTCCTCACTCTCATACTACGAGCGATAATAACCTCTGAGTAGTTGCAACCCAGATCCCCTAAGCCCGATTCCTCTCTCCTCACTCCCCATCAGTCCTTACTCTGACTCCCTCCAACCTGCCCCTGCCCCTCCTTTCCCCCTGATGTTACAAGAGTCCTCTCTCCTCTGCGGTGACTTCCCTCTTCTTCCTAATCCTTCTCATGCCCTTTCTCTCCCTTCTCCTCTTCTCAGCAAGAGAGCTCTTGCAGCGAAGTCCAATGTAGTCGGTGTCACGCCTGGCCCCGTGTTCTTCAGATAAAACCCACTCTCCTTGCTGGGCCTACACGCCCCAAGTGGACCCGACCCCCGCTTGCTTCTGCAGTTTCATCTCGCTCCCCCTGCCTCAAAGGGACCCTGTGTCCCAGCCCCAGTGCTTGTCCCTCCGCAGGGCTTAGCACCTGTGTGTCCCTCTCCTTGGATCCCTCCCCAGCTCTCCTCACTGCTTACCCCTCCTTGTCCTTTACGTTCCACTTGGGTGTCACCTCCTCAGAAAGCCTTCCCTGATCACCCTTCCCAGGGGTCACCCTGCTTGTCTCCATCGCTGTTCCCTGTTTGTTTCCTCCACAGTTCACCAGACATTGTTAGTATGTTTTCTTCTCCCCAACTAGGATATAGCTTATATCATAGTGGCATCTGGGGTCTGTTTCATTCATCCCAGAATCGCCCAGTGCCCAACTGCAGTATGTGACAAATGGTCAGCTAATGATAAATACTTGCTGCATTGGGCTTTAGGAGAATGAGTGACTAAGTGAATGATTCAGGATTGAGGTGGCTGCAGAGACTGGCCCTGGCCAAGTGTGGTCCCACTATATTAGCTATCCATCTCTGCATAATAAATCCCCCCAAAACTTAGGGGCTAGAAATATTTATTATCTCACACTTCCTGAGAGTCACAAATCTGAGCGCTTATCTGAGAGATTCTGGCTCAGGGTGTCTCTTTCAGGAAGTTAGAGTCGGGATGTCAGCCAGGGCTGCTGTCATCTGAAGGTGGGACTGGGGCTGGAGCATCTGTTTCCAAGACGGGGCCCTCACGTGGCTGTTGGAGCCTCAGCTCCTTGATCAACAGACCTGCTTGAGTGTCTTCATGAGATGCAACTCGCTTCTCCCGGAGTGAGTGATCCTAATACATTTTATGACCTATCCCTGGAGGTCACATACCATTGCTTCTACCATATCCGTGGATTACACAGACCTACTCTGATATAATGTGGGTGGGGCCCACACAAAGGCAGGAATGTCTGATCTGGGAGGTGATACAGAAGAATATCCACTTCCCAAAATTGCCCTGAGCTGTATATTTATGATATGTATACCTCTCTGTTTGTATCTTATATTTCGATGGAAGAATTTAAAAAACAAAACATGAAATTACACCCCTGAAAGTTTGCTTGATTTGGGGGGGTGGGATTATTATTTATGGTCTTTTTTCAAGTAGCAAAGAGTTTATATATATTCATCGCTCCTCCTCCCAATGACCTCGCCCACAGATCAGAGAGTAAACAACCTGACCAGAAGGATATCATAAGTGATGGTGGCAGGATGTGAACCCACAATTGTCTGGCATGACTGCCCCAGTGTCTTTCCACCATGCCATGACTCTGAAGGGCAGACAGTGGCCCATGGCCAGCAAAATGGAGACACACCATCTTCAGACCCAGGAAACAGAATGAGGGGTTTGTTAGGCAGCAGGTGCCATGGTAACGCAGACTGAGAAACAACAGGACGTCAGTGTTTGCTGAGTCTTCTTCACTCACCACTTTCTCTCCCTTCTCTCTTACGTCCCCTCTGCATCTTTGTTTTCAGAAAACTCTTCTTGAACTAAACACAGTTTCTGCCCGCTCCTGGCTGGGCTGGTTAGTTGGAAGATCTAACAGCTGGACAGTGCAAAGGCAACAGCATTTGGGACTATGCCATTGGCTTTAGGTTTGAGTACGAGCTGTGATGATTCACTGTACGTGTCAGTCATCTTGATTGGCTGTGGTGCCCCCATGAACCGTTGTTTCGGGGTGTGTCTCTGAGGATGTCTCCGGATGAGATTCTGTTTGAATCAGTGGGCTCAGTAAAGTAGGTTGCCCTCCCCACCGTGTGGGTGGGCGTCCTCCAATCCATTCAGGGGCTGAATAGAATGACAGGCAGAGGAAGGAGGAATTCACCCCTTCCTGCCTGATTGCTTCAGCTAAGACATCAATCATTTCCTGCTCTTGGCACTCCTGTTTCTCAGACCTTCAAAGCTGGACTGAATTACACAACCAGCTTTCTGGGGTGTCCAGTTTGCAGACAGCAGAGGGTGGTACTGCTTAGCCTCCATAATTGCATGAGCCAATTCCTTATAATTTATATCTATACAGCATATATAAATTAGATATAATCCATGTATAAATTCTATATATAAATTATAAGGAACTGGCTCATGCAATATGTGTGTTGCATATATTGGTTCTGTTTTTCTAGAGAACCCTGACAGATAGGCGTGTGTATTTGACCCCGTGGGAATTGACGGCTTCAACTCTCAAGCGTAACTCGGGATGTTGAGGTGACAACTCAACACAGTAAGACCCAAAACCTCACCAGCTCGGCCCTGCTCTCACCTGCAGAGTGACCTTCCCACAAACGTTTCCCAGAGTTGATAAAATATTTGTAGTTCAAGGGGCTGCTGTAGAGAAACAGAGGATAAAAGCTAAGAAATCAGCAAGCTGAGCTTTAAATAGCATGGGAACCACCCATAGAGGGAATCGGGTCTCTCTTCCGCAAGGGACAAGATGATTAAGCCAAGATAAAGTCAAAGCCAAGTGTCATTGTCTCTCCTTGGGCTGGAATCAGAAGTAGCTGCTTTGTTCCTCTCTGGCCTTCAGGGTCTCTCTGAGGAACAGGGAGGCCAGGGCCACTTTTATTTTTGAAGCTCTCAGCATCTTGAAAAAAGAGAGATGTCAAATTGGGTTACAAAAATTGTGGTATATTTTAAATGTGTCAAGTTCACAAATAACCTATTTGATACAAAGGGTCATAAAGTAGAATTAATTGGATTATAAAAAAAGGATGATTATTGCATTGAAAATTTAACTTCCTGGTGGTTGGTGGGAATACAACACATAGAAGAATACGTAGCATAAACGTTTCTGTCAACGCAGCCCCAAGAACATTATCATACAGATAATTCAATTTAGAGATAATTTTCAAGACTGACTTTGAGGCCATTCATGGGATCTAGGCCAGGGCCAAGTGCAGACTCTCCCAGGACACTGCAGACAGACCAGCCCAGCCCAGCCTCCCCACTTCCTGCCCCGCTTGCTCAGCCCCTGCCCCTCCATCTCACTGTTTTCCATCCCACAGCTGCCCTTCCTCAACCTTTCCTGCCACTGATCATAGTCAGTCCTTCAAAATGTGCTCCCTTTTTCGTGGGTAATAAGAAGCACTGATCGCTGTCGCCACATGAGGTCCCAAGCCTCTGAACATGTTTCCTGGGAATGCTGGTGTGGGGACGGAGCCCCAGTGAGCAGTTTCCAGGCTCTCGGCCTCATGTGGAAAGGTGCTGGCTCAGGTAGTGGATGGCCGTCAGCTGTGGCTAGTTGGCCGTCAGCTGTAACTAGTTGGCCGTCAGCTGTAACCAGTGAGCCATTTGCCACTAATATAACTGCCGTGGCTACGCTAGCAGAAAAATGGGGGCTAGCAAGAAGGTGGTGGCTGAGCTAGCAAGTGGCGGAGTGTGGATTGCGGATTGCAGAAAGGCGGATTGCAGTTAGCAAGTGAGATTGGTTGGCAGAGAGAAGTGGACAGCAGGTTGCGGATCATGTGGCTTCTGCTTCCTGTGTCTTCAACCCAGCCGCCAGCGAGAGTATAATGGTATGACTCCCCTCTCTATGGCTCCGTGGGTGTTCCTTTTTGGCCTCACAGTGTCCTGTGTTCTCATGTGGCGAGCGGGAGCAGAGACTCCGCAGGTCGCCCTGCATGACAAATGGTGCAGCGAGCAGGGTACGGTGCCAGCCAAAGCTCTCCAAAGGATGGTTGAGCAGTTTGTGCATATGAAACCTCAGTCTCAGGAAGACCAGGAGGAGCAGCTGCCAGAGAGCTGAGCCCCCGTGGAGGGGTGGGAAGACGTGGACGGTTCTCCCACCAGCATAGGCTGGAGAAAGTGAAGGTCGTTGCGGCCCTGTGAGCTGGGAAGTTCTTGCTGAGGCAGCATGGATGCGGGACTTGTCCCAGGAGGAAAGGCTTGCTGAGTCCTCTGTGGGAGATGTGGGTGAGGTCAAGGTCATCCCTCACCCCCAGGACAGCCCTGCCGAATGACTATGGACTATGGGGAATTGCCTTCTATCCCTAATTTAATGGACCGTTTGACTGTTTGCTTGGAACTTACCACCATGTAGTGGAACTGGTGGATGTTTGCTTTTGTGTCTTGACCGGCCGCCATCGAGAATATGTAAGTACCTTGACTGTGAGCCGCTGTTGTTCCAGCATGGTACCCTGAGAGGCCCAGAGAGAGTGGCAGTGCCCTGAGAGCCCTGGCTGTGTCCAGGAAGTCTGTCTGTGCCAGGAGAGCCTGGCTGTGTTCAGGATATTACATTCACCTCCAGGCTCCTTGCACAGGGCCACTCGCAGAAGACGCTTGTTACGTAACATGTGAGGCAAGAGCCTGTAGGGGTGCAGTGTGGGGACAGAGCCAGGAGTGCAGTTTCCAGGCTCTCGCCCTTACGTGGAAAGGTGCTCACCTAGGTAGTAAATGGCCATCAACTGTGATTGGATGGCCATCAGCTGTGGCTAGTTGGCCATCAGCTGTAACCAATGAGCCATTGGCCACTAATATAACTGCTGTGGCTACGCTAGCAGAAAAATGGGGGCTAGCAAGAAGATGGTGGCTGGCAAGAGCGGATTGCAGTTAGCACGGCGGAGTGTGGGTTGTGGATTGCAGAGAAGTAGACGGCAGGTTGCAGATCATGTGGCTCCTGCTTCCTGTGTCTCCAACCCAGCCGCCAGCGAGAGTATAATGGTATGACTCCCCTATCTATGGCTCCGTTGATGTTCCTTTTTGGCCTCACCATGTCCTGTGTTCTTATGTGGGGAGCGGGAGCAGAGACCCCGCAGGCCGCCCCGCACAACAGTTGGGTCTCTCCACCTCTCCCGGACGTAAGGAATCCTAAGGCCGAGTGAGGCTGCTTCTCCATAAAGCTGAAGGCTTGGCCTGGGGTCAGATGTGTCCTAGTCCTCCCTGCCTGGCTCTAGTCCCGCCCCTGGGCCCAGACTCTAGGGCCTCAGTCTACTCCAGTCTGAACTGCCCACTGGGTTCCAGAGCCCTGGTTGTACCCTGAGCTCTGGACGCTGGTCCCCTGAAGGTCTGAGCCCACATCTGGTCGGCCCCAAGACAGACAAGGTGATCCCTACTGAGACAGATAGCCCAGGCTGACGAGCAGGATGGGGCTGAGGGACTGGGCCAGACTATGGGACTCAGCATGGAGGATAGGCCAGCAGGATACAATGGGTTTGGCTCTAATACTCGCGGTGGTCAGATCAGGATATTGGAAGCAGGCGGGAGGGACCCAGCAGCTGACAGCTGAAGCAATCCTGTTACAGAAGAATTATTTCCAAGTCCTTCAAGTGGCCTGTAGTAAAGCTTTGCAAATGGTCACTAGTGCCATCTACTGGTGGCTTGGAGAACTGCCACACGCGTGCTCTGGCTGTTACCTTCCTTCTAACTGGTGAAATAGAAATGCTTCTGTGGACTGCGCAGTGGTCCTCATCTACACCATCCAGGAAGTGGTCCCCCTAATAAGACAAGCGCCCATCTGACACCCTACAAAATCTTGACAACATTACTGATCGTATTCCCCATACTGTCTTTCATATCCCCGTGGCTTTATTGTGCTTTTTACTCCCCTCACCTTCTCCCTCATCCCCATGTACTTGAGTATCAGGCTCTGACATTGAACTCCTCCAGCTCCCTCCAGACAGAGGGCTGGACCTGGGGGAAAAGCTCTAGCCCCTTGAAAAAAGATCTTTGGTCTTGAGTGAGATAGACTTGAGCTCAGGTCTGGATTTCTAGGGTGTTTTCAAGATTAAAAATCACAGAAAGAGAAATAAAGCGGATCCTCAAAGATTGTATCACCCAAGGAGGAGGCCTAAGAATGCTGGATGCAGAGATTTGGGGGCACGGAGGCATGCAGGACGTGAGACTCTGGGGACCCACACATGCCCAGCTGGCTTGGCTGAGTGAATAGCTTTGGGTGTTAACAGTCCAGCTAGGACTTCTCGGGCTGTTGGTTTGCGTCCTGTCTGAGGTTGATTCTGGGGCTGGGGCAATGCTGAGCCTGCAGGTAATTTTAGAGCAACTGGGTACAGAATTGAGAAGGCACAGATGGGACAGTGGGCTCCCCTCCCCTTCTGCCCGCCCCCCGCTCCAGTTCCCCCAAATAATCCCAAAGCTTTCTGCCTGGCATGTGGCGTGGACATGGAGAAGGTTCTCAGCAAGGGAAAGTTCATCTCTACCCAAGCTTCCATCTCTGTGGCCTCACCCTGTGGCCACATCCCAGATCTGTGAGTGTATCACCAGGACACATAGTCTTAAGAGCAGCCAGAGCCCTCCCATTGGCCCAATAACCTGTGGAATAAAAGCTATAATGGTAAAAAAAAGAGTCCTGAAACTGTGCTCCTCCCATCACGATGGGGAGTCACGAGCAATACCTTATGCTGAGTGCAGTGCCCACAATCCAACATCTAAGGATGCAGGATGGTCAGTTCCCATCGTAGCTCTACTGATTAACCCCATTAATTATTATTACTAATTACTATCAATTATTGCTCTACTATCAATCATGTGGTTTTTAAACATAATTCCATATTTTGTGATGCTTTAACGTCTTAGGGCCTTGTGAAACCCAGGGAAGGACTGTCCCTCTTGGGTTAGCTAAGTCCTCTAGATAGTAAAGGACTTGTCTGCAAGCACGTCTTTGATATGCAAATGAACCAATCTCGACCCTACTCCCACGTGTCTCCTTTCACCAGGCTCCTGCAGTTTGGGACTTTATCCCTTGGCCCCAAATCACCCCAGAGCCAGGAACTGAACACCTGGGAACCAGTCCGATAGCCTAGAGCCTCCTGAAATTATTCAGACTATCCCATCCTAAACCTGTTCCGTTTCTTTACCTTGCTTCACCCTTTCCTTCCAGCAAACACCACATAATGGCCCCGCCCACAGCGCCTCCGTCTCCACCCTGTCTCCGCCTCCTGCTGGACCCAGGGCCTTCCTCTGGGGGTCCTGTGTGGTGGGATCTATGAGTACAAACTTCATTCATGACAGTCATTTCCATGTCTGCGTGACTTACCTACCCTTTTAAAACAAACCCTGGGTACATCTGGGTACCTTTGCAAACAGGTCTAGATACTGGGCAGACACAACACGCTGCATTTTCTCCACTTTCCTCAGAGCTCACAGACTGCATTCATGACCTGCATGGACTTACAAACTTATTTTGCTTTCATGACAGTATGTTTGTAATGAAGTTTGTTGCCTATACGTAAACGAGGAATTCCCCTTTTGGCTTCTCTTTTAAAAGTAGAAATGCCTGTGAACACAATGCCACAGGTGCCACACAGCCCTCAGAGGGTTTCAAATCCTCCAGGGGCTCCCTAGGGTCCAGGACGCCAGTGAAGCATACACATTAGAAAAGAAGAAATCAAATGATCTTTGGCAGATGATATGCTTGTCTGTATAGAAAATCCCCAGGAATCTACCAAAAAACTGCTAGAACTAATAAATGAGTTTAACAAGGTCACAGGATACAAGATCAATACAGACACATACACATACACACACACACACACAAGTCATATTCTATATATTACCAACAAGCAGGCAGAAACCAAAATGATAAACAATACTAATCACAATTGCTCCCCCCAAAAAGAAATACCTGGGTATAAATCTAACAGAACCTGTGCAGCATTTATATGTTAAAAATTACAAAATGTTGATGAAAGAAGTCAAAGAATATTTAAATAAATTGAGAGCAGTACCACATTTGTGGATTGGAAGACTCAACATAGTAAAGATATCTTTTTCACAACATTGATTTATAATTTTAATACAATTTGCATCAAAATCCCAGCAAGACATCTATATCTATATCTATATCTATATCTATACAGTGTCATATATATATATATATATATATATATATATATATATATATGACAAGCTCACTCTACAATTTATATGGAAAAGCAAAGGAACGTGAATACCTAAAACAACTTGAAAAAGAATAGAGGGAGGAATCACTACCTGTACTGTTCCTAAGGAATCACTTAATCACTTATCCATATGTTAAGACTCACATATTTAGATGTAGCAATCAACACAGTGTGATAATTAGTGGAGGGAAAGGCACACAGATCAATGGAAGAAAATATAGAACACCAAGCTCCTGGTGCTTAACTGTAAGGTCGCCACACTCGGTCCTTGGTCCTGAACTCTCCCCTTGAAGACGTGGCCTTTCCTTGGGCTCCGATTCACCCCTCCATCTCGCTTCTCTCCAGAGTCAATACTCTGCTCACCCACATCGCGAGCTTCTCGCTAGAACTCTCTGCTCGGTAATCCCAGTCGCACAGAGAACACTAAGCTCTGTATCACCCTAGCCCAGCCCTGCCTTCCCTATTTCTGTGAACGATGCCCAATCCCTTTGGTTTTCCAGACGTGAGGCCTCCACACACCCACAGTCCTCCCTTCAGACTACCCTGCACATCCAGTAGATAAGCCTCCGAAAGCACGTCCACGGTCCCGTTTTCATCTGCTCAAACCCATCCACGTGTCTCCAGTCTAAGTTTAAGGACGAGTAGGGTCTTAACCCTCTACCACATGCCCCAACCTTAGCTACGCTAGGTAGCTCCATCTGCACAGCCACAAGGCAAATTTCACTGCACTGAAATCTCAGACACACCCATTCCATGAGAAACACTCCATTTGCTGATAGGTCCTCTACAAGTGGCCATTATGGTGACTGCTTCCTGCCTCTCTGCTTTCACTTCTGCCTCGCTCTTTATCTGTCCTTTCTCCCTGCTCCTCCCACCACCCCCACTCCACTGACATCCTACCCTTCCCTCCTCATCATTCTCCAATATTACCTTTTCCTAGTCCAGCCAAGCTGACATAATGCTTTCCATCACGAAGCATCTTGCCCATGGCTCTCCTATGGCACGTACCAGTCCTGCCTGTGTGGTGCTAACGTGTGAGGTTTTCTTTTTTAATAAAGTGCAACATTGGCTCCTCTTGGCAGCATGTGTTTCTATATCCCCCTGTGTGTCTTATTAATGTGATTAACATGTGCTTCGTTAGACTGAATTTCTCCTTCAGCACGAGTCTGGGGCCAGCCCCAGCTCTCCTGGAGACGCCATGAATGAGTTGCCTTTGTGCGATCCACACCAGGGCTCAGGGTTTGAACAGGGCAGCCCTGCCCGATAACTGAACACTCAGGGAGCTCTCAGAGGGCGGCTGGTCTCGATGCAGGGAGGTGAGTGGAGATGGTGATGCTTGTTTGCGGCAGACTGTGCAATCCCCCCTACAAACTTCTTCCCGTGACCTCTTGAGGTGGAGAACCAGGGCCCACCTATTAGGACAAAGGGCGGGGGCGGGGGGGCATAGCCTCACGGGCGTTCATGGGAAACATTCCACATAGAACCAAGGGCTGGGGGCGTGGGGAAGATGGGGCGACACTGGTCAGAGGCACAAACTTTCAGTCAGAAGATGAATGAATCGAGGACCTGATGTGTGGCATGGTGACCACAGTTAATAATATTATAGTGATACTTGAAATTTGCTAAGAGGGTAGACCTTACGCTTCTCACCACACCAAACAAGCAAACATGCAAAAAAACATGACTGTAAAGTGATGGATGTGTTAATTAACTCAATTGTGGTTATTATCATAATTTATATGTATATTCAATCATCACATTGCACACCTTTAAAAAAATCACATTTACACCTTAAATATATACAATTTTTATTTGTCAATTATGCCTCAATAAAGCTGGGGAAGAAAAACCACAAAAGGACACGTTCCAAACATGTGCCTATGTATGTGTTTGCCTGTGGGGCGCACGTCTCAAATGGGACTGTTTCTTCTCACAGGAAATAATGCTCCTTTGGTGTGAGGACCCAAGACCCAGGTGGCACAAAGTGACCGAGTCCAGGGGTGTCGTGGTTGGGACTGAGGCTCTTGAAAGAGGCAGCATCGTTTCCCTGAGACATTTTTAATTCAGATTATTTTTAAAACATCATTTAAGAGAGGCAACATGATTTCCCTCAGGCAGTTTTAATTAACTGTATTTAAGTAACATTACTTAAAAAAGACTACACAATTTTCCTAAGGTGTTTTTTTTTTAAATTAAAGTTTATTGGGGTGACAGTTGTTAGTAAAGTTACATAGGTTTCAGGTGTACAATTCTGTATTACATCATCTATAAATCCCATTGTGTGTTCACCACCCAGAGTCAGTTCTCCTTCCATCACCATATATTTGATCCCCTTTACCCTCATCTACCACCCCCCATCCCCCTTCCCCTCTGGTAACCACTAAACTATTGTCTGTGTCTATGAGGTTTTTTGTTTGTTTGTTTGTTTGTTTTAGACAGTGATTTATTTATTAAGATTTTATTGGGGAAGGGGTACAGAACTTTACTGGGAAACAGTGTGTACTTCCAGGACTTTTTTCAAGTCAAGTTGTTGTCCTTTCAGTCTTAGTTGTGGAGGGCGCAGCTCAGCTCCAGGTCCAGTTGCCCTTACTAGTTGCAGCACCCACCATCCTTTGCAGGAGTCGAAACCGGCAACCTTGTGGTTGACAGGATGTGCTCCAACAAACTGAGCCATCTGGGAGGTCAGCGGCAGCTCAGCTCAAGGTGCCATGTTCAATCTTAGTTGCAGGGGGCGCTGCCCACCATCCCTTGCGGGACTCAAGGAGTTGAACTGGCAACCTTGTGGTTGAGAGCCCACTGGCCCATGGGGGAATTGAACCGGCAGCCTTTGGAGTTAGGAGCACGGAGCTCCAACGGCCTGAGCCACCGGCCTGGCCTTGTGTGTATGAGTTTTTGTTTCTCATTTGTTTGTCTTGTTCTTTTGTTGTTTTTGGTTTATATACCACATATCAGTGAAATCATATGGTTCTCTGCTTTTTCTGTCTGACTTATTTCGCTTAGCATTATAATCTCAAGATCCATCCATGTTGTCACAAATGGTCCTATTTCATCTTTTGTTACCACCGAATAGTATTCCATTCTGTATATATATCACAATTTCTTTATCCATTCATTTATCAAAGGATATTTTGGTTGTTTCCATGTCTTGGCGACTGTAAATAAAGCTGCAGTGAACATTGGAGCACATTTGCCATTATGTATAAATGTTTTTAGGTTTTTTGTGGTAGATACCCAGGAGAGGGATTGCTGGTTCATATGGTAATTCTATTCCTAATTTTTTGAGGACCCTCCACACTGCCTTCCATAGCAGCTGCACCAGTCTGCATTCCCACCAACAGTGTATGAGGGTTCCTTCTTCTCCACAGCCTCTCCAACGCTTGTTACTATTTGTCTTGTTGATGATCGCCATTCTGACTGGGGTGAGGTGATATCTCATTGTGGTTTTGATTTGCATTTCTCTGATGATTAGTGATGTTGAGCACTTTTTCATATGTCTATTTGCCATCTGTATGTCCTCTTTGGAGAAATGTCTTTTCAGGTCCTCTGCCCATTTTTCAGTTGGGTTGTTTGTTTTTCTGTTGTTGAGTTGCATGAGTTCCTTTTATATTTTGGATATTAGCCCCTTATCGGAAGTGCTGTTTGCAAAAATCTTCCCCCATTCAGTTGGTTGCCTATGTAGTTTGTCAATGGTTTCTTTTGCTGTGCAGAAGCTTTTAAGTTTGACATAGTCCCATTCATTTATTTCAGCTTTTACTTCCCTTGCTTTTGGAATCAAATTCATAAAATGCTCTTTGAACCCAAGGTCCATAAGTTTAGTACCTATGTTTTCTTCTATGCAGTTTATTGTTTCAGGTTTTATGCTTAAGTCTTTGATCCATTTTGAATTAATTTTGGTACATGGTAACAGATAGCAGTCCAGTTTCATTCTTTTGCATGTGGCTTTCCAATTCTGCCAGCACCACTTATTGAAGAGGCAGTCTTTTCTCCATTGTATGTTTTTTGCTTTGTGTCAAAAATCATCTGTCCATATTTGTGTGGTTTTATTTCTGGGTTCTCAATTCTATTCCATTGGTCTATGTGTCTGTTTTTCTGCCAATACCATGCTGTTTTTTCAGAACTGCAATCTTGAATTCTCTGTCATTTAAGTCACATATTTCCATATCTTTAAGTTCATTTTCTGGAGACTTTCCATTTTCTATCTGAGCTGTCTTGTTACTTTGGTTATTCATGCCAATTAAATGATTTATTATTTCTCTTCCTAGACATCTATAGGAGTGGATCCTGCAACAGGTTGATAGATGTAAGTCTTTCTTTTGTTTTCCAGTAGGTGTTGGTAGAATGTTCTATTTTCTATCCGACTGCAGCCTTTTATTGTCTCCCACACTGTAGTGTTATGTTTTCTCTGCACTATTCCAGCTTCTCACACAATGGGAGGATCCCTGGAACAGTTCGCCTGGGTCATAGGGCACCCCATCCATGTGGGGATGCGGACAGCTCTCGAAGTTCCAAAGCTCTTCCTGCACCAGATTCAGAGCCCCTGTGTTTCAGCAGTTCTGTTTACTCCTGCAGGGATCTGCCCAGATAGGTGGGGCCAGGAGTGGGGTGAGTTGTGAGAGGTGGCCCAGAGCAATGGTGGCAACCACCACCACAGCCAGTCCTGCTTCCACAGCTCCCTCCCCTTTGCCAGAATTAGTTGGGCTGCAAGTCCTTGTCTGAGGACCACAGTTCTCAAAACTGCAAATATTCTATTTTTTTGATCTGACACCACTACTGTTCCGCTTCTAGCACCAGGCAGGTGGGGGAGGGGCGAGCTCTGGGAGGGTGAGGAGGGGGCGGCTAGTCTCAGTGCCTAAGGCTTCTGTTCCCTGCGGCAGTGCGGGCTTAAACCACCGTTTTCAGCCTTTTCCCTCAGTCTTTTCTCCGAGGTCTCTGCCGTGAGCGTTGGGTTCAGCCGTGTTATATGCTGCCCCCTCAGCCCTGTGGGCCATAAACAGGGACCTAGCAGTCCGAGTTCTTCCCTCTCCTGCAGCTGCAGTAGTTCCGGGAAGCTGCGAGCTCGGAGCACTGAGCTGGGTCTGCGTCCTGCGCCCGCGGCTCCGTCTCCGCACTCCTCCCTTCCCTCCTCCCCCATCTGCGCGATTCGCCCACCTTTAGGTGAATTCAGTAGTCGGCCTCTTCGTCTTGCCTGTCTGCTGTGCAGGGAGTCCTTTGTGGAGTTATTGTTGTTTGATTAGTTGTAAATTCCAGGGGAGCTTTCCAGAGACTCACCTCACGCTGCCATTTGGATGACGTCACCTTAAGATATTTGTCCCTCAGTTTTTATGATCGCCCTTCCTGACCCTGAGGCAGTTTCTGAGGCCCAGGAGCCCCATGGGAGACCTGAGCAGTTGTGCTGAGAGGACAAGCTCGGGTCAGACTCCCAAATATGGCGCCCAGGAAGCTCCAGCCCCTGAGATGTGGGAGCCAGAAGGGAGGTGGAAAAGGGAGAGAGGGAGGAGGAGGAGGAGGAAGAATGAGGAAGGCCGGAGGCTCCCGGTCCCTCTTCAGCCCAGTGACTCAGAGCCGTGTCCTCTCTGGGCAGAGGGGACATCTAACTCCTCAGGCCACAGAACCAAGAACTCATCACAGTATCACCCTCTTTGGGGTGTGTGTGTGTGTGTGTGTGTGTGTGTGTGTGTGCGCGCGCATGAACGTATGCATGTGCCTGCTTCAGTCAGGGTATTCGTGGACAAGAACCATCAAAACCCAAACTTACTGGCTAAGGAATAAATGATTTTAAAAAACAAGTAACAGAAGCTCAGGCATGGAGGGTGTCTGGCTGGTCTCAGGAATGATAGAAACCAGGGGCTCGTCAGGGCTCCATCTCTGTCTCTTTCTCTCACATTCCTGCAGATTCTCTCTATGCTTCAATCGTCGGCTGTGTGGTGGGGACACAACTGTCTGAATTTGGGCTCCATCCCAATAGCTCCTGACCTGTAGTGGGGTGGGGTAGCTGTTTCTACCTGAAGGAGTGGGAACAAGGTGCTGGCACTACAGGCAGTAGTGACACCGCAAGAGGGGCCTGAGCCATGTCCTTGAGCTGTGCAGAGCATGAGGCTCCCAGCCTCAGCCATTGCATCCTGAGGCCACAGAAATGTCCCTTTCGCAGTCCATGTCTCCTCTGGAAATGGGGTCCAGGGTCAGAAGGGACTTCTCATCTCTCTGTCTAAGGGGCTGTGTGCCTCTGGTCAGGTCAGAAAACAAGTGCGTGTAGACAGGCCGTTCCCATTGCTCCTCGGGGACCCCCGGAGGGCCCTTCAACCAGAGAATGGCACCAACCAAGATGAGCAATATGGGCACCTTCACAAATACCAGGAGGATGTAGTGGGTCCTGTGAGAGAGGGCAGAGAGGTCAGGGCCCTCGACCCTCCAGGCCCCGTTGCTCCCAGTGCCCTGACCCTGTGAGGCATTAGCCAGCCCAGCCAAGCCTATGACACTGGGGCTGGCAGCCCTACTCTGAAGACCCCCAGAAACCTCCTCAATGGCTCAACCATGAGGGTTCCTCAGAGATAACCTCAGCTTTTGGTGTTGCTTTCTACTGGGCCCACCTTCCTTCTGAGACCCCCCCATTTGCCCAAAGTGCACCTCGGCCCAGTAGACGGGCCTGCAGGTCACCCAGGACAGGCTGTTGGCTGCCTCAGTGTCCTCCCTGCTCCGCTCATGCCAACTCCAGGTTGCTAAACCACCCGCTTGCTCTGTGGCACCTGACGCTTTGCATTGTGGAGATTTGTGTCTCATCTCCCCCTGGCACCCACCAGGTTGTCAATGTTTTGTTGCTGACAATTGAGCAGGATGATACTGCTCAGCGAGGAGTGCTCTGCAGAGCGGTTTTCTGGTGAAGCCTGTGCTGGGAGGTGGAGGCTGAGCAGTGAGGGAGGCAGAGTGAGACGGAGAGGAGTTTGGGGCCTGACTCTGGCTGGGACTGGCTCTGGCATCAGGTGACCTCCCAGGAGCACAGGGGTTCCCAGGCTCAGGGTTTCATGGGACAGGCCGCAGGTTGGGGCAGGAGAAAGGACCATAGCCACTCACCTGACGTTGGAGCCAGAAGACAACCCTCTGTGGCTGTTGGCAATTGTCCTAGACAGCAGGTTCTCTGAGCCGGTCACGACTGTTCCCTCTAGAGACAGGCAAAGACAGCACAAATGGGGTTCGGTGCTTGGCTCACACTGCCACTGCCCTCACCACAAGACACCCCGCCTCTACCCTGGATTAGGAGGCTTCGTCTCTTTGGGTCACTCCCTCGGGCTTCTCCCCGTTCTATTGCATCATCTGACCACAACACACAGCCATGGTTTCTATCATTTTCAGATGTGGCAAGAAGACATAAAAATTAAATAGGAGTGGGCACTGTAGTTTATTCTGGGGACAGAGATTGACCTTTTCAGGTTCTCTCTACTTCTTCCTCTAAGTGGGACTGTTTTTGGGTCATGGGGGTTGGGGGGTGGGGAATCCCTAGTCCTTTTGCTCAAACAAGGCCTGAGCATGGCTTAGGGACAGATGGTTCTGGAAAGGGGGCCTCTAGTTATTGGGGTGGTGAGAGTGAGGACGATGCCGGAAGGCTTGTGAAGAAGAGGGCCCATCTGGTTAAATAGTGAACAGTGACTTTGAGGAATGAATCATCTATATGAGAAACTATGAGACCATTTATGGTGAGCAGCTTGGTCATGGATTCCTGAGACCCGCTTTGCACCAAGTGGCGGTGATCTGCCTGGTATCTGAGGCCCAGGCCTGGCAAACTCTGTTCTGCAAGGTCCCATCTTTGGTCATGCTGGGTGGCTCCTAGCTGAGCTCCATGTCACAGCTGTCACAACAGCTCCTCTGGAGGCCCCTGGTCTCCTTACCAAATGGCCCCTCCCTGGGCTCAGCACCCAAGACCCTTAATCTTTGCCTTTCTCCCTAAGGTTCCCCACGGGGCACACGTTAGCCTGTCTCGGTCCCGGCTCACGTGCCTTAATCAATCCTTTTCTGTCCCTGAAGATCTTGGCTTCCACTACTGGGCACGTGACTGGGCACTCCACCCGTGGCAGCCCCGTCTCTCTCTGCTTCCAACCCTGACAATAAAGGGTTCTAAGGTCGGCGTTGTCTATTTGCATGTCACCAACTATTGTGCATCTATTGAGTGGACGCTGGGCTGAGGGGTGACAGGACACAGCCGAGCTGGGCAGTAGACAGGGGCTGTTTCTCGGCCACTAGCCTCAGCAGCAGGCTGTGCTGCCAGGAAGAGCCCCGAACCCTTTGATGCCTTCAGACCCCAGGAGATTCCAGGGCAGCCGGAGAGGTCCCTGATATTGACTTAATGGCGAAACCTTCCTTTCTCCTTAAAGTGCCCACTGTCGCCCGAGCTCGTCCCTGGATCCCTCTCACTCCTGGCTTTTTCTTATGCAGCCAGACAAAGGAGGGGAGGGCAGCTGGGGACGCAGAGGAGAGCACTGTAAATGCCCAGAGCCACTCTGGGTTGGCCAAGTTCCTAGGGTTCAGTGTGGAGTCCCTCTGGGCTGTTGCAGGTGTCACCCCCCCTCCCACATGTAAAAACAGAACCAGGGTGTGACGGGCACAAACTGACCACTTCCTAGAGTGATGTCCTGGGACTCTCTGCAGGCATCCAAGGCTCACTGGGGCTCCTATAAGAGAATGGGGGGCTTCCAGGTCTGTCCAATTCTGGGACGGCTGGGCTGAGCCATGGTCACGGAAGCCGTGACCCACATCCACACCCCCACCACACACCCTTCCATTCCTGCCATATGGCGGCCGGATACTTCGGGGAGACCTACGGCACTGTGATGGGGACAGAGGGGGCTGCTACTCTGCCTTAGTGTCTTTCACTCCCCTCCCCATCTATCGGTCTGTCTCTCGCTCGCTCTCTCACACACTGATTCTCAGCAACTCGCTCATTTCCCTTCTGCCTTTGGAGGAGGGTTGCAGGAGCCCTCACTCGTTTAGTCCTGAGTGTCAGGGCCTCAAAGTATATACGAGTAAGTTCTTACCTGGGTCAATATTCACTTTAATTGATACCCCAAGATCAGTTCCAAACCTTTGAATCCCACACCAGTAGATGTCTTGGTCATCTCGCCTGAGCTCCTTCATGGTCACCGTGAAGAAGTGGTCTCTTTGATTGTCCCTGATGGACACACGGTCTCCCATCTCATTTTGCTCTGATCCTGTAGTTTGAATGCGGATGTTGCATGAATCCCATATTTTACCCCGACACCACCACTTCACGTAGTTCTTCCATTTCGGGTCATAGCGACACTGCACGGTCAGTGAGCCCTGCTCTGGGCCTCTCACGGACTCTGGGCCCTGGATGGAGAAGCAGCCTGCAAAACAGAGCCCCAAGATATAGATGCTGCCCCCGCCCCTGAGCCAATCCTGACCTGGGAGCCTCCTGGGCTCAGGAGGACCCAGACAGATGTCCAGGGCCTGGACCAGGGTCCCCAGCCTGCCCGGCCACCCCTTAGCTGACACCTCTAATACACCTTCTCCTCTGTCCACTTTCCCCATTCGCTCCCTCGGTGACAATGCTCTGGCGTCCTTGGTCTCCCTCTCCCCAAACATGCTCACTCACAGCATGTGACACTCTGATCTGCTGACACTTTCCTAACTGTCCGCTCAACGCTGTTCTCATCTGATCACCTCTGTCTCTGACTACACTGTCTCAGAGGCCCCTACGGGTTCCTTTTCCTCTCTCTTTAAACCTGAGTGTAACCAGGGGTGTGTAGATAAGTATTTAACAACCAGCCCTCTGGGGGAGGGGCGGGGAGGTGGAGAATCTCCAGTTTGTAGCATTTCGCACTTTCCACGGGGCTGATTCCAGGTGATCAATGTGACGCCCAGGGCACAGAGGTGGGAAGAGCTGTTTGGCCTCGGTTCTTGTGACCAGTGTGAGCAGCTCCAAGACACCGCGGGGACCTGGGCTCCCTCTCCAGCCTTCATCTTGCCTCGTTCTATTCTGTCCCCACGGACTGAATCTCCAGGTCCCTGGTTTCAGGCATTGCCTCTATGCTGATGAACCCCAAACCCATAGTTGTAGCCCAAATGCTCCCGTTCCCTCCAGCCTACCATTTATAAATACACCGTGGACCTCTCCACCCCGAATGCAATGGTTACAGAACTCAGTGCACCGCCTCTTCTGCCCTGAACTTACTCTTCTTCAGTCTTTCCTCCCTCTAGTGGGGGGTCCACGTGGACAGACTAGCAAAGCCCTGATGGAACTGGAACAGGTTAGAGATGCGTGTAAGTTGCATGGGAATTCTGCTCTTCTGTGGACCAACTCCCGTTAAACTGACTGTGTTCACATACGTTCCCTGTCCATGGCGATGACCTCTTGCCTTGACCACCGGAAATGCATCAGCACAAGAACCAGAGAAGCAGAGCCAAAACCCTCTTGACCCTCTCACAGTCCCGGAGCTTCAGGGCCAGGCTGGGGGGTGGGCAGTGGGATGTGTCCTTGTAGCACCTGGAAGGTGCTGCCTCCTCACACCTTAGACCTTTACCTGAAGCTATTTGAGTTTCCTGGAGGTTTGCGTTTGTGGTGATGGATTAATGCCTCCTCACCCCACAGATGGTGACATCTTAATTCCCAGAACAGTGACTATGTCATTTTACATGGCAAAAGGGACTTTGCAGATGGAATTAAATTAAGAACCTTAAGACGGGGACATTATCCTGGGTTATCCAGGTGGGCCCAGTGCCATCACAAGGGTACTTATAGGTTGAAGGAGAGATAATGTCAGAGTCAAAGAGAGATTTGAAGATGGAGAAAGGGGTCTTGAACCAAGGATGAGGGCAGGCTCAGGAAGCTGGGAAAGTGGAGAAGACATTCTTCCCTGGGGCCTCTGGAAGGAATGCAACCTTCTTACACTTGATTTTAGCGAGTGAGACCATTTGGACTTCTGAACTTCAGAATTGTAACTTAATAAACCTGTATCAGCAAGTAACGTAGTATTCCTCCAGCAGAACCCACTTTACGCTCTTTCAAGCAACGATTACGCCAGCACACCTCACTGGAGAGGTTGACCTCTTCACCGATCCCGTCCCCTCTTCCCTCCACAGCTCGCTGGTAACCAGGATCGTCAACTTTACCTCAAAAATGCTCTCAAAATGACCTTCTCCTTCCTTCTCTGCTGTCTCAGTCCACAAGGACCGTATGACATGGCAGAGAGAGAATGAGTTTTGGACACAGAGAGACACGTTAACCGCAAACTAGTGGGAAACCTTGGAGAGTGTACTTAACCTCTCAGAATCTCACTTCTTTATGTGTAAAACATGAAACTGCTTTCCAGCTCACAGGTTGTTATAAGACGCGGACATGAGTCAAACCCCAGTCATGGGGTCACGTCATCAGCGATAGCCTGTGAGCAGGTCATGCGCACGTCTGGCGCCTGGACCATGGCAGTGGCATCTGGGGAGGTCCCAGCTCCTGCTGCAGCCCTCCTCACTCTCCTCTGCATATGGCTGCTGGAGGTTGGCCCTGAAATTGTCCCTCCCGTGTCCTTCTCTGCAACTGCTGTGAGCACTTAGAAATCTTTTGGAACCTCTCCTGCAGCCACTGCCCACTGCCTTGGAACCATGTGAAATGATTTAGTTTGGCATTCAGATCTTTCTATAATCTACACCCAAGTCCAGAGCCACTATCTGCCTCCCAATTGACCCTATGACACCCCCCACTTTTCTCTTCCCTTGATTCTGATGCGTCCTCCCAGGCGGTTGCTTCATTGCTCATTTCCTTCTCTCCCCTGGAAACTCTTTCTCTAATCCCTCCCATCTATTGGTCACCCTGAGGTCCCTTCAAGGTTCCGCCTTCTTTGCAAACTCGTATTCCCCTTCCCAACAAGAACTGCTGCCTCTGTTACTCAGAAGGTGCTTTATAGGAACCTGATTGCCACACAGGTTGCCACACAGGTATTTCGTTACCCTTAGCAGTCTCTCTCTGCTCGGCGGCTCCGTCCTGAAGAGCAGCGATCTCCTGTTTCTTTTCCTTCCCTCTTCCCACCCCTGCCCCCCATGTCTTGCACAATGTCTGGACTTGGTAGGTACCTCACGTTTATGACTGTTTTTGGAAAGGACGCTGGTCAGCATGATCTTGGACATAATCACTTTGATTCTAGCATGAGCTATGATTTCCATGGCAGGACAAGTGTACAGATGCTAATGCAGTACTAATGGAATAGTAACTGCTGTAAACAGACTCAAATGCCGTGAATGGGAGCTTTCTTGGCCTAATAAATTACGATCCATCCATAACACGGGTGAAAAGAAAAAGTCACCTCACAGATAATGATGGGAAACTGTCCCAGATATATTATCATTAGGTGAAAACACATTGCTTAACAGAGTGGATATGCTTCCATTTCTGTGGTTTTTATATCTCACAAGTAGGAAAAAATCTGAAAATATATGTTCTACACTTTAAACAGTGGTTAGAGCAGAGACTGGGTTTTCTGGGTGAAATCTCACTTTCTAAATCATACGTTTCTATTACATGAAAATGTTTACAATATCATTAACTGATAAAACCACAAATATCATTTTTTAAAAAATAAAAAAAGAGTCAATTAGGGGACAGCAACTGCCGAACCAGTACATTAAAAACAAATGCAGGAGGCAGCAGATGGGTCACAGCTACAGTAGAAAACAGAGGCTCAATCACAAAGAACAAGAAGAGATGTTGCTGCTTTGAACTAGAAGCTACATCCCTCCCCGATTGGTAATTTAATCTCACAGGAAATCACTCATAATATGATTGGATTCATTTATTGAAAATACGTGGAAGGTTTTCATAAACACATATTATGATGGATGGAACTATTAATTAGGCCTCTGTGAATTTTCAAGTTTGTTAAGGAAGGGGGAGAGGTGGCACGGAGGAAGGACAGCAGTTGGCAGGAAGCAGAACCCTGGGGGACGGGGGGCTGACGGGTTTTAAAGCATTGGGCTGTTTGAATTTCAATTTTTCCTTCAGTGAATCTGAGACTCAGACTTCCTCCAAGGTGTCAATCCTTCAGGAAACATTGCCATGTGTGTGAAATTCTTGTGTGAATATTCTTGTCTCAAAATTGAGAAAATGGTTGAGCTTTGGGTCTGGGCTGACAGCAAGCGACAAATGACACAAATGGGACAAAGGCGGCCACAGGAGAGCTAGAGCACAGACGACCGTGGGGCATGGGGTGTGCAATGGGGTTGGGGCCCATCTTGTTGGCACTTATGGGGCAAGGTGTCTCTGCTGACTTCCTCATGCGGTCATGCCAGCCCAAGCTCTGAAGGGTCATTTCTGGGGTGCAGGTCTGTGCTCCTGGCCATTCCTGCATCACTTTCCTTGTTAGGAGAACAAGGGTCAGCTCTTTCACTTGCAAACACTTACCCAACACCTAGTCTGTGATGGTGGCCTACCTTCCTCTCCGGAATGTTGGGGGGCTCATGTAACCGAGCAGATAGGGGAACGTCCTAGCAGAGGTTGGCTCATTCTGACATCACCCCACCCACTTTCTCTCCTTCTTCATTTCACAGAAGTAACCCCTCAGTAGCTAATGCCAGTCTGTAGGTGAGAACTTGGTGGGCTGGCTTTTCTTTCATCCTTGACTAAGTTCACTCCCTTCCCGTTCACTCACAGAGTTGGAGGGAGGAGGAGGGAGGCCTCCATGTTGTCTCTACAGCACCCCACCCTCCCCAAGCCCCAGATCAGCAGCCCTGGGGGGCTTCAGTCTTTGTTGGGGGAGAGGGGTGTTTGTGTGGGAGTGTGCCTATGAGGGACTGTGTGTGAGGGAGTGTGACAGTGCAAGTGTGTGCCAGTGTGTGTGCCACTCGGTGTGCTGTGAGTGAGTACATGCCTGTGTGTACGTATGAGTGTGGCCCTGCGTGTGAGTATGAGAGAGAGACTGTGTGAGGTGTGTGAGAACACAGATGTGCTCAGAGGTGCGGCTGCACGTGGGTGTGTGGGTTTGACTCCACTGTGTGTGCTGTGTGAGTGTGTGTGAGCCCAGGCTTAGCCAAGCCCTTCTCCTTGGCCTCAGATGAGCTGGACGTTGAGATTAAAGGTGGGAGCGGATGGGGGTTGTGAACTCAAATGTAAAGCTGGAGCCTAGAGAGAGGGCACACATCTGAATTGCTGTCCTCTGGGAATTCTGGGCCATTGGTGACCTGCTAAAGCACATGGCCCTCCCCGAGAAGCCACCCCCTCAGAGCAGGTGTGCAGGTAGCATCACGGGGCTTCTTCATCATCAGGACAATTAACAAGGGCCGTGATCACTCGGGGAACGCCCACAGCCCTCATCCATTGATATCCGACCTGAATAGCAGAGTCCTACATGGTTAGAGCTACAAAAGGCTTCAGGAACTTTCCGTTCACACCAGAAGCCAGGTCTTTGAACAGTGAGGGACCTGCCTGTGTCATGCACCCTGGACCCCAGGCCTGCAACTCAGGTCTCCCGACTCCATGACTATGCAATTTCCCGCGGCCCCTCTGTGGATCAATTGGTTTGTGCAAGATGGTTGATCCCCAGACCCCCAGAGAGGGCTGTGTGACCCACACATACTGCATACATTGTGCAAACTGCCAGACTGTCTCCCAGTGTTCTCTTACGTGTCTCCAGTGGTTTTCCACAAGGAGAAGAGCTACTGGTGTCCTTCCGATCTCCCACCTGGGCTCCCACCTGAGCAATGTTCTCTCTGTAAGGCTCAGTTCCTGAGCACGGTGTCTGTGGCCCTGCTGCTCTTGTCTTTCGTGTGCCAGCCTCATGTGCCAGCACTCGCCCTGCACACGGAGAGCCCCCTCTGTGTGAATGCACCATCCTTCTCAGGCCTCTGCCTTGGTCAAGCAGTCTCCTCTCCCAGAATGCTCTTCTCTCTTCTCTTCTGGAAGGGCTGCTACCTTTCCTCCAGGCTCTTCAAATGAACAGCCCTCTTTAACCTTTCTGTAGTCCCCCAGTCAACCATGCTCCATCCTCTGATTCCATGACCATCAGTGCTCCTTGTATCCTGCCACTCAGTGTTGTTTGTCTGTGTATCTCACCCACTGAAGCATGTGGGGTTCTCCTTTTAAAAACCGTCCCATTTTTCTCTCTTTTCCCCCCTATTTCTTTTTTTCCTTCATGTCCTCAGGGCCTGATGCACACCTAGCACAAACTGGGAATCAGTGTGCCTTTGGTGAATGAATTAACAAAGCCACCCCTCAGGTACCCCAGGTGCAACACCTCTCCTTGTACCTTGGAGGGATGCTCTCTGCCCCCTGCCCTGCCCCTGTAGTACCAAGTTCCCAAGGTCCCTGCTGCACTCACCTGGGAGGATGAGAAGGAGTAGAGCTGGAGGCAGCCACATGGTCCTGCTTCTCTTGCTCCTCAATCCCCTGACCTACAACTGGAGAGCACACTTGGATTCCACCTGAACACTTGAAGGCTTGCACTTTCTGCTTATCCAAACTGCCTTTGTGTTACTTACTCATTCACTTCCTTTTATAGAGTTAGTATTTCCTCCTTTTAACTATTGAGCAAGAAGACTGTCACCTCTTAGTAAGTCTGTAGCAGAGTGCGTCAGAGTCCCCATGTGGTCGTAGGAAAGAGGAAGCAAGGGAGATGTGTAGGGTGAGGAGGGGCTGTGGGAGATGTCTCTGTCGAAGGGTCAAGGAGGGGCTTCTGGCCTCTCAGGTCTTGGGTTCAACAGCAGTCTGTGTACCAACTCCAGAAATGTCTCTCCACTACAATAATGGGCGCCAGAAGCAGGGAACCCCCTCCCCAACCAACTGAGGCGGCAGGTGCACATACTTGGCATAATTCGAGAGGCATTTATTCAGGTGTTACAGCCGTATGCAGAAGAGTAGGCTGTGGGATCAGACAGACTATACTATAAGTCAAATAGACCTAACAGACATACACAGAACATTCCATCCGACAGCAGAAGAATATAATTCTTCTTAAGTGCACACAGAACATTCTAGGGTAGATCATATGTTAGGTCACAATACAAGTCTTAGCAAATTTAAGAAGTTTAAAATCATACCAAATATTTTTATCTGACCACAATGGTATGAAATTAAAGAACTAACAGGAGGAAAGCTGGAAAATTAAAAATTATGTGGAAATTAACACACTGCTAAACAACCAATGGTCAAAGTAGAAACCGAAGGGGAAATAAAAAATATACTAAAGCAAATGAAAATGGAAATGAAATATACCGAAACTTATGGGGTACAGCCAAAGCAGCTCTAAGAGGGAAGTTTATAGTGAAAAATGCCTATGTTAAGAAAAAGAATAATATCAAATAAGCAATCTTAGCACCTCAAGAAATTAGAAAAACAAAAACAAACTAAGCCCAAAGTTAACAGAAGGAAGGAAATAACAAAGATCAGTACAGAAATAAATGAAATAGGGGACAGAAAAACAATTGGAAAGATCAACAAAACTAAGAACTGGTCTTTTGAGAAGATAAAATCAACAAATCTCTAGCTAGACCAACTAAGAAAAAAAGAAAGAAGAGTCAAATGTATAAAGTCAGAAACGAAAGAGGAGACATTACAACTGATGTCACAGAAATACAGAGGATCATAAGAGACTATTAAGAACAATTATATGCCAACAAATTGGATAACCTAGAAGAAATGGAAAAATTCCTAGAAACATATAACCTACCAAGACTGAATCATGGAGAAACAGAAAATGTGAACTGACCAATAGCAAGGAAGGACATTGAATCACTACTCATAAACCTCCCAACAAAACAAAGCACAGGACCACATAATTTCACTAATGAATTTTACCAACATTTAAGAAGAATTAATGCCAATTCAAAATCTTCCAAATAATTGAAGAGGGAGGAACAGTCCAAACTCATTTTATGAAGTCAGCATTACCTTGATACCAAAGCCAAATATCCTTCATATAGAGAGATGCAAAAATTTTCCACAATATATTAGCAAACTGAATTCAACAGTACGTGAAAAGGATCATACACCATGACCAAGTGGGATTTATCCCTGGGATGCAAGGATGTTTCAATATAAACAAATCAATAAATGTGACATACCATATTAATAGTCTGAAAAGATAATCATACGATCATCTCAATAGATACAGAAAAAGCATTTGACAAAATATAATAATTTTCATGATTAAAAAACAAAACGAAACAAGAATCTCACCAAGTTGGCTATAGAAGGAACAAACCTCAACATAATAAAGGCCATAGATGACAAGTCCATCCCTAAAACCATACTCAGTAGTGAAAGGTTTAAAGCTTTTGCTCTAAGCCATCTACGATCCAGTTCAATCCCTATCAAAATTCCAGTGGCATTTTTCATAGAAATAGAAAAACAATCCTAAAATTTGACTTCAAATAGCCAAATCAATCCTGAGAAAGACCAAAGTTGGAGGCACCATACTTCCTGATTTCAAACCTTATTACCAACATATACTAGTAATCCAAAGAGTATGGTACTGGCATAAAACAGAGAAACAGACCAGTGGAACAGAATTGGAAGCCCACAGATAAACACCTGCATATACAGTCAACTAATATTTGACATGAAGCCAAGAATACTTAACAGAGTTAGAATAATCTCTTAAAGAAACGGTGCTGGGAAAACTGGATAACCACGTGCGGAAGAATGAAATTGGACCCTTATGTTCCACAACTCACTACAATTAACTTCAATGGGTATGAGACTGAAACATAAGACCTGAAACCATGAAAGTGCTAGAAGAAAACACAGAAAAATGCTCCTTGACACTGATCTTGGCAACCGTCGTTGGATATGACACCAAAAACACAATCAACACAAGCAAAAATTAATTAATAAGTGGGACTATATGAAATTTAAAAGCTTGTGCACATCAAAAGAAATAATGAAATGAAAAGGCAACCTACAGACTGAGAGAAAATAGTATTTGCAAATCATATATAAGATAAGGGGTGAATACCCCAAATACATAAAGAACTCATACAACTCAATAACAACAGCAAAACCTAAACACTATAATTAAAAAAGTGGACAGAGGAACTGAACATTTTTCCAAGGAAGACATACCAATGGCCAACAGGTACATGAAAACCTGCTCAACAGCACAAATCATCAGGGAAATGCAAACCAAACCACAATGGGACATCCCCTCACACTTGCTAGAATGGCTATCACCAAAACGGCAACATATAACACGTGTTGGTAAGAGTGCGGAGAAAAGGGAACCCTTTGTGCACCTTTGGTGGGGATATAAATTGGTCCAGCCACTATGGAAAACAAAGAGCATAGAGGTTCCACAAAAACATTAAAAATAGACCTTCCGTGTGATCCAGCCGCCGCACGTCTGGGTACACATCCAAAGGAATGAAAACAGGATCACACAGAGATCTCTGCACCCCCATGTTCATTGCAGCGTTACTCACAACAGCCAAGATACGGAAACAAGCTAAGTGTCCGTCAATGAATGAATGGATAAAGACGTGGGATACACACACAATGGAATAAGAAGGAAATGGAGAAGGAAGGAAATGCTGCCATTTGGGACACAGGAGTGGACCTGGAGGGCATTACGCTACTTGAGTGAAATGTGTCCACTGAGAGACAAAAGCAGTGTGTGATGCCCCTTACAGGTGGAATCTAAAGGAGCCTACCTCAGAGAAACAGAGTAGAGTTGTGGTTACCAGGGACTGGGGGTGTGAGGAAATGGGGCGATATTGGTCAAAGGGTAGAAACTTGCAGTTATAAGATAAATTCCGGGGTCTAATGTACCATGGTGATGCTAGCTACTGGTACTGTATTATATGCCTGAAAGTTGCTACGAGACTAGATCTTAAGTGTTTTCACCACAAAAAAAAGAAATGGCAATTATGTGACATGAGCGAGATGTTCGCTACCTATATTGTTAATCACTTTGTATTTAAAATAAATAAGTGAATCAAATCAACACATTGTACACGTTACACTTATACAGTGCTGTCTGTTAATTATATCTGAAAAACGCTGGAAAATAAAATAAATTAACCTTGGGGACCGTTATAAACTACAGGGATACTCTCCGGAAACACGTATATATACATATGGCCAAACCATGAAGAAAACAAGGCGATGATGAATATGAAAGTCAGGTTGGCTCCCTCAGAGGAGGAGCTCAGGGCAACAGGAGTATTACTGCTCTTTACTACTTAAGGTACAAGGTGGCCACACAGTGTGGAAGAGTCTTCCTGGCTTAAGGAGGACGCACTTATTAGACACGTGTTTGTACGTGTCTGATACGTTGCAAGAAAAAGCTTTCAAAAAGTTTACAGAATATTCTGACAGAAACGTGGACAATGACATTGGCTTTATTAGTCAGAAGATCATTTCCATCCACCAGAGGGGCTGGGTTCCCGGGCGGGGCATCGATGGGCGACAGGTGTTACTGGTTCTCACAATCAGCCTGGTTCCCCCTCCACCCAGAGCTCTTCTGAGGCCTGTTCACCCAGAGGACAGCACTGAGCATGCTCAGGAGCAGGGGCAGCTCCAGGAAGACCATGAGCAGGAAGTAGACGTCACTGAGTAAGGACCTGCAGGGGACACAGTGATACACAGTGAGCCACATCATCAGGGGGAGGCCCTGGGGCCTCCACTTTCCTCCAGTCCCTGAGCCCCGATCCACGGCCACGATACTCCACATAGAGATCAACCATGGACAGGGCGGCCCCACTGGAAGGGCCACCGCTCCCTGCCTGTCTGCCTAACAAGTGCCCGTGAGAATTACAAGTGCCTGGCTCCTCCAATCCTGCACGTCTCCACTCAGGCGTCCTCTAATCAGCGAGGGCTCCCTGATGGTTGTGAGAATAGCAAACCCCACCACCCTCCACAAAGCTTCCCCAGTGATGTCTTTTCTCCATAGTGTTTATCACGAACTGGCATATTCATATGTTAACATTTGTGTGATTTGTTCACTGTGTGAATTCCCCTTAGATCACAACTCCTGTGAGAGCGGGATGGTGTCTGGGTGGTTCATGCTGTGTCGCAAAGCTGAGAACACCTGGTCGGAGTGTCACAGTTAGGTGTGGGACAGGTAGGTAAATGAGGAACCTGGATGAGGGGGTGACACCCACATCCCACAGCCCCAATCTCGCCTAGAAGAGAAATTACCCAGGTGTCAAAGTCTCCAGAGGCAGACCCCTTACCGAGGGTGTTGGCTGGGGTCCAAGGTGTCCTGTCTGGTCATGTTGGGCCACGTGGTCGCTAGCAGAGAGGACAGAGGGCCCAGGTTACTTGTGAAGACCTTTGTGCTGGGGGTTTCTGTGGGGGCTAAGGGAGAAGCACACGTCTGGCCCCGTGGCCTCCCCCTGAGCCCCCCACTCTGTCAGCTGTGTGGCTCTGACTCAAGCAGTCAAGGTCACTCAGGCTATTGGACAGATGTGCTGTGTCCCACATCTCGAGTGGCCACAGCCAGGACTGACCAGCAGCTGGGCCCCCTCTCCATGGGGTGCTCTGCTCACCAGGGGTTTTGAGAGTCTGGAAAGAGCCCTGGGCTCCAGGTCACAGCCCAGCCACAGTCACACCTTCCTCCTCCTCGTCCACCCTGCAGGGGATGGGCTGACGTTTACTCTGTAGCGACTGACTGGGTGGTGGGGAGGTAGGGCCCTCGGGCACGTCTGACAGCAGGCGTGACGCTCAGATGAGACAGGGCCTGAAGCAGCGTGTGCACGGACAGCACCCCGCAATCCCTTAGTACATGCTATGGCTGAGTGTTTGTGTCCCCCAAAACCCTTTTGTTGAAAATCTAGTGGGGCATGGTGTAGGAAGTAACGCATTTGGGGGGTGATTAGCTCATGAGTGTGGAGACCCCATCCACGGGATGGGTGTCCTTATAAAGGGCCCTCCACCCCGTGAGGATACAGCAAAAGTCTGCAACCCAGAGGGAGGCCCTCGCCCCCATGCTGACCTGCTGACCGGGGGCTTCGGCCTCAGGCACTGTGACCTGTACATTCTGTTGCCTATAAGCTACCAGTCTGGGGGATTTTGTTACCACCGCCCGAATGGACTAAGCAGGTACACTCAGCCCCCAAAACTGTCAGCCAGGCCTATGGCCTCGGGCGGCCACTACATGGCTCTGTGGGGGAGGGAATGAGCGGAAAGAAAGATCTAGAGAGGCACACTCCAGGTGGACCCCACGGAACATGAGTGAACTGGACAGACCCCCTCCCACACACCCAGCCGTATCAGTGGATTTTCAGTTCCTGAGTCTTAAACAGAAACGCACAAAGGGCACATGAGGACACCTCCCTGCGAGAGTGAGAAACTAAGACCCACAAGAAGGAAGTCAGAGACAACGGCAGAATGAGACGCAAAGGAAAATGGACACAGACACACGGTCTTGACTCGGTTCTTGGGATAAAAACCAATGATCTGTCGAAGAGTTGTTTGGAGAACACGTTAGGACTTTGGGGGCCATGGCACCTAAGAGCCCATTTAATCATCTTCTTCGCCTTTATCTGAGGGAGGTATTTTCAGGGGTTTCTCTGGGTTCCCTCTTGTGGATGCGAGGTCTGACAATTAAGTTTGCGAACTTGTTGCAATGATGTTGCTAACCTTTCTTGATATCAGAGGGATTATTCATTATGAATTTGTACCAAACAGTTACCCGAGTTTACTATTTGGAAGTGCTGAAAAGGCTGCATAAAAATGTTCGACGACCTGAACTTTTCGCCAACAATTCATGGCCCTTGCATCACGACAATGCACCAGCTCACTCGGCGCTGTCTGTGAGGGACTTTTTAGACAATAAACAAATAACTGTTTGGAACACACTCCCTACTCACCTGATCTGGCCCCCAATGACTTCTTTCTTTACCCACAGATAAAGGAAATATTGAAAGGAAGACATTTTGATGACCCTCAGGACATCAAGTGTAATACGACAGCTCTGAGGGCAATTCCAGAAAAAGAGTTCCAAAATTGCTTTGAAGGTTGGACTAGGTGCTGGCATTGATGCATAGATTCCCAAGGGGACAACTTTGAAGGTGACTGTAATGATATTCAACAATGAGGTGTGTAGCACTTTTTCAAGGATGAGTTTGCAAACTTAATTGTCAGACCTCGTACAAGGTGTCACAGAAAAAAGGGGAGTTATAGGGTCAGCCTGAAGGGGTAGGGTGGTCCCCAGAACATCAAAGGAGCCCCACAAGGGACCTTCTGTGCCCTTCTGGCTGCAACAGACCCCCAGGCCCACAGCTGTGAGGCTGGTACCTCATCAACCATCCATGACACAGTGATGTCCTCTCATGGACCAGGTCAATGGCAGCCTGGAGAAAATGTTCCAGCAGCACCATTCCCACAGGGATGACCAACAGAGGTGCCAGAAGGAAAAGAGGGTTCCCTTTAGAGTCACATGGCTCTTGTGAGGACAGGAAGGCAGCATGTCCCCAGAGTCAGGTCTGTTCCCACCCTGCCCCACCCAGGAAAGACCCAGGCCCGAGACCCACAGAAACATCCAGGGTGTGACCCACAGATGTGTCTAGGACAGCCCGAGGTGTGCGTGTCACTGTCTGTGCAGAGAACAACTCTCTCTCTCTGTCTCTGTCTCTGTCTCTGTCTCTCTCTCTCTCTCCTCCCCTTCCCCCCTCGTGTTTTTCTCCCAGTCTCTGATCTGATTCCTGCCTCTGCTACACCGACCTGAGACCCTTCAGGTGCCCCGGAACTGGTACAATGGGAGGGTATGCGGCTCACCTGGGAACACAGACACCTTAACCTCGAACATGGGGTCCTTAGACCATGGTATACTGATCCCACACATGTACGTGCCTCCATCTTCCTCTGTGAGGTTGTCCAAGGTCACTGTGAAGGTGAGGTTTGCTGGATCATCCCTGATGGACACGGGGCCGCTCTTCACTTCTCTCTCTGACTTTGTCGTCTCCACAATGTTCTTCGGTATCAGTGACGAGCATGAGTCTTTGCACCAGAATTTGATATGTTTTGTGAATTCCTCCTCGTACCGACACTGCACGCTCAGGGATCCCCCCACAGTGCCCGTCACGGTGTGGGGGCCACTCAGAGACAAAGAGCCTGGAAGACACAGCCACGTCCCGGCTCCTCACCAGATGTGCCAGGGTCGGGGTGTTCTGGGGTGCGGGTCCCTCAGGGCCCTCAGGGGCTGGAGGCCATGTCAGGGATAGGCCTTCCCTCAGACCAGGCAACGGGATGAAGAGGGAGAAGCTTCCCCCTCACAAGGTGGCACAGGGGGAGGGTGTCCATGGAGACAAGAGGGGGCCTATGGTAAAAACTGTGTGTGTGTGTGTGTGTGTGTGTGTGTGTGTGTGTGTGTGTGTGTGTGATGTACCCAGACCTCATCTCTGACTGTGACAATTAGGTGACCATCACAGCTTCCCTCCCCACCAGCGCTACTCTGTCCAGGGCAGTGGACGATACTCACCTGCTTTATGCACTGAATCCCCGTGGATGCTACTGAGGCAGGTCCTGACCGCTCCTGGAGCTTCCCTGCCTCCCTGCCCCTTGCCACGTCCTCCCTCCCTCGTTCTTCTGGGCACTCCTAGCTCCTCACCCCACCTCCACCCGGGCCCTTCCTCTCTCCCACACCCAGAGCTCCCCACCCAGGCCCGCTCGCTCACCTAGGACCTGGAGAAGGAGCAGGGCTGAAGGCAGCCATGCAGCCCCAACCCTCAGGGTCATTGCCCAGCACAGATGTCACCTGCAGAAGCACCAGGCCCTGGACGTGGATGAGACCAAGTCTCCTCACAGAGGTTCTGATGTCCGTGTCCCCAATTCTGCCTTTCTGCGCCCCTCTGCTTCCTTGTCTACTCTGGTTTTGAGTCCGATGCTGGAGCTGGTCAGGGTGCAGGAAACTCAGGGAGAGAAGCTGTACAGGCTGGTGCAGACCCCTGGCTCTCGGTGTCCTTGGCTTCTCTGAGTCCCAATGACTGGACAAGACCAAGGTCCTTCCTCATGGCCCACAGCTGCTCTTCTTACTGTGTCACACCCGAGAGCCAAGCGGGACATTTCCTCCTCAGTGGGGCGTTCCCACCTCTCTGATATGTCACTTCCTGTGGTCAGTATGCTCCTGGGGATGAAGGCCAGATCTTTTCATCTTCTCTGGCTTTGGTTGTGACCATAGAGATGTTATGACCCTCCATTTTTCAGCTCTAGGCATCCATGGAGAGCTCTGCCCCTGTGGGACCCCAACTCTTCTTCCCACACAGGTTGGCACTGTGACCTCAGATGCCTTCAATGGTCCCATCTCGGTTCTAGATCCCATCCAGGGTACAAACTCCTCAGCCGCATCTTCCCTCCTTGTGTATCTTCCTGTTCCCCAGACACAGACCTGGAGCCGCTGTCACCAACCCTCTGAGTACTTCACTTCTTACTCTTTCTTCTTCAAAGTCAAGTCCACTGTGAGATGAGGACAGAGGACAGTTCAGAGGGGTGAAGATGCTGAATCAGTAGTTGGGGAGCCTGTAAAGCTGAGACTGACACCTTCCTCTCCATCCAATGGCACAGAGCGCGTGGCTGTGTGACAAGAGGGCAGTCTACCCAGAGGCCCTGGCAGTTGGTGTCGCTTGTGTTCACAGGGATGACCAGGGGCCTCATCCAGGTGCAGAGATGGGGATGGGCCTTCCCCAGAGTGGGGGAGACGGGTCTGTCCTAATTCAGGTAGGTCTGCTCTCATGTCGTGATGGCTTTAGGGTCAGTTTACCCTGGAAATGGCAGAGAGGCCATTTAACGTCTCTCGGATTTTCAGTTTCTCGGCTTTGTCTTGCACAATCCACATCTACCCTTTCCCCGTAAACACATTCTCCCCATAGCTGTTCCTCTTCCTCACTCTCATACTATGAGCGATAATAACCTCTGAGTAGTTGCAACCCAGATCCCCTAAGCCCGATTCCTCTCTCCTCACTCCCCATCAGTCCTTACTCTGACTCCCTCCAACCTGCCCCCGCCCCTCCTTCCCCCCTGATATTACAAGAGTCCTCTCTCCTCTGCGGTGACTTCCCTCTTCTTCCTAATCCTTCTCATGGCCTTCTCTCCTCAGCAAGAGAGCTCTTCCAGTGAACTCCAATGTAGTCGCTGTCACGCCTGGCCCCATGTTCTTCAGATAAAACCCACTCTCCTTGCTGGGCCTACACGCCCCAAGTGGACCCGACCCCTGCTTGCTTCTGCAGTTTCATCTCGCTCCCCCTGCCTCAAGGGACCCTGTGTCCCAGCCCCAGTGCTTGTCCCTCCGCAGGGCTTAGCACCTGTGTGTCCCTGTCCCTGGATCCCTCCCCAGCTCTCCTCACTGCTTACCCCTCCTTGTCCTTTACGTTCCACTTGGGTGTCACCTCCTCAGAAAGCCTTCCCTGATCACCCTTCCCAGGGTCACCCTGCTTGTCTCCATCGCTGTTCCCTGTTTGTTTCCTCCACAGTTCACCAGAGATTGTTAGTATGTTTGCTTCTGCTGGTTTCTATTCATCTCCCCAACTAGGATATAGTTTATATCATAGTGGCATCTGGGGTCTGTTTCATTCATCCCAGAATCGCCCAGTGCCCAACTGCAGTATGTGACAAATGGTCAGCTAATGATAAATATTTGCTGCATTGGGCTTTAGGAGAATGAGTGACTAAGTGAATGATTCAGGATTGAGGTGGCTACAGAGACTGGCCCTGGCCAAGTGTGGTCCCACTATATTAGCTATCCATCTCTGCATAATAAATCCCCCCAAAACTTAGGGGCTAGAAATATTTATTATCTCACATTTCCTGAGAGTCACAAATCTGAGTGCTTATCTGGGAGATTCTGGCTCAGGGTGTCACTTTCAGGAAGTTAGAGTCGGGATGTCAGCCAGGGCTGCTGTCATCTGAAGGTGGGACTGGGGCTGGAGGATCTGTTTCCAAGACGGGGCCCTCACGTGGCTGTGGAGCCTCAGCTCCTTGATCAGCAGACCTGCTTGATTGTCTTCATGATATGCAACTCGCTTCTCCCGGAGTGAGTGATCTAATACATTTTATGACCTATCCCTGGAGGTCACATACCATTGCTTCTACCATATCTGTGGATTACACAGATCTACTCTGATATAATGTGGGAGGGGCCACACTACAGCAGGAATGTCTGATATGGGAGGTGATACAGAAGAATATCCACTTCCTAAAATTTCCCTGAGCTGTATATTTATGATATGTATACCTCTCTGTTTGTATCTTATATTTCGATAGAAGAATTTAAAAACCAAAACATGAAATTACACCCCTGAAAGTTTGCTTGATTTGGGGGGGGGCGATTATTATTTATGGTCTTTTTTCAAGTAGCAAAGAGTTTATATATATTCATCTTTCCTCCTCCCAATGACCTCGCCCACAGATCAGAGAGTAAACAACCTGACCAGAGGATATCATAAGTGATGGTGGCAGGATGTGAACCCACAGTTCTCTGGCATGACTGCCCCAGTGTCTTTCCACCATGCCATGACTCTGAAGGGCAGACAGTGGCCCATGGCCAGCAAATGGAGACACGCCATCTTCTGACCCAGGAAACAGAATGAGGGGTTTGTTAAGCAGCAGGTGCCATGGTAACGCAGACTGAGAAACGACAGGACGTCAGTGTTTGCTGAGTCTTCTTCACTCACCACTCTCTCTCCCTTCTCTCTTACGTCCCCTCTGCATCTTTGTTTTCAGAAAAAACTTCTTGAACTAAACACAGTTTCTGCCAGTTCCTGGCTGGCTGGTTAGTTGGAAGATCTAACAGCTGGACAGTGCAAAGGCAACAGCATTTGGGAATATGCCTTTGGCTTTAGGTTTGAGTACGTGCTGTGACGATTCACTGTACGTGTCAGTCATCTTGATTGGCAGTGGTGCCCCCATGAACCATTGTTTCGGGGTGTGTCTATGAGGATGTCTCTGGATGAGATTCGCGTTTGAATCAGTGGGCTCAGTAAAGTAGGTTGCCCTCCCCACCGTGTGGGTGGCCCTCCTCCAATCCATTCATGGCCTGAATAGAATGACAGGCAGAGGAAGGAGGAATTCACCCCTTCCTGCCTGATTGCTTCAGCTAAGGCATCAATCTTTTCCTGCTCTTGGCACTCCTGGTTCTCAGACCTTCAAAGCTGGACTGAATTACACAACCAGCTTTCTGGGGTGTCCAGTTTGCAGACAGCAGAGGGTGGTACTGCTCAGCCTCCATAATTGCATGAGCCAATTCCTTATAATTTATATATACACAGCATATATAAATTAGATATATTCCCTGTATAAATTCTATATATAAATTATAAGGAACTGGCTCATGCAATATGTGTTGCATATATTGGTTCTGTTTTTCTAGAGAACCCTGAGTAATAGGCATGTGTATTTGACTCAGGGGGAATTGATGGCTTCAACTCTCAAGCGTAACTCAGGATGTTGAGGTGACGACTCAACACAGTAAGACCCAAAACCTCACCAGCTCGGCCCTCCTCTCACCTGCAGAGTGACCTTCCCACAAACGTTTCCCAGAGTTGATAAAATATTTGTAGTTTAAGGGGCTGCTATAGAGAAACAGAGGATAAAAGCCTAAGAAATCAGCAAGCTGAGCTTTAAAAAGCATGGGAACCACCCATAGAGTGAATCGGGTCTCTCTTCCGCAAGGGACAAGATGATTAACCAAAGATAAAGTCAAAGCCAAGTGTCATTGTCTCTCCTTGGGCTGGAATCAGAAGTATCTGCTTTGTTCCTCTCTGGCCTTCAGGGTCTCTCTGAGGTACAGGGAGGCCAGGGCCACTTTTTTTTTTTTTTTTTTTTTTTTTAAAGATTTTATTGGGGAAGGGGAACAGGACTTTATTGGGGAACAATGGTCAAATTGTTGTCCTTTCAATCTTAGTTGTGGAGGGTTCTGTTCAGCTTCAAGTTGTTGTTCTTTCAGTCTTAGTTGTGGAGGGCGCAGCTCAGCTCCAGGTCCAGTTGCCGTTGCTAGTTGCAGGGGGCACAGCCCACCATCCCTTGCGGGAGTCGAACCGGCAACCTTGTGGTTGAGAGGACGCACTCCAACCAACTGAGCCATCCGGGAGCTCAGCGGCAGCTCAGCTCAAGGTGCCGTGTTCAATTTTAGTTGCAGGGGGCGCTGCCCACCATCCCTTGCGGGACTCGAGGAATTGAACTGGCAACCTTGTGGTTGAGAGCCCATGCTCCAACCAACAACTGAGCCATCCGGGAGGCAGCTCAGCTCAAGGTGCCGTGTTCAATCTTAGTTGCAGGGGGCAGAGCCCACCATCCCTTGCGGGACTCGAGGAATTGAACTGGCAACCTTGTGGTTGAGAGCCCACTGGCCCATGTGGGAATCGAACCGGCAGCCTTCAGAGTTAGGAGCATGGAGCTCTAACCGCCTGAGCCACCGGGCCGGCCCCCAGGGCCACTTTATTTTTTAAGCTTTCAGCATCTTGAAAAAAGAGAGATGTCAAAACTGGGTTACAAAAATTGTGGTATATTTTAAATGTGTCAAGTTCACAAATAACCTATTTGATACAAATGGTCATAAAGTAGAGTTAATTGGACTATAAAAAAGGATGATTATTGCATTGAAAATTTAACTTCCTGGTGGTTGGTGGGAATACAACACATAGAAAAATACGTAGCATAAACGTTTCTGTCAACGCAGCCCCGAGAACCTTATCATACAGATAATTCAATTTAGAGATAATTTTCAAGACTGACTTTGAGGCCATTCATGGGATCTAGGCCAGGGCCAAGTGCAGAGTCTCCCAGGACACTGCAGACAGACCAGCCCAGCCCAGCCTCCCCACTTCCTGCCCCGCTCGCTCAGCCCCTGCCCCTCCATCTCACTGTTTTCCATCCCACAGCTGCCCTTCCTCAACTTTCCTGCCACTGATCATAGTCAGTCCTTCAACATGTGCTCCCTTTTTCGTGGGTAATAAGAAGCACTGATCGCTGTCACCACACGAGGTCCCAAGCCTCTGAACATGTTCCCTGGGAACGCTGGTGTGGGGACGGAGCCCCAGTGAGCAGTTTCCAGGCTCTCGGCCTCATGTGGAAAGGTGCTGGCTCGGGTAGTAAATGGCCATCAACTGTGACTGGATGGCCATCAGCTGTGGCTAGTTGGCCATCAGCTGTAACCAGTGAGCCATTGGCCACTAATATAACTGCTGTGGCTACGCTAGCAGAAAAATGGGGGCTAGCAAGAAGATGGTGGCTGAGCTAGCAAGTGGCGGAGTGTGGATTGCGGATTGCAGAAAGGCGGATTGCAGTTAGCAAGTGAGGTTGGTTGGCAGAGAGAAGTGGATGGCAGGTTGTGGATCCTGTGGATCCTGCTTCCTGTGTCTCCAGCCCAGCTGCCAGCGAGAATATAGTGGTCTGACTCCCCTACCTATGGCTCCGTGGGTGTTCCTTTTTGGCCTCACAGTGTCCTGTGTTCTCATGTGGGGAGCGGGAGCAGAGACCCCGCAGGTCGCCCTACATGAAAAATGGCGCAGCGAGTAGGGTACGGTGCCGGCCAAAGCTCTCCAAAGGATGGTTGAGCAGTTTGTGCATATGAAACCTCAGTCTCAGGAAGACCAGGAGGAGCAGCTGCCGGAGAGCTGGACCCCCGTGGAGGGGTGGGAGGACGTGGACGGTTCTCCCACCAGCATAGGCTGGAGAAAGTGAAGGTCGTTGCGGCCCTGTGAGCTGGGAAGTTCTTGCTGAGGCAGCATGGATGCGGGACTTGTCCCAGGAGGAAAGGCTTGCTGAGTCCTCTGTGGGAGATGCGGGTGAGGTCAAGGTCATCCTCACCCCCAGGACAGCCCTGCCGAATGACTATGGACTATGGGGAATTGCCTTCTATCCCTAATTTAATGGACCGTTTGACTGTTTGCTTGGAACTTAGCACCATGTAGTGGAACTGGCAGATGTTTGCTTTTGTGTCTTGACCGGCCGCCATCGAGAATATGTAAGTACCTTTACTGTGAGCCACTGTTGTTCCAGCACGGTACCCTGAGAGGCCCAGAGAGAGTGGCAGTGCCCTTAGAGCCCTGGCTGTGTCCAGGAATTCTGGCTGTGCCCAGAGAGAGTGGCAGTGCCCTGAGAGCCCTGGCTGAGTCCAGGAAGTCAGGCTGTGCCCAGAGAGAGTGGCAGTGCCCTGAGAGCCCTGGCTGAGTCCAGGAATTCTGGCTGTGCCCAGAGAGAGTGGCAGTGCCCTGAGAGCCCTGGCTGAGTCCAGGAAGTCAGGCTGTGCCCAGAGAGAGTGGCGGTGCCCTGAGAGCCCTGACTGTTTCCAGGAAGTCTGTCTGTGCCAGGAGAGCCTGGCTGTGTTCAGGATATTGCATTCACCTCCAGGCTCCTTGCACAGGGCCCCTCGCAGAAGACGCTTGTCACGTAACATGTGAGGTGAGATCCTGTAGGGGTGGAGTGTGGGGACAGAGCCAGGAGTGCAGTTTCCAGGCTCTCGCCCTTACGTGGAAAGGTGCTCACCTAGGTAGTAAATGGCAATCAACTGTGATTGGATGGCCATCAGCTGTGGCTAGTTGGCCGTCAGCTATAACCAGTGAGCCATTGGCCACTAATATAACTGCCGTGACTACGCTAGCAGAAAAATGGAGGCTAGCAAGAAGATGGTGGCTGGCAAGAGTGGATTGCAGTTAGCATGGCGGAGTGTGGGTTGCGGATTGCAGAGAAGTGGACGGCAGGTTGCAGATCGTGTTGCTCCTGCTTCCTGTGTCTCTAACCCAGCCGCCAGCGAGACTATAGTGGTATGACTCCCCTATCTATGGCTCCGTTGGTGTTCCTTTTTGGCTTCACCATGTCCTGTGTTCTTATGTGGGGAGCGGGAGCAGAGACCCCGTAGGCCGCTCCGCACGACTGTTGGGTCTCTCTACCTCTCCAGGGCGTAGGGAATCCAGTAGGCCGAGTGAGGCTGCTTCACCATAAAACCGAAGGCTTGGCCTGGGGTCAGATGTGTCCTAGTCCTCCCTGCCTGACTCTAGTCCCACCCCTGGGCCCAGACTCTAGGGCCTCAGTCTACTCCAGTCTGAACTGCCCACTGGGCTCCAGAGCCCTGGTTGTACCCTGAGCTCTGGATGCTGGTCCCCTGAAGGTCTGAGCCCACATCTGGTCAGCCCCAAGGCAGACAAGGTGATCCCTACTGAGACAGATAGCCCAGGCTGACGAGCAGGATGGGGCTGAGGGACTGGGCCAGACTATGGGACTCAGCCTGGAGAACAGGCCACAGGATACAATGGGTTTGGCTCTAATACTCGCGTTGGTCAGATCAGGATATTGGAAGCAGGCGGGAGGGACCCAGCAGCTGAGAAGCAATCCTGTTACAGAAGAATTATTTCCAAGTCCTTCAAGTGGCCTGTGGTAAAGCTTTGCAAATGGTCACTAGTGCCATCTACTGGTGGCTTGGGGAACTGCCACAAGCGTGCTCTGGCTGTTACCTTCCTTCTAACCCGTGAAATAGAAATGCTTCTGTGGACAGCTCAGTGGTCCTCATCTACACCATCCAGGAAGTGGTCCCCCTAATAAGACAAGCACCCATCTGACACCCTACAAAATCTTGACAACATTACTGATCGTATTCCCCATACTGTCTTTCATATCCCCGTGGTTTTATTGTGCTTTTTAATCCCCTCACCTTCTCCCTCATCCCCATGTACTTGAGTATCCGGCTTTGACATTGAATTCCTCCAGCTCCCTCCAGACAGAGGGCTGGACCTGGGGGAAAGGCTCCAGCCCCTTGAAAAAAGATCTTTGGTCTTGAGTGAGATAGACTTGAGCTCAGGTCTGGATTTCTAGGGTGTTTTCAAGATTAAAAATCACAGAAAGAGAAATAAAGCGGATCCTCAAAGATTGTATCACCAAGGAGGAGGCCTAAGAATGCTGGATGCAGAGATTTGGGGGCACGGAGGCATGCAGGACGTGACACTCTGGGGACCCACACATGCCCAGCTGGCTTGGCTGAGTGAATAACTTTGGGTGTTAACAGTCCAGCTGGGACTTCTCGGGCTGTTGGTTTGCGTCCTGTCTGAGGTTGATTCTGGAGCTGGGGCAATGCTGAGCCTGCAGGTCATTTTAGAGCAACTGGGTACAGAATTGAGAAGGCACAGATGGGACAGTGGGCTCCCCTCCCCTTCTGCCCGCCCCCCGCTCCAGTTACCCCAAACAATCCCAAAGCTTTCTGCCTGGCATGTGGCGTGGACATGGAGAAGGGTCTCAGCAAGGGAAAGTTCATCTCTACCAAACCTTCCATCTCTGTTGCCTCACCCTGTGGCCACATCCCAGATCCGTGAGGTATCACCAGGACACATAGTCTCAAGAGCAGCCAGAGCCCTCCCATTGGCCCAATAACCTGTGGAATAAAAGCTATAATGGTAAAAAAAAAAAAAAAAAAGAGTCCTGAAACTGTGCCCCTCCCATCAAGATGGGGAGTCATGAGCAATACCTTATTCTGAGTGCAGTGCCCCCAATCCAACATCCAAGGATGCAGGATGGTCAGCTCCCATCATAGCTCTACTAATTAACCCTATTAATTATTATTACTAATTACTATGAATTATTACTCTACTATTAATCATTTGGCTTTTAAAAATAATTCCATATTTTATGATGCTTTAACGTCTTAGGGCCTTGTGGAACCCACGGAAGGACTGTCCCTCCTGGGTTAGCTAATTCCTCTAGGTAGTAAAGGACTTGTCTGCAAGCACGTCTTTGATATGCAAACGAACCAATCCCAAATCCTACTCCCACGTGTCTCCTTTCACCAGGCTCCTGCAGTTTGGGACTTTATCCCTTGGCCCCAAATCACCCCAGAGCCAGGAACTGAACAACTGGGAACCAGTCCGATAGCCTAGAGCCTCCTGAAATTATTCAGACTATCCCATCCTAAACCTGTTGCATTTATTTACCTTGCTTCACCCTTTCCTTCCAGCAAACACCACATAATGGCCCACCCACAGCACCTCCGTCTCCGCCCTGTCTCCGCCTCCTGCTGGACCCAGGGCCTTCCTCTGGGGGTCCTGTGTGGTGGGATCTATGAGTACAAACTTCATTCATGACAGTCATTTCCATGTCTGCGTGACTTACCTACCCTTTTAAAACAAACCCTGGGTACATCTGGGTACCTTTGCAAACAGGTCTAGATACTGGGCAGACAGAACACGCTGCATTTTCTCCACTTTCCTCAGAGCTCACAGACTGCATTCATGACTTGCATGGACTTACAAACTTATTTTGCTTTCATGACAGTATGTTTGTAATGAAGTTTGTTGCCTATACGTAAACGAGGAATTCCCCTTTTGGCTTCTCTTTTAAAAGTAGAAAAGCCTGAGAACACAATGCCACAGGTGCCACACAGCCCTCAGAGGGTTTCAAATCCTCCAGGGGCTCCCTAGGGTCCAGGACACCAGTGAAGCATACACATTAGAAAAGAAGAAATCAAATGATCTTTGGCAGATGATATCGTTGTCTGTGTAGAAAATCCCCAGGAATCTACCAAAAAACTGCTAGAACTAATAAATGAGTTTAACAAGGTCATAGGATACAAGATCAATACAGACACACACACACACACACACACACACACACACACACAAACAAGTCATGTATTTCTATATACGACCAACAAGCAGGCAGAAACCAAAATGATAAACAATACTAATCACAATTGCTCCCCCAAAAAAGAAATACCTGGGTATAAATCTAAGAGAACATGTGCAGCATTTATATGTTAAAAATTACAAAATGTTGATGACAGAAGTCAAAGAATATTTAAATAAATTGAGAGATGTACCACGTTTGTGGATTGGAAGACTCAACATAGTAAAGATATCTTTTTCACAACATTGATTTATAATTTTAATACAATTTGCATCAAAATCCCAGCAAGACATCTATATCTATATCTATATCTATATCTATACAGTGTCATATATACATATAGTGTCATATGTATATATATATATATGACAAGCTCAGTCTACAATTTATATGGAAAAGCAAAGGAACGTGAATACCTAAAACAACTTGAAAAAGAATAGAGGGAGGAATCACTACCTGTACTGTTCCTAAGGAATCACGTAATCACTTACCCGGATGTTAAGACTCACATATTTAGATGTAGCAATCAACACAGTGTGATATAGTGGAGGGAAAGGCACACAGATCAATGGAAGAAAATACAGAACACCAAGCTCCTGGTGCTTAACTGTAAGGTCGCCACACTTGGTCCTTGGTCCTGAACTCTCCCCTTGAAGACGTGGCCTTTCCTTGGGCTCCGATTCACCCCTCCATCTCGCTTCTCTCCAGAGTCAATACTCTGCTCACCCACATCACGAGCTTCTTGCTAGAACTCTCTGCTCGGTAATCCCAGTCACACAGAGAACACTAAGCTCTGTATCACCCTAGCCCAGCCCTGCCTTCCCTATTTCTGTGAACGATGCCCAATCCCTTTGGTTTTCCAGACGTGAGGCCTCCACACACCCACAGTCCTCCCTTCAGACTACCCTGCACATCCAGTAGATAAGCCTCCGAAAGCACGTCCACGGTCCCGTTTTCATCTGCTCAAACCCATCCACGTGTCTCCAATCTAAGTTTAAGGACGAGTAGGGTCTGAAGCCTCTACCACATGCCCCAACCTTAGCTACGCTAGGTAGCTCCATCTGCACAGCCACAAGGCAAATTTCACTGCACTGAAATCTCAGACACACCCGTTCCATGAGAAACACTCCATTTGCTGATAGGTCCTCTACAAGTGGCCATTATGATGACTGCTTCCTGCCTCTCTGCTTTCACTTCTGCCTCGCTCTTTATCTGTCCTTTCTCCCTGCTCCTCCCACCACCCCCTCTCCACTGACATCCTACCCTTCCCTCCTCATCATTCTCCAATATTACCTTTTCCTAGTCCAGCCAAGCTGACATAATGCTTTCCAGCACGAAGCATCTTGCCCATGGCTCTCCTATGGCACGTACCAGTCCTGCCTGTGCGGTGCTAACTTGTGAGTTTTTCTTTTTTAATAAGGTGCAACATTAGCTCCTCTTTTGGCAGCATGTGTTTCTATATCCCCCTGTGTGTCTTATTAATGTGATTAACATGTGCTTCGCTAGACTGAATTTCTCCTTCAGCACGAGTCTGGGCCAGCCCCAGCTCTCCTGGAGACGCCATGAATGAGTGGCCTTTGTGCGATCCACACCAGGGCTCAGGTTTTGAACAGGGCAGCCCTGCCCGATAACTGAACACTCGGGGAGCTCTCAGCGGGGGGCTGGTCTCCATGCAGGGAGATGAGTGGAGATGGTGATGCTTGTTTGTGACAGACTGTGCAATCCTCCCTACAAACTTCAGGAGGGGGCAACAGGCATAAACCCTTCCCTGGGCTCGGGGAAGCCCAGTGGTGGCTGTGGCATCATGTCATCCCAAAATGACAAAGTATATTCTCGCTCTGGTGTCCTACACCCTGTCTTTAGAAAACTATGTCTGCCTCTCCCATGGAAAGGGTTTATGATCAACAGGTGGCCCAAGCCAGGCTTCCCCTAAAGTAGATAAAGCTCGACTCTCCATTGGCTCTGCACACAGGTGACCTTCCAGGTTGGGGAATTTCAGGAGATATTAAGGGCACCCACTACCTACTTCTCTCACTGCGGTGATAACTGACCTCTGAACTTTAACTTCAGCCATGGCCACCCCAGGCAAAGATGCACTGAGCCCAACCACACACTCCCTGATCACAAGAACACGAGAGGGTGAAGCTCAGTGACACAGAGGAGTCATAAGAGGGAAAGGAATCCCAAGCATGCAGGACAGTGGGCCGCTTTATGAGCATGCTGTCAGGACCAAACTCCCCTGGGATTGTCCCAGAGGAGGAGGCAGAGCCCTGGGAGCTCAAGGACGGAAGTGGTGCGGGCAGGTCCTCAGGGAGCGCCCTGTCTGCCGGAAGAAGGCAGTTGTTGCCCTGGGGGACACTGAGTTGAGAAGCTTTTTGCCAAGGAGAAGAGTACAGAGCCAGGCTTCTGAGCATGCAACTTCCAGAGACTTCTTTTCCTTCAGATACAGGCATAAGGGCAAGAAACCAGAGGATCTGGGGAGGAGAAAGGAGGACCCCATGCAGGGGCCTGGAGACTCATCTTTCCTCCCCCTGAGGATGCAGACAGTGGTTTCTCGGATCCAGGACCTTCCCTTGGGGCACAGGAACAATACCCCCTGAAGGCTTGGGTCCCTCCAGAATCCAGGCACTACGGCTTCCCTGCCCTATGCTGCAGAATCTGAAGGTCTCTCTTGTCCAGCCTGAAGGGCTGTATTCCTGGACAGGGTATTGCTGGAGACTGTGCACTGCATGGTGGATTCCCCTGGTCAGGCTGACTCTGCGTCCCTCCAGGCTCCTTCTGACGTCTGCTCACACAGAGGACAGCAGCGAGCGTGCTCAGGAACAAGGGCAGTTTCAGGAAGAGCAGGAACAGGAAGTGGAAAGTACTGAGCGGAATCCTGTGGGGGACACAGTGACAGGAAACGAGCTGCCTCCTCAGGTGGAGGCCCCAGGACCCTTCTTTCCCCACCTCTCCCTGGGCCCTGACTCTAGAGCCCCAATAACTCAGGATCAAATTTAGAAGGACCTATGCCAGGGCCCGTCTCTGGGGACCCTGTCACCTCTCCTCTCTTAGTCAAGAACTCCTTTGGGACTGTCATTGAGAGGTGATGGAGCAGAGAGAGAAGAGGGACACAAGCAGTGCCTGCTCTCCAGAAGCACGCTCTGAGCTCACTCTCTGTCCATGTCCCCCTCAGTTTCCCCTTTATTAAAATGACATCTTGAAACCAGTCCTTACCCACACTTTAAAGCCCTTGTCCCTTGTCCCCTTCCCTTCAGGGTCTAGCAGCAGCACCACAGCCCTTCTTTGAATATCTTTGAGAGGAAGATAATGAATTCAAACTCCATCCTGAAGCCTGTCCATCTCCCCACAGACCCAGAAGCAGCTCATGGGAGCAGGATCTCTAGTAGAACAAAGACCTTCTTTTGGAAGCGAGCCTGGCTTAGGGACCACAGAACCAGGGCTTTGAGTCCAGAATGGGGAGGGGAAAGGTAGGGATGGAGGAGGGATTGCACATCCCTGAAACCAGCCTCCACCTGTGCCTCTGTAGCTTCCCACAGGGGAGAGTATTCACAGAACAAAATTCCCATGTAAGAATCAGGACCAGAATTGGAGAAAAACCCAACAGACAGTGAGGTACAAAGGATGTGGTGTGTCATCAGCCCCCACCCCAGGGTCCCATTAGGCTGCTGACCCTCCTCCACGGCCTCCAGGCCTTGGGCCCTTACCCTGGGCAGTGGTTCAGTGCTTGGTTGGTGCTGAAGTTCTGCCCGGGGATCATCACTGGGAAAGTGGTAGATGTGGCTGGACGTGTGGTTCTTCTTATGGTTGTACGTGGTGCTGGAGATAAGATCACACATCAGGCACTGCTCTCTCCCCAGCTATGCACGAAGCACCTGTCTGAATCTGCTGTCACACGTAATCATCCACTCACAAGAGACTCAGAAATAGCCTGAAGCCAGACCCAGACCACCTCCTGGGTGAGCCCTTCAGGAACCAATGAAGCTTTTCCACAAGTGGCCAGGAGTCGCTTCTAATAAGTGCCAGCTTGTTCTTTCCATCCCAAATTTGATTCTGCCTGGGGTGAGGGCAGGGATCTCTCAGGGGTTCCCCAGCCTGATGAGGAGCCCCAAGGGGAGGAGGGGCAGGGAAGAGTCTGGATGAAGATGGCCATGTAAGAATCAGAAGGGCACAGAGACTTTGGGAGGGGCTCAGAGCACCCTTCATATGGAAACTAAGGCCACTTTAACCCACAGCTGGGGTGTGGATAAGTTGTCACTCAGCTCCTCCCAAGGACCTCAGGTGTCCAAACGATTGGCATAACCTCTGCTCCCACCCCCACTCTGCCCCAGCCTCATGATGTCCCCCAAAAAAGCAGTCTCCCAGAGGCTCAGCCCTTCACTGAGCACCCAACACAGGCTCAGTTTCACCCAACAACAGCCTTTGACGTCCTTGGTATTGGGGATTCGTTGATGCATGTGGCACCATCCCTGCCATGACAGAGACAGAGACACGTCAACCAATCAGCTCACTCCAATAGAAAGTGGTGGGCACGGGGGTGGAACTCTGCCAGGTACGGCAGCAGCACAAGCATACCTCATCCACACTTCCGGGCAGCAGAAAAGAGAGAAGAGATATGGCGGCATGCATAGGAGGCTGCAGGATTACGAGATGATTTTAGGACACGAGCTACAGGAGCATGTTTATAGGTGGAGGTGAAGAGCAGTGACCAGGAAGAGGCTAAGGATAGGAGAGAGTGTGGATAATGGATGGAGGAGGGATATGGGTGAGGAAATTTGGCTCGAGATGGAGAAGCAAGGAGCCACGGGGTGAGAAGCCAGCTCCAGGATTTCCTTGAACTGGAGGAGAAAACTTGACTCTCAACCTAAAACGCAAAGAAGGAAGAGTGAGTTAGGTTGCATGGGAATCTGTAAGCAGAGATGGAAAGAAACTGGGTTCAGTCTGATATCCTGTGTTCTCTTGGTAAGGTAGAAGAATAGTAGGGTAATATTAGAAACCGTGAACTTCGGCTGATACCCAGAGGCACCATTTGTGACTTTTTTCCAGCAGTACTGGAGCAGATAGATTTTAGGTAGGATAACCCTCTTGCCCAAGTTTGCCTGAGACTTTTCCACTTTTAGCTTGAAAGCCCCATGCCCCAAGAAACCTCTCAGTCCTGGGCAAACCTTGATGGTTGGTCACCCTAATTTTAGGATGGATTCAGGAATAAAGGTTTCAAAAGGTAGATAGGAAAATGGTGCACAGGAGTTGAGGGTACTGGTAAGAGAAGAAAATATCATTTACTGTGAGGGTCGGAACTGGCTTAGGAAGGAAAGGAGGTCAGGCAAGGAGAGAAGGATCAAAAGCCTGGAGGTGTATGTGAGGTTAAGAATGGGGAAAACGGGGATGCGGGGATGTGAAGGCTGATGCATGGAACGTTGTTAGGAAGCAGAATGTTTGAGGAGTATAGAGTTCTAGACATGGGCTAGTTTGGGGTGACAGTAAGATTTGCAATGTTGCCATGGAGTGGGATTCTGAAAGAGTGGAAATACAGGCCACTGAAGTTGAGAAGACCATAGAACCTGAGACAAAAATGCTTAACAAGTTATTCATTGAAACCTCCCAAGACAACGACGGGGGTTGGAGTGGAGAAGCTGCCAGGTCCCCACTGAGCCTGGAGTGACCTGGAAGCCAATGGATGGCCACGTCAAGGAGACGTAGGGGGTGGGTGACACAAATTTTACAGGAAGCAGGTGGGAAAGTAATAGGTTGGAAGTTGTGATGGGGAGCTGGGAGAATGTGGATATGGCTTCATGGCCCTGTGACATCATAGGCTCTTCCAACACCACCGAGACTGAGGACAAGACAAGGCCCAGAGACACTCTTCAGTGTGGCACCCCTCCTCGTCCCCAGGTCCAGTCATGTCTCACACAGCCTGCTGCTAGTGACGGGAGCTCTTACCTGGGTTAACAGACACCTGAACCTGGAAGGAGGGATCACGTGACCAGGCGTCCAGGATCCACACTGTCTGAATTTTGCACCAGTAGGATCCGGCGTCAGCTGCGTTGAGGTTCCTTATGGTCACTGTGAAGGCGAGGTCATAAGGGTGGTCTCTGATGGACACGCGGCCATTCCTTTCTTCTGTCTCTTTTCCCTGGGTCTCCACAATCATGTTACAGTCTGTGTCATGCTGTCCTTGGCACCAGTACTTCTTATGCTCCTTGTACGCCGCCTCGTACCCACACCGCACACTCAGACAGTCCCCCGTGGTGCCCGTCACAAAGCTGGGGCCCGTCAGGGACAGACAGCCTGGAAAACACAAGCCACGTCCCAGGACTCTATCCTGATGGGCCCAGCAGCAGCCACTGCTGGAAGCCCAAAGGGAAAGTTGCCAGGGAGGAGTGGACGGTTCTGGGCTCGGGGATGGGGACCTGGAGGGACACCTGAGCTTAGCACCTGCACCAGATCATCTGGAGACCGTGGTCGGCAGGACAAGTAGAGACCTGTGCCCTGTGAGCCCAGAAACAGTGAGTTACCACACGGGGAGCCCGCCCGTGCGGATGGGGAGGTCGGACCAAAGCCGGAGGTGGGAGCAGAGACAGCTGGCTGTCCTGCCCTGTCCTTAGCCTGCAGCTTCTGCCAGGTCATGTACCAGAACACTTGCCTTTGGAGTCAGACCTCTGTATGCTGGGCTTTCTGCAACTCACACTTGTTCTTTAAGAGGACATGTCTTGTTTACTATGCTCTCCATGTGTCCTCCAGGGAGGACAAATGACTCTCTGGCTCTCACCCCCTCTCCAGGGAGGACCAGCACCCTCGCTGTCATGCACCTGGCTGCTGGGAAGAGGGCTGGGTCCCAAAGGAGACCCTATACGGCTTGCTGGCGGGGTTGGGGCACAAGCTGACCACCCGCAATCGTAGTCCCCATGGCCTGCTGACTCCCTGTGTTCAGAGGAAAAAGGGGTTACGTGAGATTGTGCTTTCTGTCACGGAGTAGGATGATTTTGGAGCTGGGAACAGTGGGGGTTAGAATCTGGGAAGTAAAGTGTGAGAAGCTGATGTGGAAGGAGAGAAAAAGAGGGGGAAAGCTGCAGGGGGGCGGAAGTCCTGCATTGTGTGATGTTACTCTCAGCAGGGCCCCCCCCCCCAATCTGGAGCGAATGTTCCAAAACTTACACTGTTTTGAGCTTGAGTGTGTGTGCATGTGTGCGTGTGAAAACAGTGAAAGGACTGAGCTTGCTGTGGCCAGGGAAACATAACCCTGGGGATTCGTAGAAATGGTGGCAGAGCCCTGGTTGGGACCTGAGCTAATTACATCTAGACTTAAGGCGAGTGCAGGGGTGGGGGCGTCCCTGACTCCTAGTTTTCACTGTGTCCTGCTTTCCTCCCACCACCTGCCCTTTCTCCCCACACTGTCCCCTGCTCACTCTGTTATGCTCCTGGATGGTGACCACGCACTGCTTCCTCACTCACCAACCAGGTTTGGCCCCAGAAAATCTTACTGTCACTACCCCTGGCCCCTCCAAACTCACCAACACCTGTCAGCCCCACCCCAACCCCTGTGTTCTCTTTTGCCCGTAAGAAAGTGACTCCCATCCCTGCAGCCTCTGAGCTCTCCCGATTTCTCCTGCTGTCCTAATTCATGTGACAATCTTTCCCAGCCTGAACACCTCACCTTTTCCAATCCCTGCCCCACACCTATGTTTTCCCCACCTGTTTCCAGTGTTCCCCACCCATGGTTGGAGAGCTGGGCTCACCTTCTCCCTTCCACCTGCCCCGCCTCCTCCTAGAGGTGGTGTGTTCTCAGCAGTGCCTCCCCCTGGGCCGGGACAGAGCTCAGAAGTTCACTTTCCCACAGTGGGAATTTATCAGGATGTGGAGCACGGGTCACAGCCAGGAGCCTGGAAAGTAGCGCTCGGGGCAGGCTCAGGAGGGAACCCTTGGAGAACCTTGAGTCCTTCCATCCATCTGGGCTTGGGGACAGCCCCTTCAGAGCTGAGTGTGCCCTAGAATTACTGCCTCTCCAATCAAGGAGATTCTACAGCAGATGAGCATTCAGACTAAAGAGAAACTTCCAGGCTCCTTCCAGCCCGGGGAGTCTAATTCCATAAATTAAGTCAATATCCATAAGAGCTGGTCTAGTCGTCTGCCCCTGGCTGCTGGAATCTACCCACCACTCCGCTGCTTACAAACCGGGTTCCTACAACCTCCTAAGGAAGCAGGGAGCGCATTCTCTCTCTCTCTCTCTCTCTCTCTCTCTCTCTCTCTCTCTCTCTCTCTCTCTCTCTCTCTGTCACTCGCCTGGCAGCAGTTCCCTACCACGAAATCCTGCATCCCAGAAAGACTGCCTTGCTCCCGCGTTCCTCTTTCCTGCTCCTTCTCCCACTCAGGACTCCCCTGCTCACATCCCTGCTGCTCCTGGGTTTGGGTGCCCTTGTAGGCTGAGTGAATGGACACACACCAGCTCTGTTTTGCAAAGTGCATAGCATGGAACCTTGTGGCAGAGCATCGAGGACATGGGGACGGGAGGGGGGCACTTCCTGGTGCAGGGATCCCTGGCTCGGAGTCAGAAGACCTTGGTTCTAGGCGTGGCTCTACCATTTGCTAGTCATTACCTTGTGCGTCAGTGTCTGGGAAATGAGGCGCACAGCCTGACCTGCCTGCCCCCCAGACCTGGGTATTGATTACATGAGATCATGACTTACATTTCAGGGTCAGGACAGGGAGTGTGGATAAGTGCAGGGAGGTACAGCCTAGTGAACAAAGCCACCTCCAGAACAGATAAATTAAGGCAATTTGCATATTGAGTGTCTGGATAGAGAAACCTAAAGAAGAGGGTGGGGGTGGAAGGATGTGGCTCATTAGATCACAGGCTCTTGGATTTAGAACATGGCTTGCAGTTCCTTAGCCCAATTTTCTATCCTGACGCACAAATATGACTAAAGCAAACATTCCTGCAAAGTGTTGACAAACGACACCAAGTTACTAGTGTTAGAGGAAGCAAGATTGGATTGGAAAGGAGCAAATAGAGTGAAATTATTGGTGGCGTTCTAGTTGTTGGGTTGGCCAGTAAGTTCACAGATGTTTGTTAAATTACATATAATTAAAAGAGCCCTTGCGTGATGAAAAGGTGTCATGAGCCTTGAGCACTTCAATCGTGGGCTTAAGAAAGTTAAGAAAAAAGAAGTTTCTACTACTTCCAAAAGAATACTCTCCTCTGTCTTGCTAGAATGTTGCCTGGATGTAAGAGCAGTAGGTCTTAATGAAATCTGGCATGTCCCCAGAAATGACTTGGGAGGTTATATAAATGCATGTGTGCATTTTTTTTATAACAGTGCTTGCTGGTTGCTGGAAGTTCATAGAAGCGTGATTTCCCTGAGTGCAGAAGTTGCTCTTAATTACAGCACCTAGAACAGTCGTGGCGTAGAGTTGGTACTCAATAAGTGTATGTAAGATCTGTAGATGAATGTTTAAATGTATAGAAGAATATACGGATGGATGGATGGATGGATGGATGGATGGATGGATGGATGGATGGATGTGTCCTTCCCATTTCTGACACTTTGCCTCTTACTTGAACCCAGGACAGACCTTCTACCTACTGTCCTGCCCCCTATAATACCAGGCTCCCCAAACCCCCGCCCCGCTCACCTGGGAGGCAGAGAAGGAGCAGAGCTGGTGGCAGCCCCATGGTCCTATCTCCCTGGCCGGTGTCCCCAGCAAATCCAGGTCCCAGCTGGATTCCAGATGTTTGCAACAGAGCCTGGGTCATCCACCCTCTACTTCTTCAAGTTTCCTGTGTGTTTCTCTCTCATATACTTCCTTGTCAATCTCTTAGTTACTTCCTAATTTGAAGACTTACTTTGAAAAAGGGGAAGAGTGGCAAGAGATATTTCAGAGAATGGATTAAAAGCCACACAGGAAATCTGCTGATTTTCCCCCTGTTTAGTGCTAGTACAATCTTCGGGTCACCCTGAGCCTTTGTGAAAGTCAGTCCCAATGTATGAAACTTCCCATAGAGGAGACCCTGCGTGAGACCCTCTTTCACTCTTCTCCTGTCTGGGACTGCTTCTTTGATCCAGTCAGCTGCCCTTTTTCTCTGGGTACCCTTTTGGATTATAAGATACCCTCAATTAAAGATGTGGGGTGAGGACACCCCCCATAACTCTCTCAACTGTTACCTTCATGTGGATGACCTCATTCATCTTCCTCTCACCTAATAAAGCCCACTGGGTTCCTGCCCCAACTTTCTGACTTCCTGTGAGGATTCTCCTCCTGGTTGTACACTATTAACCTAATTCAGGATAAGAGTGTTGGTGAAGAGCACAGATTTGACCCCAAACTCAACTCCCCTCTCTATCATTTACTAACCAAATACCTTTGGGTATGTTGCTAAATCACGCTCACCCTCAGTTTCCTCATCTATAAAATAGGATAATAATAACCATCCTTATCTCATACGAACAAATGAGTGAACACAAGTAAAGTGCTTGGCACAGTGCCTGGAACATAGTAACTGCTCAGTAAATGTTAAGTATCTTTTGGATAGTCCGCGGCATTGAAATAGCTTCTCATCTGGTCTCTCAGGCAGTGATACCCTCCCTCCAGTCCAACGTACATATCAGAAGCATATTCTTCTCTAAGACACAGGTCATTGAAAAGCTCATCCAGTGACAATCCCTGTCATTGGCTTCTACTTTTTCTCTCTTTCCCCAGGGGTCCATATCCGCGGCCTCTAAACTTCACTGTCTTTTAGAACTCGCCGCCAAATCATCTGCCATTTCCCACTTTTGCTGTACGAGCACAACTTCTTAACTTCCCTCTTTCACCATCTGGAAAGAAACACGGCACATACCGCAGGTGGAGCCCTCGACCAAACAGCAAAGCACATGGGTCCTGCTCCCTTGCATGTTCCTAGTCACTCCCCTGGGGGACCCAGAATGAGCAGAGCTGACAGTAGGTGCGAGGCTGTGCATCCCTGTCTCATTTCTGCAGCATAGACAAGAGCTGGGGGCTTCGGTTCTGCCACCGAGAGACTCAAAGAAATCTCCCGACCCCTCAGTCCTGCTTTTCCATTGTTTTCTTCTGCTTCCTTCTATTCCCAGTCTGATCGATGGGGGGGGGGGGGGGGTTCTGTTTGTTTTGTTTTGTTTTTTATAAAATCAAGGAAATGGGAGTGAGCAAAGGCAAGTGCTGATGGTTGAAAACAATATAAAATGTGTCTAAAGTGGTCACATTTTATTATGATCCAATAAGAGTGTACAAATTCCGGGCAATATAGTAGAGCAAGTCAATACAGAGGCTTCTTTCTCGCTCCAAACATAGAAATTCTGCATAAAATGCAAAAGTTTTACTATGTAACGGAAGCCAAAATCAAGCAAAGGAAATCCACAGGTGCCAGAAATGTATAGACATCTGAAAGCCAACACCATGAGCAGGATCTGATACCGAGCAGCTAATGGAGACTATTAGAAACAGACATGGGCTTCAGGAGGAGAGAGGATGGCATTTAAACAGCCACTGGGGGACTGGAGCCGATGCCTCAGGTTCGTACCAGACAGGGAGCTGGGATCCGTGAAGGGTCACCACACCCTCAGAATGGGGTGAAGGGAGGAAACCTCAGGGATGGGCTTAGAAGAATATCAGGGCATCTTGGGCCCCTAAAGCCATGAGGGCATAGAGTCTCCCATAAGGACCAGCATGTAAGTTGCACTCCATAGAGGTGTCAGAGCTGAAGACGAGAGAAATCAGATCGATGGTTGCCTGGGTGGGGTGGGGGTGGTCTATAAAGGGGCACAGAGGAACTTTCTGGGGTGATTGGATATGTCCTATCTCTTGATGGTGGCATTGGTCACAGGGCTGTGTATGTTCATCAAAACCCAACGAGCTATATGCTGTACATACAAAGTGGGTGCGTTTTCTGTAAAGTGAACTGCCATAAAGTTGGTTTTTTAAATCAAGGGGATGAATATCACAAATATCAGCATGATGGATGTTTCTAGTGGGGGCGAGAGCATGAACAGGAAGTGGGTGTGTGGGGGACTAGCAGCATTGCAATTCTCAACCTCATTGGTAGCTATACAAACATCGCTTTCAAATTATTCTGCAAACTATACATGTTATACGCAGTCTTCTCTATGTGTGATGTATTTTACAATTACATGCGTATGTGTGCATGTATATTACACATATATACTACATGAAATTAAATGTACATACTCATATATGTGCAATGGAGCAATGTCTATGGGATTTTGAGAGAAAAAAAATCAATGCCCAACAGCTGGGGGGAGCAGAGCGCAAGGCTCATAATACCAGCGTGGGCCAGGGAGCTGTGTCCTACACAACTAGACTGAGAAACAACAGCTGGAACTGGAGTGGTGGGGGGAGGCGAAAAAAAGGGGGAAAAAAAGAAAAATGACTCACTGTACTCCACCCAACCGAGAATTTATATTTGAGGAAGATGCGGTGTAAAGGGAATAATTGTGGGAAACAAAACCAGTTAAACTTTTAAATTTATGTCTACGTCATTATTAACATGGTTATAGTATTTATTGAAAATGCTAAAGTTAATTATTGGAAGAAGACACTTAATTTTTCTTTGATTCATAAAAGTAAGCTTCTGGGTCTCAAAGCCCAGGTCATCACAGATATTTCTCACGTCTTGTAAAGATTCTGGGGAAGGGAATGGGGGCTGGGTCAGTATGTTCTGCTCAACCACGAAGGGTGTGGGCCTTTCTTCCTGTAAGTGGGAAATCAGATATTCCTGTTGGCAGCGGAGTGGGAAGCAGGCCATGTAGGGATGTGATCTGAAGCTTCTGGGAAAGACTTAGAGCATCCCAGGGAAACAGGAAATGGCAGAGCTGCAGCCGCGGGAAAAGGCTAGACAGGATCCTGGTAACGATGCTGCCATTCTTGACCACGGTGCTAAGAGCTTTAGCCAAATTATTTCTTAAGTTCACAACAAAGCTGTTAGGTGAGTGCCACTGTCCCTTTACAGATAAGAAAATGGAGGCTCAGAGATGTCCTGACCCCAGACATCATCCCATCAGGCTTGCAGATCCCAGTTTAGTTAGTTGTCCTTTGAGTTTGGGGGGGCGGGGGAAAACAGTGGAAGAAGCCAGAAACCTGCTTCTAACCGAGGCCAGGAGCACAGTGGCTAGGAAGTAGGAAGGTCACGTTCCCAAAGGAAGCACAGGCTGCACAGTCCTCAGCACAGCTGAGGTGACATGGAAACCACCATCCAGGCATCTACCCACTGCCCAGACCCATTCTGCCTGGGGGCACCGCGAGGCCAGTGTGGCTCTGGCATGCCCAGCCCCACCAGTAACTGCCAGAAGTGCCTGGAACATGTATGTTTGGGGGAAGTTGCCAGAAGGAAGAGGCTTAGCACCAGGAAGAGAAGGCTCATCCGATCATTGTCTGCCTCGCCGCACCAGGAAGGAAGTATAAGCACAGACATCATTAGTCATCAGGGAAATGCAAATCTAAACCACGGGAGATACCCCTGCACACCCACTGAGATGGCTAGAATCAAAAAGTCAGATAAAGTCTTGACAATGTGAGGAAATCAGAACACACATACACTGCTCATGGAAATGTAAATATGGTACAACCACTGTGGAAAACGGTCGGGTAGTTCTTCAAATGATTCAGCGTAGAGTGACCATGGGACCTAGCAATTCCATTCCTAGGTATATACCCAAGAGAAATGAAAACATATGTCCACGCAAAAACCAGAACATAAATGTTGATGGTAACATTATTCGTAATAGCCAAAAGGTAGAAACAACCTTTTGGCTATTACGAATAATAAATGTCCATCAATGGACAAATGGATAAACAAAATGTGGTGCATCCGCACAATGAAATAGTATTCAGCCATAGAAAGGAATGAAGCACTGATAGATCTACATGGGTGAACTTGAAAACATCCTAAGTGAAGGATGCCCGTGACAAAAGACAACTATCATGTGATTCCATTCACATGAAAAGTCCAGACTACGGAAATCTACAGCTGCAAAAGTAGATTAGTGGTTGCTTAGGGCTGGGGAGTACGGAGATGGATGATAGCTAAAAAGTATGGAGTTTCTTTCTAAGGCGAGGAAAATGCTCTGAGATTGTGGTGCCGGTCACTTATATCAGTGAATATGCTAAAAACCATTGAATTACATACATTCGATGAGTGAAATGCATGGTACATGAACTATAGCTCAATGGAGCTATTTTTTTAATTAGTTTCTTTTGACTTTATTGTTCTTTCTGAAGCTACTAAAAAAAACTGAAAACACATGAGCACAGAGAGGCAAGAGGCCGGCTGGTGAGCAGAAGCAATGGGTGGGTCTCAGGATGGTGCTTTCTCCCACCTCCCGTTGTATGTCTTCATCCAGAGCCCAGCACACAGACTCAGGAAGACCAGAATTTTCAGGAGCATAAACATCAGGAAGTGAAGGGTATTGGGCAGAGGAGACGGAGTGACACGGGTGAGCTGCCTCTCAAGGAGAGGCACTTGGAGCTCTCCCCCACTCTCCTCTTGCTCAGCAGTGGGTGACCCAAACGTAGGAGAAAACTCAGAAAGCTCAGCTCCAAAATTAGAAGAAAAAAAAATTAGATACCTGCTGATTGGGCTGTCCTGAGCAAAGGAAGAATGAAGCAATAATAAGCATGCGTGAGAGCGCCCATAACTGCTTTTATTAACATTTCCTTTTTTTAAAAAATGCCTCTTGAGATGCACTCAAGATAAAGTTCAATGAAATCAAATTACTAGATGAAAAATGCATTTTGAGAAATGAGAAAAATAGGTGGAAACTGAAAAACAACACTGGAGATAATGTGCGTCAAAACTTTAAGAAAGTAATGGTTGAAGAGAGAATTTTTCTGGGGCCAGTCTAACTCTTGAAAGGACCCAAAGCGAGTTCTAAGAAGCAATTACCATAGAAATAGAGCCCCGGAGTTAAAAGGTGATGTCCTCACAAGTGTCTCAAATCCAGACACTAGTGTGTAAAGGTTAAAGTTGCTGGTGGCTTTTCAAAGAAAATGAGGATGCTTTGAGGATGCTTTGAATTCTGATTCGGTGTCTTCCCTGATCTCGAACTTGCACTGTCTCCTCTTAGGGCAGACTGTAGAGTGATACACAAGGCCCTCTAGGACCCGGCTCCGGCCTGGCCTCCATCCTCTCCCAGGCCCCCATAGCTTACACTCTGTGCTCCGAGATCCCAAACGATTTCTAAGTCCCAAATAGCAGACGCTCCCAAATCAGCAAGCCTACACACATGGTGTTTTCTGAATGCCCTTCCAGCCTCCCACCCATCTTCCTCCCGGCCTCCCTCAAGATGCAGATAAAGCTTTCCTCTTTCCCAGCTTGGCAGAGTTGACCCATCATAAACCTGCCCCAACATGCTTTTCTGGGTTTTCCATTTTTAGTTTTGTCTTTAGAGGTTACCTTAGGTCCTGTGGGTGGAGTTAATTGGTCTGGGAAAGCCCCATCACTTGTCTTTTCTTTATTTAGTCAATTTCATTCCCTATTTTCACTATTTTGTCGCCACAGACAGCCATTGTAAGGTCTGTAATGTATATTCTTGCATTTGTGTGATCATAAGATACGTATGCTCGCTTTGTGGACATGTTTCAGTTTATATGAGCGGTTTCATGCCATCGATCTCATTCTGGTTTTATTTTTTTAACTCAGCACCCGGTTCTTAAGCCCCATCCGTGGTGCTATGTGTTTACAGAGCTTGTTCTTTCCAGCTTCCGCTGGTATTCCATAACAGATGCTGGAACAGATGAGGGACTTGTCAGTCCCTCCACATTGGACACCTAGGTTGCTCCCACTCCCTGCCACCGTGCACAGTGTATGTCATGATGCACTTCCTTTAGCATGCCTCCTATGGACCTGCATGAAAATATTCCTGGATATACGCCCCAAAGCAGGATCCCTGGGTCCCAGGGTAAACACACACTTCACCTGACGGATCGCTCTCCAGAATGGCCGGCTGAACTTGGCTATTGAGTCTACAACCAGAACCTGTTTCATTCAAGAGGAGCAGAGTTTTCACAAACTGTTCGCAACGTGACTTCCCCCTTTGATTCCGGTTGGCAGTTTGGTATGGATTTGCTCAATCAGGTGGGGGAAAAAATGCAGTGATTCCTCGACTCTTACTGAAATCCCTCAGTCTAGACCCTCAAGTGCCGCTTATAACCGATTCAGGATCCTGTTCGACTTCTCAGCGGCAACAACTGGGGCTGCCCCCTTCCCAGGCCTTCTGCTGTCAGCAATCACTTCCTGCCTGGAAACACCCGCGGTTTATTCTGGATGCATTATGGCTGCACGTGGAGGGGAGGGGCCCTGAGGACTCCCAGCTCCACACCCCATTCTGCCTGCAAAGGCTCATTCTCTCAACCACCCACCTCACTGCTGCGACCAGACACTGGACCTGACGCCATGACGAGGTGGTACCATTTCATCAGGTCCCTCAGAAATCAGGGTCTGACCCACTGCCTCAGGCAGGGTATAGAGCAGCCGCACCAGTCAGTGACTCTGAACTAGCCCAGGAGTTTCGTTCTCAGACTGTGGGCATGAGTCATTGCCATGGCTCCAGGCATTCCAAGATGCGTGAGAACTGAGTGAAACAGACCTACTATGTTAACACTTTCTTCTCATACCCCTCAAATGTGGGGGTGGGACCAACCCCTACCCATGTCCACCTCATGGGGCAATCCTGCATCCACCAGTGACTTCCATTCGCTTCCCTGCGACCAACATGTCTGTGCACCTTCTGTGGGTCACCACTTCTGTGTGTCATCACTGTGCTAGGTCCTCAGGAGGCAAAACCCCATTCTTGGTCCTTCTCGGGCAGCTCATGACATCATCGTTATTATCTACTGCTCCATAACAAAGGAGCCCCAACCTTAGCTTAAAACAATGCACGTGTGTTATCTCACAGGACTCTCAGCACAGTTAGCGATGCCTCTACCTAAAGCTTCCTCACAAGACTGCAGCAGTGTTGGCTGGGACGGCAGTCTCAGCTCAGGTCTCGGCTGAGGGTGGGCCTGTTGCTAAGCTCAGGGCTGTTCAGGCTGTTGCTCAGAAGCGTCCCTCAGGCCTCGCCCGAGGGTAGCTCACAACATGGCGTGTGGCTTCCATCACAGCAAATAAATGAAAGCCAGGGGCTTTTGGTAACCTAATGGCAGAAGTGGCATCCTGTTACTTTGCCACATTCATTAGAAGTGAATCAATAGGTCCAGCCCACACCCCTTTCACCTCAACTCTGACTGGGCTCCCTTTGAAGGCCCCTCTAGACCATAGAAAAGGAAGCCAGTCACTTAAGGTGCTAGGAGTTGAGAGATCTATTGTCTTTGCTAAGCAACTCATCAGAAGGTTTGAGGATATCAGTCCTCAACTAGAAGTGAGGCACCAACCAGCTAACAGCCTGTGGTCACACCTGTCTAGAGGGACGTGCCAGGGGTGCCTGCCACAGTGCTTGTCCTGGAGGAAGAGGGCATGACTCCACCTTGAGTTTCACCTGTTCAATATTTTTACCACCAACTTGGATAAAGATACAGAAGGCATGTGTGATTCTTCTGGAGAGCACACAAATCCAGGGAACGGAGGGGTCAAGAGGAGGAGTAGATGACATGGGACTTCTGGACCCAGGACACAAGGGATGCATGAAGAAGGAAAAGGAACTCTTCCCCAGGGTCATGGCCACCGAGTATGGAAAACAGAGAGGGACAGAGAGAGAGGGCGAGGGGACGGGTTCAGTCTGGAGCAGGGTCAGGCCTCCTTCATGCCTGGTCACTGCCCCTCAAGCAAGGAGCTGAGCCCCGCTGTTTGTAACTTGTCACAGGAAGCCCTCTTCCCAGCACCCGCTGCATACAGGCTGGACCCCTCAGCTGCCCTTTGAAGCAAAGCCTCCATCCTTCATCCCGTTTGCTCATTACTGACTGCGTGTTGAGCATTGCGTGTCCAAACAGATATGAGCGTGGCCGTCTGGCGTTAACACCACCTTCTCCCTTTGTGACCGGAATCAGGCAGGAGTCACAGGAGGCCTGGCTCACTCCTTCCAGGTCCCTCACCTCTTCACCCTCCTCTCTGCTGTGCTAGGCCCAAACCAGCAATTGTAACGGCAGCTCCATGTGGGAGCCCCTCCTCCGTGCCCAGTGCCCTAGCCCGATTATATACAAATCCAAGAAACAGAGATGACAGCCATCAAATAACCTCTCCTGGGTCACATGGTAAGGAAGTAGCATCCCTGGGGTTTGAATACACATCCATCTGTGTCCAGAGCCTGCATCCTTGTGCCAAGCCCGCTCTGCCAGGCCATCCCAGAACAGGATCCGAAAAAGATGATTCAGTTCCCAGGCACAAAAGTCTCCGGCAGGGCTGGCTCATTTCCAATTTCACACCCCAGGGAGGGGCAGTGCTGAGTTTGGAGCAGAGGCCAGGAGTTGTGCCACCAACAGGGAACCACTGGGATGAGAGCTGCAGTCTGGGCCGGGCCGACCACGGCCCTCAGAGACAACGCCATGGGCTGGCCAAACAAATTGCTGCACAGCTGAAGCTCAGGAAGAGAACGACCTTCAGCAAGACCAGGAACAGGAAGCTGGCAAAGAGCAGGACAGACCTGGTACAGGAAATGGCGTCAGGGAGAAAAAGCTTCTGCACAGTCGTACAGAAGCTCCTCCATACCCTACCTCTGGGCCCCAGACTCAGGACACGAGTCACAGGCCATCAAGAGTCCCCCACACTGGTTCTGATAAGTTGCTCCCCAGAGGCAGGCCTGACAGGGACAGAGAAACAGAAGGGAGAGCAGGAAAGAGAATGGCTAGTAGCTGACGAGGCTGGGCGCTCGCTCTGTGGGGAGCACTGGGCTTTGCACTTGCGCCAGTTCGTCCCACGTATTCCTCACAATGACCCTGGGACACAGCGCTGTCATTGTGCTTGTGGCACATTTTCTTTTCCAGAAATGGTCACAGCAATATTTCTGGTGCCATGTGCTCTTCTGAAAGCAGACCCCTCCCCTATCAAGAGGTGCAGGCTCTTTCCCATCCCCTTGAAACTGGGCGGACTTGTGGCTGCTTTGACTAGAGAATATGGTGTAAGTGATGCTGTGTGACTTCTGAGGATAGGTCATAAGGACACAGCGCCTACCTGGCTCTCTCTCTCTCTCTCTCTCTCTCTCTCTCTCTCTCTCTCTCTCTCCCCCTCTCCCTCTCTCTCTCTCTCTCTCCCCCTCTCTCTCTCCCTCTCCCTCTCTCCACCTGCTGCCTCAGGTGGCATTCCAGCCAATAGCCTCAGCTAACGCCAGGTGACTGAACAGGGAAGGAGCTTTTAGGTGATTCCAGCCTCCAGCATTTGAGTCTTCCAGCGGAGGTTCCTGGAGCTGAGACAAATTTTCCTACTGTACCCTGTCCGAGTTCCTGACCCACAGAATCCATGAACATCACAAATGATTCCATTTTGTCACTAAAATTTTGGCACAAAACAGCCATAGTAACTAGAATCATCCTCATGTACAGATGAGGAAACTGAGGCAGAGAAGTTAAGTAACTAGCCCAGTGTCATCACCCTGCTAGTAAAAAGTGAAGTTGTGATGGGAACCCAAGCATTGGACGTTAACAGCCTCACACTTAGAGATGGGGAAGGAGACAAAGCAGAGAACTGAGGCAGCGGCTGGGTACAGGGGACCAAGGGCTCTAGTTGGGACCTGCAGTAGGTACTAAGGTGTCACCAGAGCCAAGGGTGCCCCAGCCTCAGCATCCCCATCAGGACAGTGGGAACCCCCGGGGGCGGGGGCTCAGTTTCTCTTACCAGTCAGGAAGAGCAGGGCTGGGCATGTGGCTGGTCAGAGCCAGGGCTCCCAGGCAGGTTGACATCTCAGTGGTCCTCACCGCTACTGTCACTGAGCCTACAGATCAGGTCACAAGTCACTCTCTGCCCCAACCTCCAAATGGCTCAGAGTCTGCAGTCATCAAGGACCTGCGCATCCCTCAAGGGGCCCTGGGAAGGGAGGGACAGCGCAGAGAGAGGAGAAAGGTCCTTGGGGGGTTGGGAGGAAGCCAAGGCCAGCCAGGAGAAGCTCAGGTTACCCCCTGCCTGGAGACCCCCACTAGGACGCATCAGGACACACCGGGCATGGAGTGGTGTCTCCTCAGCAGGGGGCTGTTGGGAAGAGGGAACACTCAGGGGCCTTGGCAAGCCCTCCAGGAAGCCCCCCAAGAGACCATGGTGGGGCTCTGGAAGCCCAGCGAGCCCCCCAAAGGTCAGGACCCAGACCTTGCTTCTTTTCCTCAAGCCACACGCAGACCAGGCACGTGGCACAAAATAATAACACAGGAAAATGCTCCTGTGGATTTGCACATGTTGAGGGGGGGCCCAAGTGAGGAAGCTAATTATATTCAGATGTTTTATGTTGGGTTGTGAAAGACCAGGAGGCCAGGACTGGGGGACCTGAGGGAATCAGTAGGGAAGGCGAGGTGACACAACTTAAATGCCCCTTCCTCACAGGGCCTTCCTGTGTGCCCTGTACCTAGAGAAGTCCCCTCCCCCTCAAACACCTTTTAATCCCTACCTTGTCCCCCACCCCCGTTACTCTTGCATGGCCCCTGTCACCAGCCATACAGATGTGAGTGGCCTCAGTCTTTAATTGGCTCTCTCAGCCCCACCAGCATTCCCAACCACTTCTGCTCTCTGTCCCTTTCTCTACTCATCCCTTATCCCCCTAGACAGCCAGTCCTTGGGTCAGCACTGGATCCTTTGTCCACCCCTCAGCAAGAGGTACCCAACCTCAGCCCATGCCAAGCCAAGGGAGTGAGGTAGCATTACCTGGAGAAACAGCCACTGCCACTGGGGCCTGCGGGGCACTTTGGGCCCCGTCCACCCCACACCAGTAAACGTCTACGTCTTCCTCCTGTAGGTCCTCTGTGATCACAAGGAAATGATGCTCCCTGGGGTTGTCTCGGAGGGTCACTCGGCCATGCCTCACCTCCTGCCCCACCTCCTGGGCCGTTTCAATGACTCGGGCACAGTCTTTCCAGTCGGACCCTCGGCACCAGAACTTCCTGTGGCCCTCCTCTCCCACGCTGTACTGGCACTTCATCACCAGCGTCCCTCCCACGGTGCCTTTGATGACCCTGGGAATGCTCAGAGTAAGAGAGCCTGAAAAATACAAACCCACACACCCTTAGCCAGTGCGTCCTGGGGCTCCAGCCCCCCATCTCCGCTCCTCGCAGTGACCTTGAATGAACAGATACGCCCTCCCTCCATCCTTGAGTGTCTCCCCCACATCTTCACATGCTCATGCCTCTGTACCCACATACACACACACTCATCTTCTCTCAAATCCTTTCTCCACACTCACCTCTCTCCCCAAACCATTTGACCTCCCTGCATCTGTGGTGATGGTGTGAATCACCTCCCTCTAGGGTGATTTTCACTCTTTTGTGAACCCAACTAGACCCTCCTCCATTAAGTGGGGGAAGAGAGAAAATTGAGCAAGGATCCAGGTCCTGACTGAGGGCTTAGGAAGAACCAGCAGGGTTCTGTGCTCCTTACATGTGCTAATGGGTCTGGTTGTCAAAGCAGCCCTTTGAAGGATTCACCTGTAACTATCCGCATCATGACCAGGCTTCCTTATCCCCAAGGCAGCACAGCATTAGGATGGGTGGGATTTGGAACTGGAATACAGAGGGAGGAAGGGAGAGGAGAGAATTTCTCTCAAGTTACAGGACTGAAGCTGGAATACCTTGTTTCTGAGAAAGGACCCAATGGTGGATAATCTGGCCTTCGCCTGGTCATGGGGGGATGTGTGAGGGGTGGGGGATGCATCGTGTCCAGTCAGGGGAGTGAGGTGGTAGGCAAACCAGAGACAGCTGGGCAGAGTCTTAAACCAACCCCTTTCTCAGCCTGACAAGGACAATACACCATTGGACACGTAGAAGCCCCTTTTGCAATAGTGTTTTATGCCTCGAGTCAGGAAAAGGTCGGTGTGGTGGGCGATTCGCCCAAGGATAATTCTTTCCCTTCTCTGTTCACAAGGGAGGATATGTGGGGAAAACAAAGTAGGTAGAACAATACTTGGAATCTTCCAGGAAGATTTCCCCAGCCTTCCATACCTTTTGTCCGAATCTCTCTCTGTCAGTTCTCCTCCCCACCAGCTTAACAGAACCGACATGGCCCAAGTTCAAAGTCCCACTTACCTGGGAGGCAGAGGAGCAGGAAGGCCCTGGAAAGACACATCTTCTGGCCTCGATGGATCATTCCTCAACCACATCTGCATAAAGGAAAACACACTCGGCCCTCTTGGTTCTCTAGAAATACAAAGCCAAGTACTTGCTTCTCTCTGTCTGTTCCTCCTCCCATTCCCATTTTTGCTATCACATCACTGCTTGATTTTTCAAAAACAATAGTTCTCGAAACAAAGAAAGAAAGAAAAATCCCTAGAACACTGTTTAAAGTATGTATGTATCTGCAGGTGAGGAGGAAAAAGGGGTAAAAAAACGTGTGGACTTGAGGAATTTGATAACTAACCGAGAAACAGTAAATTTGGTTGTTGGAAAGGAGGTTCGTCTACTTCAGTGTTTTAAAAAGTGTTTTGACTGAAACCCATAGTAAGCAACACATTTTACATTTCAGCCCAGAATTACCACCCATATTTACGTCTGAAACAAAAGTTTCATAAAATAATACTTAACCTTCATACTATTCACTGGGATGTTTTTTATCCTATTTCATTTTTTTAATGCTGGTTGCAACCCCCAGGTTGATCTTAAAATCTAGGAATAGTAATTCATCATAACCTACTGAGTCCAATCCCCTCAAGTTAGAGTTGAAGAAACCAAACCCCGAGGTAGGTGACTCGAATAAGGCCAGGCTGTTTGATAAGACGCAAGGCCCAGTTAGAACCCAGAATCCCATGACTCTGACCCAATCCTCTTTCACCTTGGGTTACCCCGGTGATGCAAAACACATGTCTGGTGAGTTGAAGAAATGACCAACTCACCCAGCCAGCCTCTCTCTCCTCTCTGAGGTCACCCCTCACCTTTGGCTGAATCAAATCTCTCATCCCTACAAGACCCCCAGCTAATCAATCTAAAGTAAGTCTTAGAGCTGTAGTGGGTAAAAGTCCAAAGTAATTGCTGCTACTTCACCCACTTCCTGGGGCTCAGGAAAATTCTCAGGTCAATGGGCTACCAAGTGAGAGGGAAGAGGCAACCCTCCCTTTTAAAAGCAAAATCATCATTGTACTCACAAAGCCAGATGAACCAGTGGTGGCGGCCTTAACTTAGTCTTTCCTTCTCACTCTCTCCTCTCTTCCCGCCACTTCCCTCTTCTTCTCTCTCAGGCTTGAGCAGGTAGTTCTGTCTTCGTCTTTCCCAAATACAGGCCTTTCATATATCACAGAGCACAGCACCCATGGCCACTGGTCCCAACGTCATATTCCATCCCAGAGTCACCAACTTACACTGTCAGCTCTGCCCACTCTCCTCTCAGGATATCCTGAGAGTCAGAGGAAGGCGGGGAGTTGCCGGCAGAGGTGTTTTTAGCACAGTCCCAGCTGCTGCCCATAAAATCCCCAAGCCCACAACCACACTCAGCTCAGGTTACCCAACAGGCAGACTCGGCCAGTGCAAAAGGCTCCAGCAAAGCTGGAGCATCAAGAGACATAAGGAAAAATATTTGCCAATCATATATCCCATAAAGGATTAGTAAGCAGAATATATAGAGAATTCTTAAAACTCAACAACAAAATCAAACAACCTGATTCAAAAATGGGCAGGGGCTGGCCCGGTGGCTCAGGAGGTTAGAGCTCCGTGCTCCTAACTCCGAAGGCTGCCGGTTCGATTCCCACATGGGCCAGTGGGCTCTCAACCACAAGGTTGCCAGTTCAATTCCTCGAGTCCCGCAACAGTGTTGTTGATGGTACCACAACAATGTAAATGTACTTAATACCACTGAACTGTACACTTAAAAGTGGTCAAGATGGTAAATTTTACATGTATATTTTACCACAGACGAAAAAGAACTGTACATTAGAAAAAGAGCTGCGTCTTGAAAAGAACACTGTGCTGAGAGCATAGATTAAAAGATGTTTAGAATGGAAGCAGGAAGACCGTTGGGACTGCATTGCAATATTCTAAGCAGTTAATGACTGTCCCTGGAACAGTGTGGAGGGGACTTTTGGGAGAGACATGGGAGAATAAGCAGTACTAGGTCACTGGGCATCTTTTGAACACAATTCATAACATTCTTCCACTTGGGGCTGAGACTTGTACAGTTCATTAAGCCCAAGACACAGATGGAGGAGCAAGTGTTGGGGAAAAGATAGAGTTCCCAGGAAATTGAGAGTCAGAGATCACACAGGGACTACACTGTGTGAAGATGAAGGCAGAGGTTGGAAATGCCAAAGATTGCCACCAGATGCCCTCAGAAAGAACCAACCCTGCTGACACCTCTTGTCAGTTTATTCCAGAAACATTTATAAACACCCGTTGTGCAAGACCCAGAAGTAGGGGCAGATACAGAAAAAAAGGAGATCGATGGATACATATACAACCAATAGTAAAGGCAGATGGGATAAGCAGGACCACGGCCTCCAGACAGCCTCCTGGATGAGGAAACTGTCTCAGATCTTGAGCTGTGGCGAGATAAGTGGAAATCTCCAGTTTGGGGTCCACGTTGGTTTGGTCAAGCAGAGTCCTAGAGTCTCACACAAGAGTCCTCCGCCATCACCGGCCATTTGAAGAGTGTCCCTGGTCCCAGTACCTCTAGCACAATCCAGTGGGGGTTTAGTCCTGGGCACTCATCGCAGGTCACAGGTATAAACGAGTCATCACTTCTGATTATCCTTGAGAAGGGCTCGATGCTGAAGGTCAAAAGTCTGGCTCCTCCAAAACCTGGCATGAGAAACTGTTGTAGACAGGAAATGGAGGGCTTCCCCTTTACCCCTCAGTCACCTTCCTGAGGCCAGTTCACCCAGATCACAAAACAGAGCAGGCCCAGGATCAGGGGCACCTTCAGAGGAGCAGGGAGGGGAGACTGATGAGCAGAGAACTGTGGGAGGAACACGGGGACAGGTGCTGAGTGGCTCTTTTGCTCCTCTTTCCTTCCTCAGTGCCCATCCCTCAGGCACACCCATTTTACCTACTGGTCCCCACTGAGCACCCAAGAAGGTTGACCAGACAAGAAAGATGCTGAAAGTAGACCTCCAAACCAGGGAAGCATCTATTTCAAAGACACTTCTCTACCTTCTCTCTCTGCCAATTGAAGGCCATCAAGCAGCTGGGACAACACCAGGTCCCAGGAGAAGCACTCTACAAGCCACGCATCAGATATGAAGTTGACTAGAATAGTGTGTTAGACTTTTCCAAGCACTTCTGCATCTGTTATCTAATTCTCTCCTCTCAAAAACCCCATGAATCATTTGGTCAGCATAGACAGCCTCCAGGACAGAATGGCTTCTCAAAAACCATCACTTTCAAGCTTTTGATCTTTCCTGGAAATTTGTGTCAACGCTGCTTTTCCCTCAAATCTATTTTAGGATCATTCGCAGAAAATTCTCCAATGAAGGTCTCTTCTCAGTTCTTCATTTTGGCCAAGAATGTTTTCTTTTGCTACTGTATTTTATTAGATAACTCACTTCAAGGACAAAGGAATAAAGTTTGTCATAAGCAGACCAATTTTAATATGTATTGTTATATCCCACTTGCTTGTCAAAGAATTACCAAGAGTTGAGCTTTGATTTGTGTAGCAAAGAGGCAACAAAGAAGTGCCTGTGGAAATACATATTTTTATAGTGTTTTCTCACTCAGCAACAATTCAATCAACCTTTACAAAGTGTCTACTCTGGGGCAGGCCCAGTACCAAGAGTGGGGAAATACAAAGATGAACAGGGCATCCCCCAGCCCCAGTGGGATTTGCAATTCACCAGAGCAATCCCAGAGAATGGGTGTGACTAGCTGGGACTAGAGAGACCAGGGAAGGCTTTACAGAGGAAGTGATACTGGAACTAGATCTTAGAAAATGAAAAGATTTTTATAGCCAGAGCAATCACTTAGAAAAAAAAAAACAGAAAGAGAAGCTCAGAGCTAGATCCGTCCACTCTGGCTGGAGCACAGAATGTCATGGGAGTGGGGAGCGATAAAGTTACAGAGGCAAGCACAGGAAATGGATCATGGAAGGCCTTGAACTTTACCCTGAAGATGACAAGTAGTCCCTGACCAAAGGAGTGACTCGATCAGGGTGAGGTTTAGAAAAAGACTTCCCCTGCAGGTGTATGTGGGATGAGCTGGAAAGAGGAGAGTCTGCTAATAAAATTCCAAATCACAAGAGTGACTATGAGAATTGACCAAAGAAAGAAAAATTTGAGAGTATGACATAAAAGTAGAATTGACAAGATGCTTGACCCATTGGAGGGGGAGGACAAAGAGCCAGAAATGAGTCCAGGGTGCCTAGAGTTGGTAAACATGGGGCTGAGGACACCATCAACTGAGTCAGGAAACCCGGGAGAAGCCAGGTGGGAGGGGAACGAGACGTGTGCTCTGGGGCGTGGCAGTTGGAGGAGCTTCAGGAACAGTCGTGAGAAGATCTCTAGGTCGAGGTCCAAGAGAGAGTTGGAAGGTAGATATGTTTTTTTTTCCTTTTTTGTTTTTTTTTTTAAAGATTTTACTGGGGAAGGGGAACAGGACTTTATTGGGGAACAGTGTGTCAATCTTAGTTGTGAAGGGTGCCGTTCAGCTTCAAGTTGTTGTCATTTCAGTCTTAGTTGTGGAGGGCGCAGTTCAGCTTCAGCTCCAGTTGCCATTTCTAGTTGCAGGGGGCACAGCCCACCATCCCATGCGGGAGTCGAGGAGTTGAACCAGCAACCTTGTGTTTGAGAGCCCACTGGCCCATGTGGGAATCGAACTAGCAGCCTTCAGAGTTAGGAGCACGGAGCTCTAACCGCCTGAACCACCGGGCCCAGCCCCGGAAGGTAGATATGTTGATTGGAGAGTCTGACGGAGGGGTTCAGTGAGACCAGTGGAATGGATGAGACAGCATCGGACGAGAATGTTCTCCAACTTAAGCATGTATTAGAACCACGAGGATGTCTGAGAGAATCTCTGCTGCAGATCAAGAAGAAGACAGGGGTATTGGAGGACCTTGGCATTTATGGGGTTGGCCGAGGAAGGGGCGCCAATGCAGAAAACCAAGAAATTAAGTTCAGAGAAACAGGAGAACCAGGGGACGTGATATGGTGAAGTTTCCAAAGGGAGCAGCCGATAACGTCAATGAGGTAGATGGGAAAGTTGACCTTTGGGTCTAGCAGAAGGATGTTACTGGAGACCTTTATTGCCAGAGGTCAAGGTCACAGAGAAAACATGAATATTGGAAAGAAGTTTCCCTCCTATTTTCTTCCTTCTCCTCACTGGGCTTCAGCTCCTCAGGCCCCAGAGCCCTGTCACACTCGGGACATCTGTGTCAGGGAGGCCCTTGCTCCTCCCCCCATTACCCTAGTTTTCCAGCCCTAGTGATATAAACCCTGCCTGTTCCCACCTTGTGGAGGCTTGTACTCAATGGTGCTGCCACGTGTCCCTCCACCTCCTCTGCTTCCATCAACCCATTTTCGGACAACTTGTAATGTAGACTCCGCCCTCTACCCCCACAACTTGACTTGTTCCCTGAGGAACTCAACAGAAGAGGAACTCAGCAATGCCGTGATGTGGGTGGCACATTCCTACACTCTGGTTTCTGATTGAACCCTGGACCCCCTCACAAACTTGAGGTGACCACATACCAAGGGAACCCAAGACAAAAACATTTATGCCCACAAGATGTCCCAGGAAAAGAATCTGAGCCACAGTGGTTCTGGATATCTCCAGGCAAGTGTACAAGTTCAACCTGCAGGTCCGTTTTCCAGTTGGTGAACCCCATAGAAGAACACATACAAATGCTCACAGTCAGATACAAAGAACTACACATTCCCACTGATGTTCACGTGCACGGTCCCCTAATCAGCGAGAGAACGATGAAAACAAGCTTTTAATTAGGAATCACAAAAACCATGCAAGCAGTGCCTCTTAGGAACTGCCTAACATTGCACAATTCCTTCTAAACCGGCCTGCAGTTTCAGTTCTTAGATTCCACAGAAGTTTCGGTGTGAGCTCACACAGGCGTGAGAGTGAGTGTCCCGGAAACTTGAGGGGTGTAAACAGTGGTGAGATGCAGCCACAAAAGGGGCTCAAGTCTTTCTGTGGTTATCTGTTAGGAAGTTGCAAGTTAAAGAGTTCGTTGTCCCCCTAAGTCTATGGGCAAGTTGGATTAATAGATCATTGGAACTGTATGGAGAGTCCAGAAATAAGCTCATATATACGTGATCAACTGACTTTCAACCAAGACACCGAGCCAATTCAATGGAAAAGGAAAAACAGTGATGGAAGAACTGAATACCCATGTGGGGGAAAATGAACCTTGACCTCTACTCACCATAGACATGAATTCATTATAATTAATTTAAAGATCATCACAGACCTAAATATAAAAGCTAGACTCATAAGGTTTTTAGGGGGGAAAGGCATAAGAGAATATCTTCAGAACTTTGAGGTAGGCAATTATTTGCTTAGAACACAAAAAGCACTACCGTGTTTCCCTGAAAAGAAGACCTAGCAGGACAATCAGCTCTAATGCGTCTTTTGGAGCAAAAATTAACATAAGACCCGGTCTTATATTATATTATGTAAGACCCGGTATTATGTTATATTATATTATATTATGTTATATTATGTTATATTATATTATATTATACCCTGTATTATTATATTATTATATTATATATTATATTATACCTGGTTATATTATATTATATTATATTATATTATATTATATTATATTATATTATATTATATACCCAGTCTTATATTGTAGTAAAATAAGACCAGGTCTTATATTAATTTTTGCTCCAAAAGACGCATTAGAGCTGATGGTCTGGCTAGGTCTTATTTTCGGGGAAACATGGTACCATAAATTACAGATCGAATTTCATCAAAATTAAAATTTTCAGTTCCTCAAGAGTCATCATTTAGAAAATGAAGAGGCAGACCCAAAACTGGGGGAAAATATGTGCAATACATGTGTCTCACCAGTGAACCATAGACAGTGGATATCTAGAATACGTGTTTCCCCAAAAATAACACCTAGCAGGACCATCACCTCTAACACATCTTTTGGAGCAAAAATTAATATAAGACCCAGTCCTATTATATTGTATCATATCATATCATATCATATCATATCATATCATATCATATCATATCATATCATGTTATATAAGACCCAGTCTTATATAAAAATAAGACCCGATCTTATATTAATTTTTGCTCCAAAAGACCAATTAGAGCTGATGCTTTGGCTGGGTCTTTTTTTCGGAGAAACACGGTATATAAAGAACTCTTGTAAATAACCATTAAAATGGCTAGCAATTCAATATTTTAAATTAGGCCAAAAATCTGAACCGACACTTCACTAAAGAAGATATATGAATAGCTAAGAAGCATATGAAGAGGTGTTCAGCATCGTTAGTCATCAGAGAAATGCAATTTAAAACCACAATGAGAATGGTATTGACGGGTGCACAAAAATGGGAATATACTTAATGCCATTGAACTGTATACTTTAAAATGGTTAACATGGTAAATTGTATGTTATGCATATCTTACCACAAGATTTTTTAAGAACAGGAAACAGGCACATAGATATGTAAAAGGTGACCTCTGTTCAAAAGATCATCATTTTCAGAAAAAGACTTGGTCATGTGGACATAGAGACCCACCCTCATCCTGTCTTTCTTCCTAGCTAGTAGATCTTTTAGTGTCATCACTAACTTGAATACGCTTATGTCGTTATTTCACAGATAAGACAGTAACATAAATAAGGTATTCATATTAACATAAATTTAAATAAAAATTGTAAATGTACCTCAAAAAAAAACCCACAATGAGATGCCATTTCACAGCCACTAGAATGGCTAAAATCAAAAACTCAGGCCTCTGTGTCCTCAACTATAAAGTGGAGGGATTCTTATCTCACTGTTATAAAGTCCTGTTCTATGAACTCCTACTTCATAAAACTAATGACAAAAGGAATCAATACCCAAGAGATGAGGCCCACAACTCATGGCCCGCTGTCGTGATTCGTTCAATATTTATTGGTGAAATGCAATGGCTCCCTGACATATCACCAGGAAGTAGCTAAGCTACAGCATACGTGTGTTAGGAAAGATAAAGAAGCAAGAGCTGCAAGGTTGCTAAGCATTTGCCTGAGGACTCTCCTGGGCTTTACTTACATTATCTCATGCAGGCCTCACATCTGCCCTATGACTTCATTTTTCTGTACAGTAGGGACCTCAGATGCATAGAACCCGATCAATCGTACACCTCAGCTTGCGATTTTCAGTCCCACCCATAAGCCTTTTCTTGCTTTTATTTGATCTCTACTCTGTTTTTTATCTTCTTCTTTTCACCCAGAGAAATGCCCTGTTTTGAATATTTATCTTACATCAATTTCAAGTTGAACAGCATCTTATTCAGCTACTTTTTCAGCTGGACATCAAAATTCTGAGATCCTTCCAGGAAGTGAAAGGTCATTCCTCCTGACTGCTGCAGACTTTTCCATCATTTCCAGATACCAGCTGTTAGCTGTTCTTTCCCTATTAACCCACACTCTGACTAGTCGCCATTACAGTCCATGCTGGGGTGATTCTCACACTCAGCTCCCCGAGTGTCTGTGGCCAAAAGCACCCCAGAGCATTCCCCTGGGAAGAGCCTTAGCCCCGGTTACAGGAGGGGAAACGGAGGTTAAGTGTGTGTATGAGTTACAATGAGTGACAGGGTTGAGATTCAAATACTGGCCACCAGATTCCAGAACCCACGTGTCTCACCCTCAGGTACCGTCTCTGAGCCACAAGGCTGGAGATGGCAGGATAAGGGTGTCTAACAACCAGGAAAGAATCCAGAAGAAATAGTTGGGAGTAGCAATGTGTTAGTGTGTCTCCAGCAGAAAGTGACAGCCCATTACTGAGGCAAACAAAATCACAATATAAAAACAGCAGACTGAATCAACAGGACATAGGCAACCTTTGACAGTACCCATGGCTGGTGGCTCTTTCTGTTTTCATCAAGCAATGTTCAGACCAATCATTTGGTCTCCTGAACAGACCTTTCCACCTGGTAAGTAAAAATAACCAATTATCATGTCAGGGATATTTCCCACTGCAAATCAATAAATTAAAAGTCAGGCTTATAAATCAGTCTCTTGGACAGTGTGAGTGTGGTGAAATAGTCCCATCACTGCCAACAATAAAGTTCCCGGGTTGTGAGAGTAAATCTTACCTCCTTTTGTCTAGCACAGGACCTCGGATTTAGGCGAGTAAATATTTGATGAAATGAAAATCAGAATGGAATTCTCAACTGTCAAAGCCAAGTTCTGCCCTGAAGCATGGTGACTCCACTGAACTGAGACTACTAAGCCCAGCCCCAAAACAAGTGACTCTTGCCCATCCTCATCCACACCTGCCACCACCCCTAAACCCCCTTCTCTGTGTCTCTGTGCATGTCCCTCCGCCCCCACCAATGTTGTGTTCACCACCCCACTCACCTCCACTTGTCCCTTCACTTCCCTCAGTTGCCCCTGACCTCAAGCCGTTGGGAAGAGCACCAGACTGAGAGTGAAAACCCCTAATTCTAGTCTCAACTCTGCCATTGACTTGCTATATGACCTTGGGCAGTTCAAATAACCTCTGAGCCTCAGTTTTCTCATCTATAGAATGGAGTCAAAAAGTACCTACCTTGCTTTACCTCCACAGAGTTGTAAGAGTTAAAAGAGTTGACGAATAGAAAGTTCCTTGCAAACTACAAAATGCTATATCATCTAAAATTATTTCAACATAAAACTTTGTTAAATGCAGGTGAGACTGGTTGGAATGAACAACTCTGGAACAACGCAGATGATTTTATCATTTCCTCTACTAAGCACACAGGAATGGCTACAGAAATAAACAGAAGTCTTTGCGATTTCAATTTCTCCCTCCCTGTTGGTATTTTTACTCATTTCTCTATCAACACTTCTGTCCCAGGCACCAGGAAGAGAGAAAATGAATGCGGCCACAAACAGGTTCATGGCTCTACCCGCTGAGCTCATTTCTCCCTCTCCACAGCCCAGCCATTCCAGACTCTAGCTGATCCTACCCTGCAGAGCGCAAAGACCGCATTCCCTTACTTCTGCTTTCATGGCCACCTCTCACCATTATGGCTTCAATTCAAAACCCAATCATTGTTGTTTCTGCCCTTTTTTTTTTCCCAAGGAAGAAACTGAGAAGAAAAACAGCAAGTGTTCAGCAAACAAGTACTAGAAAACAGTAGCGGGGCAGTCTGCTTCTGTTCTCATAACCTGGAAATCGCAATAGCCCTGTGGCCATGGAGAGGAAATCAGTGTGCCACAGGCCTTGGGACCTGCTTGTAGGGTCTCCTTGGAATGTTAAAAAATAACCTTGAACATGGATGTTTATAGCGGCTTTATTCATAATTGCCGAAACTTGGAGGCAAAGAAGATACTCTCCGGTAGGTGAACGGATAAATCACCTGTGTTTCATCAATCAAAGAGATATTAGTCAGTACTAAAAAGAAGTGAGCAAGCGCTTCACGTGGCATAAGACATTCCTCCTTTTTGTCCCCGTTTTTAACAATTAAAAATGGGCATCCATCCATGAACAATCGTGCTTCTGTAGGAGCTGTGGGATCAGTACCAAGGGAACCAGGAGGACTCTCGCCCACCTGTGCATTGAGTAATAGGCAGACAGACCTCCATATACGCTGTGTAACCAGCAGGTGTGAATGACTGGCCCCAGCCCTCCGTGGCAGCGGTTGGAAAAATTCTGGAGAGTGCTGACTTGGGCAGACACCCACTGATGAGAGAGCCTTTGGAGAAGTCCAGGCTTTTCAAGAAAAGATTCCAGCACTCCACTGGGGCGGGGAGAGGGGGGTGGCGAGGTTAGAGCTACTGGAGAGGGTAAAGGAAACTTTTCCAGCATCACGCCTTCCCTAAGGCAGCACAGAGTGGGGCTAAACCAGCCTGTGGCGACCTCTCCTGAAGAGGAAAGGGAGAGTGTCCAGCTTCCCCAGTTGTGAAGGACACAGTTGGATAAACCCATTTTCCTTCTGTAACCACCAGAATATTGAGGCAGGACCCCCATTACTGGGGATAGGGAGGAGGGTGGGAAAGGGGCAGACAAGACTATTAAATGGCATTAAAGCGATGTGGTTCCAGCTGACTGCATTCAGAACTCCCACAGAAAACTCACCCATGAGCGATTGGGAAAACCCCACCAAGGTTCCCCCTGACCCGGACCGTGGGTAACCCAAATGGCCCAAATGTGGAACCCACACCTCCCCCACTCTGCAGCCACATCCTTGTGCACATTCCAAGTGTGGCGGCTGGAGAAAGCTCTGATAGACAGAAAACAATCCGGGCTTGTTTCTGTGCTCAGGAAACAAGCCGGCCTCTGTGGGAAAGGAAAACCACACACTTGAGCTGTAGCATCACCTTCTGGAAAGCAAGAGAGGTTTCCAACAGCCAGCCTGATGAGTGATGATGATAAAGAGACCATATACAAGCTTAACAGTTCTGCCATGAGGGGGAGCAAGAAACATGAAGCAGATGTATCCATACAAGGTTGGAGAAAGTCCCAGATATAAACAGAACCAATGCAAAATATCTCCCACCTGAAGCCCATTGGCGGAGGTGACTACCACCTCAAATGCAAAAACATCAATGCAAACCTCCAAGGAACACGAAGAATCAAAGCCCCATGACATCACCATCATCATCGTTGTCGTCATCATAATTCTTTGATAACCAAACTCAAAGACACAAAACTGCAATCTACCTGATAAAGAATTCAAAATAGATGTTTTGAGGACTCAAACAAGGAAACACAGAAAAACAATTGAACTGAATCAGGTAAACAATGCATGAACAGAATGAGAAACTTAATAAGGAGATCAAAATCGTAAAAAAGAACCCAACAGAAATTCTGGAGCTGAAGAATTCAATGAATTCTTGAATAAAATGAAACACGAAAAACATTGACATCAGCACAGACCAAACAGAAGACACAATCAGCAAGCTAAAGGACAGGAACTTTGAAATAATCCAGTCAGAGGAGAGAAAAGAAAAAAGGAATAAGAAAGAGCAAAGAAAGCCAATGTGGTCACACCATCAGAAGCACAAATCTCAGAATAATCGGAGTTGCAGAAGGAGAAGAGAGGGAGAATGGGGCAGAAGCTTTATTTAAAGAAAGAATAGCTGAGAACCTCCCAAACTGGGGAAGAAGCTTGGACATTCAAGTTCATGAAGCTAATAGATCATCCCCGTTATCTCAAAGCAGAAAACCTTCTCCAAGATACATTATAATAAAACTGCCAAAATTCAAAGACAAGAGAGAATCCTAAAAGCAGTGAGAGTAAAAAAAAATCATAACCTACAAAGGAAGCCAAATTAAGGAATCAGTGGATTTCTCAGCAGAAACTCTATAGGCCAGGACACAGCAGAATTGAGATATTCAAAACGTTGAATAGTTAAATTTAGAAAACTCTAAATCTGTAATGTGATGATGTGTTAATCACTAAACTATAGTATAAATGTTAAAGGAAATGAGTATTAAAAATAACTATAACTACTACAATTTTAAACAAATGTGCAAGATAAAAACGGGTAAAGTGTGACATCAAATACATAAAAGGGGGAGTGAAAGGGTAAAGCTTTTGTATGTGATCAACGTTAAGTTGCTATCTGCTTAAAATGAACTGTTTTATCTAGTATAAGATGTTTTATGAAAGCTCCACGGTAACCACAAAGCAAAAAACTATAGTAGTTTCACAAAAGATAAGAGAGGGGAGTCAGAGCATACCACCATTGAAAATCACCAATTCGCAAAGGTGATAGAAAGAGAGGCGGAAAACGAACAATGAAACTACAAAACATTCAGAAAGCAGTTAATAACATGATATTAGTAAGTCTTTACAGATTAATAATTACTCTAAATGTAAATGAATTGAATTCTCCAATCAAAAGGCACAGACTGGTTAGATGGATTTAAAAAAACAAGATCTAAGTATATGCTGCCTACAAGAGATTCATTTCAGCTTTAAGGACACACATAGGCTCAAAGTGAAAGGACGGAGAAAGATAGTCCAGGCAAGTATAAACCAAAAGAAAACAGGGGTAGATATACTTATATCAGACAAAATAGACTTTATGCCAAAAACCGTAACAAGAGACAAAGAAGGTCATTATATAATGATAAAGGGTCAATTCATCAAGAAGATATAACAGTTGAAAATATATATGCACCCAACATCGGAGGACCTAAGTATATTAAGCAAATACTAAGAAATCTAAAGGGGAAATAGAAAACAATACAATTCCAGTAAAGGACTTCCGTACCCCACTTTAAGCACTGGTTAGGTCATTTGGTCAGAAAATCAACAAGGAAATGTTGGACTTGAGCCATACATTTGACCAAATGGAGCTAACAGACATATTGAACATTACATCCTGCAGCAGCAGAATATACATTCTTCTCAAGTGCACACAAAACATTCTTTAGGATAGATACATGTTAGCATAGCCTCCAGGGAACCCCCGCTTCAATGAAGACAGCTTCCAGATTAAATTTTACTAAACAAGAGGTTCTGCAACTGAAAAAAAAATTAGACTGTTAAGTATTTTATGCAAAGAGTATATATGACCTATAAGTAAATGATAAAGAAAAATAATGAAATGCACACCTGTGTGCCCCCACCCAGTTTAAGAAAGAGAATTTCTTTTTTTTTTCTAATTTTTGTTTCCAAGTTTAAATATAATGTATTTCGCTATAGAAATTTTGCAAAATCCAGAAGACTGAGAAAATAAAAATCATCACAATTTCACTACATTACTGCTAACGTTCTGTTAACAATACTTCCCCGAATGTATGTTATTTTTCTGAAATTGAAATTCTATTAAACAAATTGTCCCCTTTTTCCATCATGACTGTTTTTCTTGGACCAGCTGATATCTTAGCCTCCTTCCACCCCCAGGAAAATGATCCTTAAATACATTTATTTTTGAATTGAGGGTTGTTTTTCCAAAAAGAAGCAGAGGCGGGAATTGATAGAGGGGGGTGATCTTCCTTGCCTGGCTTCTACCTGAAACATAAACTAAATTAAGAGGCTGATAAAGTGCATCCTGTTGTGTCTGGCACAGGGTAGTATCTGGAGAGTAAATGTTGATTGATGACTGCGTCTCACGAGGCTGAAAGCATCTCTGGAGATAAGAGGGTAAACAAAAGCCGCTGCTTTCGTGATAAACAAAAATGCCTGAGAAGCCTTCTCTACAGCACAAGCCAAGCTCTGGGTCCAGAGTGAATTCTCAACACATACCAAGAGTGCTTGTTTCCTGTGGCTTGACTTTGCATCTTTATCCAGAGGATAAGGCACAGTTCTGGGTGTTTTAAGAGAGACAAAGCAGAAGCTGGCATGTGTATTTCTCTCAAGGAGTGAACAATCTAGTGGGGGAAGCAGACAAATGACTCTATGCCATATAGAAGCCCCTTTGTAGCCCAGTTCCCTGCACACAGTGGGTGTTCAAGAACACTCTGCTACACAGTGGTGAGAGAATCACAGAGCTTTACTACTGGAAGGATCTTAGAGTGGAAAGAGACCTCAGTGCACATACTAACTACTTTTACTAGCCATCTATTAAATGGGACCAATAATATGTGTCTTCTTTGATGTTGGGAGGAGTAAAAATGATGATGAACATGAACTATAAAGACATTACAAATATACGATGTATTGTAAATATCTTTCTCACCCCACCCCAAATCCTATTTGAAAAACGGGGAGACTGAGATTCAGAAGAGAAATGACATGTCTTGCCCAGGTAAGCTGGAGGCAAAGTAAAGACTGGAATTCTGGTCTGTCCACGGCAAGTCCAGAGTGAAATATTGGGGGTGCTTGCTCAGAGTAGTAGATGATCCTTGGCTCCGTCCTAACCCACTCCAGACTCAGGTGGTCCTTCTTTCCACTATTTCCTATGGGTCTTGCTCATGGTCCCTTGGATGTGCTATTGCCCCAGGGAGACCAGAACAAGATCCCAAAGCAGGATCCGGAAGTGTTTCCATAAATGAGCGTTGGGACTCTGGGTCTTCCAACACCTCCCTGGCTTCTAAACACTCCCTGCAGATTCTGCCCTACCTGACCCCAATGGCCCGGAGCACTCTACATAGGGGGCCTTCCCCAAAGAAAAACGGCCTCTCCTCCTATGTCTACTGCCCGTCTACCTCCATTTCTACCGAGACTCTCTCCCAGCCCTCTGAAGGAAACAAAGCCCTATTTGAATTATGTTTTCATGCACACCCGTTAGTAGTGGGCCAAACAGCAATTCCAGACAACTGCACTATCCAGTCAGCTGCCCTCTGTCCCTGTGACTCCTTTCTGAGGTCTGGATCTCCCCGTCTACGTGGCTCGTACTATAGGAAACCTGTGGGGCAGGCAATGAGATCATGGAATGACTGGATATATAACAGACAGAGGCAGGGCTAGACTCTGCAGATTAGTCCAGGCCCATTTTACTTACTGTGTCTCACAGCCATTGCTCACCCAGAAGACTAGGTGCCATAGCTGATAGGATGGGACAAAATAACTCTAACCCCTGTATTGGCCTCCTGGAAATGGGAAAAGCATGGGACAAAAGTCCCATCCTCAGAGCTTGTCTTGTAGATTTTCCCTCTAGTTCAGCCATAGACATTGCATAGAATCCTCACTTCAAATATGGTTGTGGGGTATTGTGTGGCTGACACTTACCTGACTGTCACACATTCCTGTCCTTTGTCACATTCTCCCTGTTTACACCTGATTTTTAAGTATTTTTGAGTACAGCATTTTTCTCCGTGTCTATGCCTGATTTTTAAACCTTCCATCTCTCTCAATTCTAAAATACAAGGTGTAAAGGAATATTCTCTCTGAATTAAAAACTTTCCATGTTGAATCATTAACTTGAATCATTAACTTTACTCTTTTCTTTTCCCTTTCCTCTCTCCCTTTCTTCTCCCATAATTCCTCTCCACCCAACCCCATCCCCACTCTCGCCTCACTTTCTGTGTTACCACCATCCCTCTTCTTCTTCAGTTTCTATCCTTCTATTACCCATCTCCTTTCCTTCCCACGATCAAGACTACAAAAGGGACAACTAGGGCACAAAAGGTAAAAGCTTGGATGATTCTGAGAGTGACGGTCCCTAAGCATCTCTCTTGCCTCACGCTAAACCCGGCCCTGTCCCCTCCTTCCCCACACCCCTGTCTTTCATTCAGGCAAGTATTTTTCATTCAGGCAAGTATTTTTCTCCCATCCTTCTCTGCTCCTTTGCTCTTTTGACCACCTGGTGGAGTGTTTACTCTTTATACACATAACAACTATATTGTTTAAAATACGCATTCAGCTGTTGTATTAAAAGCCAACATAACTATGGCAAACACAAGATAGAAATGCATTTATCTTTCCTCTAACATCCAAGGGTAAGCAGTCCGAGGCTGATACGGCAGCTCCACGGGCCTCAGGTTCCTTCTAGCCTGTAGCTTTACGGCCCTCAGCACCTGGCTTCCATCTCAAGGTCAAGGATGGCTGCTCCAGCTTCCACCACCACCTCCACATTCCAGTAAGAGGGAGAGAAGACGGGAAGGGGAGGGCTTGCTCCTTTCTTCTTAAGGGCATGATTCAGAAGGTATAGGCATGGCTTTTGCTCACACATCCCCTTGGCCAGAACCTACTCGTAGTTATGTGACCATACCTGGCTGCAAGGAATGCTGGGAAACATGGTTTTTAACTTCCCAGCCATATGTCCAACAGACACTTCTGTTACTGTAAAACAAAGTATATATTTAGGTGTTAACTAGCAATCCTTTCTACATTTGCATTCTACTGAAGAATGCCACCTTTTCTTCTTCAAAAGAGTGTGGAGAGGGAAACAATAGATAGCCTTCTATTTTTGTCAAGGTCATTGCTTTTACTTTGGGTTCACAGCTTCTTACTACATTTGAATGAATGAATGAATGCATGAATGAATGAATGAATGAAAGCAAGCAAACTATTCATGGACAAATGATGAGTGTGTAACAATTCAGTTATTTTGATTATCCTGATTCTCTGCAGCCTAAGGTCCAAGTTGAAGAAAATTTAGGTTAATAGACAAATAAATGACTTGACATCCTTGCATTATCAGTGTATGGAATGAGGGATTGAATTCTCCGATTACCAGTTCTGATACTCAGTAGTGTGCCCCAAGGAGAAAAATCACAAAGGATAGCACGAAGGAGCCCAGAGTACCTTCTGCCTCTTCTGGAAAATACCTGAAATTGAATCCACTGATGCCAGCAAGCAGGTGGCCAGCTGGGTAAGAGGGCCTGCCTGGAAGAGGGTCCTGGCCAAATGGGATGTGGCTTCCGCAAAGAAAGGCCCTCAAAAATATGATGCCTCCCACACAGAGATACACACACATGTGCATGTACACACACCTGCCGCTGACTATGGAAAAACTCATTTTTTAATACTCGCAGTCAAATATGAAGCCTAAAGAGCAAATACCTTCCCAAACAATGATATGTGCGCTTAAAATCAAAGTAAGATGCAAATGATAGCTATTTCTTGTGTGAAAAGGGGGCTAAGTGAGAAGACAGAGCAGGAAGCGTGGCGAAGAGAAGCGCAGATACACTGCTTTATCGTTTTGTCTGAGCTCCCCTGAATATTGGGCAAAAGAAGCCCACTTCCCAGATCTGCTGTGAGTTCTCCAACAGCACAGTGGCCAGTTTCTGAGACGCTGCTGGGGACAAAAGTCCACAAGGAGGAGACAGTGAGTTGCAAAGAACTTAGAGCTCAGTTGGGGAGCCTGCCTGGAGGCTCGGGGTGTCCTGGGGTCAGCAGCTGCTAGCCTGTGTGTGAGACAGGAGAGAGCGCCAGTCCTGATGACCACCGGAAGGACCACGGGCTCGTGGAGTCCTAGCCCAGGGGGCCATCGTACCGCCCCAGGTTCCAGGTCAGAGAAGCTCTGGAACATGCGCTGTGCTTTGTGGCGTTCCCATGCATGTACCAGGAATGGGGTGTTGGCACAGAGGTGGTAGCACCACTAGGAGCTTCCATACCTAGAGGCAGACCCCTTAGCTTCTCCTCCCCATGACCCTGACTGAGCGGCAGGAAAGGTTGGAAAAAGTCCTTATGCCAGGGAGTTTTTCCAGCAATGGAGCTAAAAGCACTGAATGAATCTCCGCCGTTTTTTCCTGAACCGTGCAATTCTGGGTTGATGTTTCAATGCAAACGAGGCAGCTGCAGGATCTGGAAAGCATATCAATGTGGGGCCACACGGCTGGGGCCCGAATCTCAGCTCTATCTGCCATCTGCATGATCTCAGGACTAAATGAAGGTCCCTGAACCTTGCTCCCAAGGGAAGAAGTGGCGCCTCCTCCAGAGGATTCTTGGGTGAGCTTAAATTAGATACTGCATGCCCAAGAATCTGGCACATGGTGTCATTATAAAGGTTTGTGTGTTCATTATTCATCCCAGAAAGCACCCATTAAAGACACTAATAGGTGACAAGGCAGCAGAAGTCTGGTATCAGGGAGAGTTTTCCGGGAGTGGGGGAGGGGTGCAGGTGGCTGCGGAACAGACTGCTCCTTCCCTACAGTGTCCTTCTCACTCATGCCAAGAGCCCAGAGCCTGGCAATGGGAGCTGTGCCAAGCCCTCCACTAGGGGAGAGATGTTGCTGGGTCATTAATGCAAGAAAGGCTATCCCATCTTCCCATTTCACAACTTTTTGCAGCATTAAACCCTCATAGAGCTTATTCTGGATATTTTCTTCAAATCTACTCAACTCAGTATTTCTCCTATTTCACCTGTTTTATTATAGCTTAGAGATTATTTCCTTAGGGACCCAAAATGAAACTGCCACTTAATGCCCATGAGATTCAACTCAAAATTTTAGAATCAAAATAGTATGTTCATTACGAGTACAAAATCTGAAGCCACGTATTCTGGTTTCAGATTCCAACTAGCTACATAAGCTTTTTGAAACTCTTGAAGCCTCAGTTTTCACTTCTGTAAAATGGATACAATAATAACTATCTCATAGAATTATTTGAGATTAATGAGATAATGTATAAAACATTTAGCACAGTATCTGGCACATAGTATATGCTCAATAAATGTTAATTTTTAAAAGTGAGGTCAAGGACACCTAAGACAATTACATAGGTGTTGATACTCCCAGAATAAAATCCAGATCACTGTAGCTTTAGGGTTTCCCCATATTACCAGCAGACTCCCTGACCACTCACCCAAAAGTTTAACCCACTACAAATCCTGCCCACATACAGAGATCTCAGCTAGCCTTTGTAATGCCTCCTTCTTAAACATGAAAGCAAACAAGAATCTGTAGACATTTTTTAAAACAGCAACATGAAAAAGAAAACCAAAATAAATAGCAAAGCTGACTCTGATCAAAGCAGAGATCATTTGAAGAACAAGAGAGAAATTTTTAAATAGAGAGATCTGAGATGATACTACAGTTGGTCCTTGAACAACAAACATGAGGGTTAAGAGTGCCAACCTCTGCACAGTTGAAAATCTACATATAATTTTTGACTCGCCAAAACATTTAACTACAGTCATCCCTCAACATCCATGCGGGACTGGTTCCGGGGCTCCCCAAAGATACCAAAATCCAAGAATGCTCAAGTCCTGTATATAAAATGGCACAGAACAATGCATACAGCTGGCCCTCCGCATCCGTGGATTCCCAACCACAGCTGGAAAATACTGTTTTCGATCCATAGTTGGTTGAATCTGTGGGTACGAAACCTTGTGATACAGAGGGACAATTGTATGTTTCTTTTTTTAAATCTGTGTATAAGTGGCCCTTTGCAGTTCAGACACATGTTGTTCAAGGGTCAACTGTACATCTATAAAACAAAGGTATAAAAAGAAATTGAGCATGGTGGTTTCTCAAAAAATTAAAAACAGAATTACCATATGACTCAGCAATTTCACTTCTGGGGATATATGCAAGAAGAACTAAAAGCAAGCTCTCGAAGAGATGTTTGTATATTGGCCATGTTCACAGCAGCATTATTCACAGTAGCCAAAAGGTGGGAGCCACCCAAGTGCCCATCAATGGATGAATAAAAATTGGTCCATCCATACAATGAGTTATTATTCAGTCTTTAAAAGAAAGGCAATTCTGACACATGCTACAATATGGATGAACCTCGAGGACATTATGCTGAGTGAAATCAACTGGTCCCAAAAAGATAAATAATGTGTGATTCCACTTATGTAAGTTATCTACAGTAGTCAAAATCATAGGAACTGAAAGTAGAATGGTGGTTACCAGAGGACGAATGGGGAGTTATTGTTTAACGCGTATAGACTTGCAGTTTTGCAAGATGAATAGAGTTCTAGAGATTGGTTGTACAATGTGATTGTAATTAACACTAACGAACTGTACTCTTAAACATTAAGATGACAAATTTCATGGTATGTGTATTTTACCATAATTAAACGTTTTAATTGAGAACAAAAAAATAATTCTTGGAAATTGAAAGGAAGGTTACTAAAACTTTTAAATGCATCGTAACGATTTGAAGGTGAGGTTGAGGAAATATCCTAGTTCATAAAACAAAGACACAGAGATGTAAAATATGATATTTTTTGTTTTTAAATACCCAAAGGAACCATCGAAGGAATGCAACATCTCACTACCTGGGACCTTCAGGGGGGGAAAAAGGAATAATTAAGGGGAGGAAAAAAGTTAAATCAAGAGAATTTTACAGAGAGAAAAGTAGATTTGCATCTTCAAACTGAAAGGGTCTACGGAGTACCCAGCACAATACGTGTAAAAAGGTATGCAATTAAATAAATTAACGTGAAATTGCAGAAAACCATGGGTCAAGACAACATCCTAAAAGCTGCCAAAGAAAAATGAACAATAAAACGGGCCATTCCCAAAACTGAGGACTTTGTCTGGGAACAGACTTCCGATCAGCAACACTTCCAATTAGCAGGACTAACTCCTGTTGACGTACTGGAAGGCAGTGAAGTCACGTCTTCTAAATTGGGGGAAATCATCTTCAACCTGGAATTCCAAATCCAGCTGAAACTGAGTAAGTGTAGAACAAACACATTTGCAGATATGCAAAGCCTCAGAAAGTGGACCTCCCACGCCCCCTTTCTTAAGAAGCTATTTGTGGACATTCTAGAGTAACTTCCTCAAATGCTAATTCATGAGGAGTAAACCAAGGAAAGTAAACCAAGTTCACGAGGGAGTAAACCAAGAAAGAGGAAGGTATGAACCATGGGAAATACCAAACCCATACAGGAAAAAAACGAAAGAAAAACAACAAGGTTACAGCTATGCAGCAGTCCCAGGAAGCAATCAGTCAGATTAGAGCAGGGAAACCAAGTCCTATAGGGCAAGAACTCTCTGCATTATTCGTGTAACTCTTCTGTGAACATAAAATCATTCTAAAATAAAAAGGTTATTTTTTAAAAGTATATCTGCTGGGGGATGGGAAATGAAAGGGGAAGCAAAGTCTAAGGAAGGATGGGGGGCTAATCTTTCATCTCACATATTGGGAACTAAAACGATACAATCTGTGGCTAATGAAGCAAGAAATGGAGGTTTAATTCTGTTACATGAAATTGTAGAGTTGACTAATGAAAGAGCAGAAAATAGTGGTTTAACTATATCAAGAAGAATGAGCAGAGGAAATAGAGGGGTATGACTCAACAGAAGAAATGGGGGGGAGGTCTTTAACCTAGTTAGTTCCCATCGTGACAGGTACGGAAATGGAACCCACCAAAAATGATTCTTATTCCCAGACAAAGGACTGAAATCCTCTATATTAAAATGGAAATGAGTGCTCTACGAATTCCACATATCAGGAGATGCTGATAAAGATTAATTTCTCAGGGAGGACGTAACCTACCATTAATATAAAAATGTGGATTATAAACCACAAATATAAAGGGGAAGCTGTAACTGAACCCTACATAATCCAACACTATTGACGCCTAGGTCACATTTTAATGACACATTTTCTAAAGAATGTCTATTTTCCTTTACTTTAATGGTTTTCTCAACAATGTACCTTCTGATATCCTCTGCCTAACTAATGCCTGCCCATACTCAGCCCACACTTAAAGATTAAAAACTTTAATACAGTACAATAAAAGTACAAAGTTAATCTTTGAAAAGCAATCTACAGAAAATAATGCAGTATTTATGACATAAAGGATTAATGTCCTTAATATATAAAGAGATTTTAAAATCAATAAGAAAAAGATGCACACATTATTCCTGGCAGTTAATCCACACAGCAACCAGAACGGTACCTTTAAAACCCACATCTTGTCATATCACTTCCCCATTGAAAGCCCATTAGTGGCTTCACGCTGCTCTTAGCACAAAGTCCAAAACTCTTCACATGACCCACATGATCTGGTTCTTACCCATCTCTCTAGACTTTTCTCCCATCATCCCCTCTCCTCCCTCTTTGGACTGCAGCCAGACTTGCCACCATAAAGCTTTTGTACATCCTATGGCTCTGCCTGGAGTCACACCACCACCACTCCGTTCACCCGGCAGATGCCCACCCTTCCTCCAGATCTCAGCTTACACATCGTTTCTCAGGGAATTCTTCCATCATCAACTCCAGATTGGTTCAGATCCTTGCCATGTGCTCTTCATAACCCTCAGAGAAACAAATGAAAACACGTTTCTGAATCTTCAGATCTTGGAAACACCCTGAGAAGTGGAGACCCTTCCAGAAATATTAGGTCCCAGGCAAAGCAACCGCTGTCCTCTGGAACCTTCTTATCTACAACAGTGAGGAATGGTGAGGAAGCTCAGGAGAAAGTTATGATGAGAGTTTCTAGAACCTAAGCTCTTGGTCCTTAACTTTCTTTGAATAGACAACTTTGAAAATGTAATGACATCCATGGGACTTCTCCCCCAGAAAGGAGTGCATGTAGGCAAAACCCTTGATACTGTTTTCAATGTTTCACAGTTTCCCTAACCACCTCAGGTTAAGAACCCCAACTGTAGACCTAGAGAAACTGTCCTGCACACAACTGCGCAAACGTTTCCCTGGTTTTTTCATTTCATCAGTATTTACCAAGTATCTATCGCATAGAGAATATAGTAATAACAATTTATAAATGAAACTTGCTTTACAGTTCAAAAGAAAAAATATTTTCACATAATCGTTTCATTTACTCTTCAGAAAAACCCAGTGAGGTAGACACACATTGCTCTACCTATTTGACAAATGAGTAAGTAATTCCAGAAAATGCAAGTGATTTGGTTAAGATCACCCAGCCAAAAAGCAATTGAAACCCAAGAGTGAAATGCACCCTTTAAACCCTAGGCCTGGCTCTTTCCCTCCCTATTAAGATTGACTCCAGTGGTCAGTGGTGGTAGGACTTGTGTCTAGTGGGGCAGGCACCTACCACGGCCATCATATGAGGAAAATCTCTGAGGCCCCAGTCGCAGCCCCCAGATCCGGTGGTGGTCAGCCTCATGCTCATCTAGTTCAGGTGTGATGCAACTCTGTAAATTAGAATTCCAGCAGCAAGACTCTGGTATTTAGGGGAGGTACCACATCTCCCCAGCCCCTTGCCCAGAGAGCACAATAGCTAACATTGTTTGGCGTTCCTAATCCACGTCAGACACTGCTCTAGGTTTTTACATGAATTAACTCATTAAATCCTCAGAACAACACCACGAGGTAGGTATAATTATTATCTCTATTTTGTGACACTTACGGGAGGTTAAGAAACTTGCCCAAGGTTACACAACTGATAGTTTTCAAAGCCTGTGGAGCTTGTGCTCTTAACCAACATCATTCTGTCTCTCCCAAGCCAGTTGTTCCTAACTTTTTGGGGTCGTATACATCCTAGAGAGTGTAGTTTAAGCTCAAGGCCCTCTCCCAAGGAAAATGCAGTTAAGCAGAATTTTGCAAAATATTTCAGAGACTTCAGGGACCCCTAAAGCCCATCATCTATCAATCTCAGGCTTGAAACTGCTATTTGTCTCATACATACTGAGGAGAACTGTCCAGGGAGAAAAGAGAAGCGGTGCCAGCGCCGCAGGGCTTCGCCTCTCCAAACGCGGGAGGAGAGCTGTTCTACGTTGTACGTTGTGTGACGGAGAACTCTGTTCACTGAAAATCAGGAACCGTGAGCTCCCGGGACCGCAATGCCCTGAGAACGCAGCCAGGTCGCGGAGCCTCCGGAGACCGGGAGCTGAATGGGATACGAATGAACCACTGTCAGGCTAGACTGGAATCTTGCGTCCCTCCCAGCATCCTTGAGTCACGAGACAGGATTCAGAGCGGTCAGGATCTCAGAACTCTGGTATCGCTGTTCCTGGTGCTGAAACGCCGCGGTCGCCAAGGGGAGCCGCGGCTTGAGCTTCAGGTACGGCGCCGCAGCCGCTGCGGGAGCTGTCCAGTGCTGAACTCGGATGCGGCCCGGCCGGCGGGGCTTAGACCCGAGCCTGCCGCACCCAGCAGAGCCAGGACCGCGCTTCTGGGAGCGCTGACGCAGAACGCTGGGAGAACGGGAAGCAGCGAGCTCCAAGCCCGGCATGGACCTGCAGAGATTCGACTCCTACCAGGGAGGAGCTGGCCCTGAGTTCAATGACCACGTCCTGTATAAGGTAAGAATCTCCTCCAGTCCTCCGCCCCCATCCCAATTCTGGGAGGGGACACCGTCCGTCACCAGGAGTTCTCTTCCTTCCCCTGACGTGGCTTCGGGACTTAAAAAGAAACTAGTCCATATCTGTTAGCCTGGGGAACTCTTTCTGTTTGATCCTGTTTGGGGCTCAAAACAGAGATGCGTGCGCCTTTGGGGAGGGGCCTCCGCCAGAGGCTCAGATTGTCAGGAGCTTCGTTCATGCACTTAAATCACCTGTGTCGCGTTCTCATGCCCTCCCTTCTGCCTCTCATCCATTTGAACGCCTGTGTAGCCCTGTGGGAGTCTGTGTTTGTCCTCCCATCCAAGCTCCAACCCCATGAGGTCTGGTAGTTGTGGTCAAAGACCTGAATTCCTGGCCAAGTGGGCTAAAATTAGACATCGAAATGCTCTGCAGCAGAAATAAACTGTTGTTTTCCCATAAGACTCCCTTGTGACTCCAGAAAGCTGCCCTCCAGCCTTGTTTCACTCATAGCCTCCTGAAAGTGTTTGCTTATTTCAAAGTTCTCACTTTTAATCCAAAATCCATTGCTTTGAAAGAATCAGAACCTAATATTTGCAGTAAGAAGTCATCATGGCTCCTCATCCCTTTCTCTGCCCTTTTTATTTAGCCCTCCTGTTTTCCCCTTTGCTGATATCAGTTTATTTGTTCATCCCCTGAGAGGCTGTGCATTGTGTTATACTTGGAGGTTTGGGTTTTGTTTTTTAATCAAAATATCACTCTGAAAATTCCATGAATGCAAACTTTGAAATAATTGATTCACCCTCCTCCCATATTACACAGTTTATGTTTGAGAAAACTGAAGTCCAGAGAAGCAAAGTGACTTGTTCAAGAAAATAAAGTAGAAAATGGCAGAGTTAGTACTAAAAGCCAGGAATTATGACTCCAAGTCTAATATTCTTTTCTCTATGCAAGTGTGGTCCATAGACCAGCAGCATTAGCATTACCTGGGAACTTGTTAGAAATGTGAAATCTCAGGCTCCACCCAGATCTGCTGCACCTGAACCTGCTTTTTAACAAGATCCCTAGGAAATAAATATGCACATTAAAGTTTCATATGCACGGCCTGTGTTCTGTTGGCTATTTCTGACACAAAGGAAGGAAAATTGACTATTGGAGGAAGCAGGCCTGTAGATTTGAAGAGTCCATGTGACTTCTCCAGGTCTCTAGACCCCTAGATTATAAAAGAGGAGAAAATTTTGTAACAACAGCCCCAGTCTGGAAGTTATAAAACCATTGCAGTTTGAGGTAAACTAGTATTAGATCTGTGTTTTTTGAGGTTGTGAATCCAGCCTCAGTAGAAAGTGCATGCAAGAAAAAGGAACATAATTACAAATCAATTACAAAAGCATCCTGGTGACTAGATATATGTGCCTCTCCAAGTTTAAACTATCATATAAAGATAGAAATATTCCTTATGAAAGATTTAAGATTTGGAGGTCAAAGGTTTCAAACTACTGAACAAGTGTGGTCTTTCCCATTTCAATTACCAACACATGAAATGTAGGATGTGGCCCATTAGAACTTTCACTTCCTTTGGGTTTATTGACCACCAAATTGGGAGAGAGCTTGTTCCTACAAGTTCTACTATAGTTGAAGACAATTATCTACTTACTGCTAATACTCGCTTGGTCTTTTCAGCTTGGTTGTGAGCCTGCTGAGAGCAGAAGCTGGCTTAAACTTTTTGTGGTACCCAAGAGAGCGATATATGTGTTTACAAAGTTTTCCTTCCCATTTAATGCTGATCGCCTCCTCCTAATATTATTTTATTATTGCACATCACTTTTTATTATGATCCACTTAAAATTTATTTGTAAATGGCCAGGGAATCAATATATTTGTCTCAGTTTTAACTTTGCTATATATCAAGGAATTCCTGACAATTCACTCGAACACCTGGGCCATGATATGCAGGCTTCCCTCTAAGATTAGTTGCTAAGAAAAAGGATTTTTTCAAGAAATTTTTTTATTGAAGTATAACAAATGCAAGAAAAGCCCAAATCATATGTGTACACCCTGATGGAGCATCACAAAACGAGCACCACTGTGCAACCACTACCAAAATAAAAAGATAGAAACTTGCCACCTTCCCAGAAACCGTCCGCACACTCTCCCCTTCCCCTCCCCAGAAGTTCCCATTATGGGGAGAGGTGGGCGGGTATGATTTAGTGTTTTGACAGTGAAGTCAGTTTTTACGTCAGATAATCCTAGAAATTTGCCAGGGAAGGGAATTGTGTGGCAGAAAGAAACCCCAGGCTTGCGATCAGGCAGACATTGATATGACTTTGAACATCTGGGAGCCTTACTTTATTTATCTTAAAATAGGAATAATAATACCTGGCTCAGTGTTTTCTGAGTGAAGATGTTAGATAATATAATATTATTTATTTGTTGGTTTGCTCTCTGGCATATAGGAAGCATTTGAAAATGGTGGTTGTCGTTAGAGCACACGTCTTGGGCTCCAGAGCAGCTTCAATAAGCGTCACGTTGGGCCTCACCTAAACTGATGAAGCTTTGTAAGAAAGAGCAGTAGCTGCATACACAGAAACACAGAAACACACACACACACACACACACACACACACACACACTCACATACTTCACAGGCACGGCCACAGAGGATTAAGCTCACACACCCTCCTATTCAAAAATCATGACTTCTGTGGAAACATCCCAACCCTGATTTCACAATTTGAATATTTCTTTTCTCTGGGAGGTGAGCTATGCCGTGCAATGAAACCTCTTGTGAAAATTCAGTGATATGAAAAACATTTGCCAAATCTCATCAGCCTTGGATGGCACTTGCTTCTTAGTTAGTCCCAAGAGTTGGAAGCTGACCCAAATGAGCCTGAGTATATCTTAGAATATTTCTGGAATGTGAGCTGGAAGCTGGGAACTGCTGGGAAAGACAGAGTTCATCCATCACGTGCTTGGAGTTTTTCAATAGTGTTGCTGTTGTGCTCACAAATTTGAATGTTTTATGCAACTAAATCATTGAAAACATGTGAACAACCTTGCTGCTCTTTCTCTCAGCGATCTCCCAGCCTTCTTTTGCTACCAGCACAGTCTTGAGGGCCATTAAGGGCAGTAATGTGAGTTAGCTGCTCAGGAACAGCCCTTGGGTGGGGTTCTTGCTATGCCAGGGTCTGGCTGTGAGCGCTGGGAACATGAAGCACAGAGAGGAGGCTAGTGAATCAGGACAAGGGGACATCAGTTCAAGAGCTTAATTTCAAATTCGCCATCACCAGTGCTCTGGTGAACACCCACATGCCAATCTTGTTCCAAGAGGGCCAAGCCATTACTGAGCCATTACTGAGTCAGTCTCCTCCATAGCATCTCAGAAAGACCGGCAACCAGGGGGCAGAGAGATGTGGACTGTCCATCCACTCCTCCAGGACTTGGTCCTTGTTTGAAAAGATGGAATTCTTGGGGAGATAAGGACCAAAGGTCTCTGTCCTACAAGCAACTTCCATTCCCTCGGACGCAGCTCTCACACCTCTTGTAGGTGAGAAAGGCAAGCAGGTCGTCTCTAGTATCTCCTTCCCCCCGTGTGTTTGTCCTTCACTTCCCTCTGCTCATCTTGTCATGTTTATGTCCCTCACAAGTCCACGTGATTCATCTCATCCTTCAGCAACCGTGTATCGAGCATTTCCAAAGTGTAGGAAACTATGCTGGGCAGTATAGAGAACACACACACACGAAACAAACAAACAAAAAACTGGCTTCCACCTTCAATAAGCTCATGGCCTATAAGACGCACACATTGCTATAACACTGTGTGTAGTCTCAGAAGTGCCCTAAGGAAAGCACAGAAAGATACAATGAAATAACTGAGGAAGAAATGGTCATTTCTGACCTCAATTTGAGGCCAGATCCTTTCTCTCCCATGGCCTCTGATGAAGAGTAAATATCTAGATGAGACAGAGTTCCACACACCAGCCAGCTGCCCTCCCCCTCAGGGCCATCACCCACTAATCCTAGTGAAGCCTCTGGATTTAACGACATTTTTCTTCCCTACCAGAAAATTGTACCAGGGAAAGACAAATCAACCAGCAAAGGTGCATATGCGCTATTCTGTCTTCCTCTGTTATTCTTTATCCTTCAAAAAATGCTTCGTGTGCTTTTGTTGTTGTTTTTTTTTTCAACTGAACAATGTTAATGGAACACAAATTTGTGTTCAAAAAAACCAATTCCACAGGAAATCCAAATCCTATAGATAAAGAGATTTGACTTTCAAAGTGAGGCTGTCATACCTCAGGTAGTAAGTGGTTTGTTTTTTAAAGAAAAAAGTACATAAAACCAAAATGACAGCGCCAGCTCCACTTCTTGCCAGATTTCCATCCTCAGCTCAGGAACAAACAAGAAGCCAAGAGCGTTTCCAACAGCTTGTTTTCCTCTCTTGCTTGCTCTGGAGACTTTCTGATAAATAAATGAAGTGTGAGTTAACTCACTGATGATGGCTGACTTGTGGGTCCCGCCCAGGTCCCAAGGCAGGCAGCTGTCGTGGGGAGTGGTGCTGGCTGGTTCTTTTCAACAACCTTAGCAGGAAATGATGGTGACTCAGTCCAACATCTCAGTCGTTTTCCAAACTCTTCAGGCTTAAGGCATTTTTCCCTCTAACTGAGAATCCCCGGGACGTTTCGTGAGAATATATCTGAAACTCACTAGTGTTGGTGTGCTAATGTTTCCTCCTGTAAGCTGTTCTGGGGAAGGGTTCTGACTTCCTTCATTTTCAGGGCAGGAAACCCAACCTTAATGGAAATAAACAGCCAGAGGTGAGCACCAGCCTGGGGAATTGTTGAACGGACATTCGAAGTGGCTCTAAATTTATCCCAGCATGCTCCTTGCTTCCATCCTCCCTTCTCAGGCAAGAGAAGCTGTCCCTGGAGACTCCAATTGAGACTGGAGTTTGTAGCTGCTTTGCTAATTTACAGAGCACTCAGGCAATGCCCTTCCCCAGCTGGGAGCGACCCTGGACCCTCCTCCCACCTGCCAACCAAAGGAGGTTTTCTGGGGCCAAAGAACAGATCTCCAAGCCAGCAGGAAACAACAGATCTGGAAATCTTAACCCCTCACTGACTGCACCACTCAAAGCTTCCCCAGACCTCACCTGGTTCCTGAAAGTTGCAAGGTCCTAAGTGGTTCAGTGAAAATAATATACTGTCGAAGTGAGCAGAGCTCAAGAATTCCCCTGGCGAGTGATTCCTATTTCCCTGACCTTGGTGCCAAAGTCTGCTCCCTCACTCTGATTTGCATTTCTGCTCGGTAGGGACAGCTTTCACCCGTCAACGTGGAGATGTTATTTAACAATTTGTGTTCCTACAAATGCCACTGCTATGCTTTTAGAGGTCTTGAACCAGTTCTGTTTAAGCTCATATTTCCTCTTGCTTTCCACTCCTCTGCCCCTGCTGCCGTTAACACATACACACACACACACACACATACACATACACACACCCCTCCTTTCACAAGGTACAGGCAGGGCCGGTCATGACGTGTTTTTGCTCTCTGTCCTTCCTTATCTTTTGTTGTTATGGCCTTTTAAAGGCAAAGCAAACTTTCCCCTCCTCCTGCTCCTCTCTCTACCATTTGAATTTTGTATCCACACCACTCCCCAGCAACTCCATTTGTTAAAAAGCAGATCTGTCTTGTATCAGAGCAATGCCCCCAGGGGACGGTCACCCAGCTTCTTCCAGCCCCTCCCAACAGCACACTGAGACGCCCTTACCCTTTGGAAAGGAATAAAACTGCTTGTGCAGACCCAGCCCAGACCAGGCAGGGCTCCCTCTCCCCCTCCAGACCCTCAGGAACCTCCTCCCTCAGTGGGCGGGCAGTCCAAAACCTTCATCTTTTTTTGTAAGTTTAAATATATTTGGTGTACAATATTATATTAGTTTCAGGTGTACAATGTGGTGATCAGGGCGTTGTGCTAAGTGAAATAAGTCAGACAGAGAAAGACAAACCTTCGTCTTTATCCAGATTCTTCCTCCTCTTCCAGGTCCCCTCCTCAGGTTTTGTTAGGTTACAAACTGAGAAGTATTAAAATTATCTCTACACTGTAATCTAGAGGGACCCAGTGAGACTAATAATTGCTAATAATAAATGATAAAAATAAACACATGGTTCATGTGTGGAGCAATTTGCAGTTTACAAAAAACTTGAATATGTGCTGTGATACTTTATAATTACCACATGATTTTTCCAGTGGATGTTGTTATTAATTCCATATTATAAAATGGGAAACAGAGGCCAGATGGAAAAAAAATAGTTACTTGCTCAAGGTCACAGTAGGTAGGTACTGTGGGAATTCAAATAATCGTGGCAGACTCTCATATGGCACGTATGTGCCAGGCTCTGTTCTAAGCACTTTACATCATCCAATCCTACAGCAACTCTATTTTAATCTCATTTTACAGATGAGTAAACTGAGGCACAGAGCCATTAAGAAATCTGCCTATGGCCACCCAGAGCTAATAAGTGGTAGAGCCCAGATGAAAATCCCAGCAAGCTGGAGATGCAAAGGCATAGAGTCAGGAGAGGACAAAGGGCTTTGCTAAGAGGGTCACAGATCGTCATTACGTAGTCCAGTGTGTGACCCCAGCTCTGCAGGATCAAAGGCCTAGATTTGCTCACTCACTCAAGAGTGGATCCATTTCTCCAGGCAGGCTCATGTTAAACTCACAAGACTGGAGCAATGCCCTACATGCCAAGCCTCATGATAATCGGGGGATTGTTTGCTAAGCATGACAGAAAAAAGAGACTTGGAGGATTTAGATGTTTAATGCAATCAGGCTGACACTGGCCAGCTACACTATAAGGACAGCCTCAATCTACAACTCCTATAGTCCCTTCTACCCCTGGGTCCTCTCCACCCGGACCTCTGCCTCTTTCCACTTCCTCCCTCCACTGTGACCCAGGTTGGGTAGGCGTCTATTCTCTCCAGATCTCCAGTCTCCTTCACTCCTTCAGGAACCACTTGCCTTTGAGCTTGAGAATGTTTTGGACTTGACCTGGTTATGGGGACGGAGGAAACACGGGGAGGGATGCTTCCTCTTCGGGAGCCTCCGTCAGTCACACCCAGAGTTGTCATCTCACATCTCTGCCTCCATTTTCGCTCAGTGCCTGTGTCAGGTCCTTAGGGATTTAGGTTTCAGAGGAGAGAACCATGAAAGAGAAAAAAAGGTGATTGGGACCTTACAACCCACCACCGGCCCACCCCACATGCCCTGCTTGAAATCAGACATTTCTGGTAGTGAAGCGATTCTACCAGAAAACTTCTGCTGGGTGCCAGGTATTCCTGAGCACCCAGGAACAGGACCCACTCCCAATCCCCAAGGAGCTGAGTCTGGCAGGCTGGGTGGGTCGGTGGGCTGGCACAGAAAGATGACTCAGGCCACAAAGATTTCAGCCCAACATGACGCATGGAAGACTTCTTAGAAGTCAGGAACCTCCCGTCTCACATGGTGGGAAGTGGGCCCTTGGGGACCAGGTCCAATGCTTGCAGCTCTGTCCAGCTGCCATGTTCTAGGTCCTGACTCAGTGACTTCAGAAGGGCTGTAAAATCCACAGATCCAGGAGGAGGCCCCGGCTCTGAAGGTCAGAATGGCTCTGGGCTCCCAAGGAAGGGATCCCTTCAAGTCCATGTCCAAGAAAGGAAGGTGTTCCCCAGTGCACTGCTGAGAAGTGCTCAGAGCAAAGATCCATGGTCCAAGATTGGCAGTCAGATACAGAGAAGCAAAGCTGGCACCTCCCTCCCTGAACACCTCCAAAGACCTGAGCCGAAAAACATCCACACCCAAAAACACCAGGGACCTTTCGGGATGACAGGTTGGCACATGGAGAGAGGATTGGGAAAGACAGAGGTGAAGGGTCAGGTGAGCCCTGCGCTATGCCCTCCCGGACCCTCACTCCCCCGTGCCTGAAGAGCCAGGTCTCCTCCAGACACCAGTCAGCACCACAGACACATGAGAAGGCCGCACAGAGAAGCCCCTGACCACTGCCTGCCTGTTCCATCACCTGCCCTGTCTGCCACCTGCTCTGCCACCACGTGCCTTACTCACTGATTTTCTTAGCGGAGGAGGTAGCTCATTAGCGAAACAGAAGAACTGGACTTGGGGTGTCCAAAACACTGGGCTTTTGTCCTGGGTCTGCCATCAGCCAATTGTGCTTCCTTGGTCTTTCCATTCAAACAGCGCTTTAGCGTTTGCAGAGCACTTGCACGGACGTTGTCTCATTTGATCTCCCCAGCACTGAGATAAGCCGCGCAGGCACTGGTTATTGCCGGTAAAAGGGGAGCCCTTGCCGGCAGGGCCTTTGGGATTGTCAGTGACAAAACCCAACTGAAACCATCTGAAGCAAAAAAAGAGTGGAAGAGAGTAGTTTCCAAGGGAAACGGAGGTGATGTTGGCATAGGCTAGTCATGCAACCACAACAGGTGTCCCCATGGTTATGCCGGGGGAGGCTTCTCATTAAAGATTTAATGAGAAGTGACTGAAAAAGAAATAAACTGAACTTATCACTCTCACCGCTAAACTGAGCTGGTTGTGTCCCACACGTGGTGTTATTTAAGACTAAATAAACATACTTAAGTTATTAATAACCAGACTTAAGAAATGAATTGATGTCACCCTATAACACAATTGGCTTATTGGGGCCGTGGAGCCAGACTTCACCCTTTGGGCGACAGTAGACTTTATTGTGGAGGAAATAGGTATCCCAACTTTCAGTCATCCAGGAAGGCGGTCCCTGTGGGGGGAGGAGACGAGGACACAGGACTCATTTTGGGACTAGGGTCAGTTGGTGAAGACGACTGGATTTTTCCAGTGAGGGTAAGGCATGAGCGGCCATGGAGGCAGACGAGAAGTGAGGCAGACGCCTGCCGAACAAGGCCAGCTTCCTGTGTGTGCAGCCTGGGCAGTCAAACACGGCCCCACAATGGAAAGGGCCTCGTGATTGGTTTAATATTCTGCTGTTGCCATCTTAATAATTTTTATACACAGACCTCCAAAAATTCTAGTGCAGCCCTGGGGACAATCTCAGCCTGGCCCAGGACAAACACTGAAACAGAGTCAGTGCCAGTGGAGGACATTTATTCACAATACAGATTCAAGACTCTGCCTCCAGAGCGGCTCAGATGCCTCTGGGAAGGAGGCCCGATGTAGTGAGTCACTGTTACCTGGGTCTCAGGAGCAGAGGAGCCAAGCAACATTATCCCCTGGGGATTTGCCTCCATCAGAAGCCAACTGCAGGATAACAGCCCCAGGAAAGCAAGCCAAGATTTACTGACACCAGGACCGCTCGGGGCAGAATCTCTTTCACTTTACCTCCACCTACTCTCACATCTTTTCTCACATCTCGTTGTATTTTAAGATAAAATACCTTACCTCTCTCCTGATTCTTCTTTCACTTGCCATCTGCCAGACAGCAAGGTGCTACAGTGGGGTTTAGTCCTTCTGCTTTTGTGGGTTATTATTAATCTTGCAAAGGCTGCGTGAAATGTTGAAATGAGTACATTGCCTGAATGTTGCAGCTCGTTCCAATGCTTTCTCAGCGACAAACCAATCACCAGATCCTTAAATATTTAACACAAGGCACGATTGGGCCTTGGCATGTGGGTTTGAGGGGGGAGAAAAATAATATTAAAATAAGAAGAGCTGCATAGTCCAGTCAATTTAGTACCAGCTCATCTGATGATTTTACTAATTAACATGACGGCAAACAGAGTGAGCCAAGGGCTGTGATGGACCCCTAGGGCATATCCCTCCATGTAAGGAAAAAAAACGTAATGAGCTGTGCGGCTTCAGTCATATTTGTAATATTCCATTTCTTTGGTAGGGTGACCCGTACATGGGAGTTTGTTTCATTATCTTTTTGACATACGTACACATTATATAAACATACGGTATTCATCAAATTTTTGTAACTTAAAATGAAAAATGAATAAGCAAATAAATGATAGGATTGGGGTTATGGGCTTGTGGTACAGAAGGTGGGAAGGTGATGGGGAGAGATGTGAGAGGCGTCAGAAACTTCCCAGGATGGAATTTTTGTTCTAGGACCTGTAGTGAAAGCAGGAGAAGACTTTCCTCCACTCCACTAAGAGTAGATTTTCAGCCACACAAGGGTTCAGAATGTCTCTTCTCTATTTCGGACACTTAGGAATAGTCTTACCCCTTCTTTAACTCTGAACCTGTCCCCAGAGGTCCCTTCAGCAAAACCAATGAGTCAGCCACCCTTCCTTGATGCAAGTCTCCCATGCCCTCAGGACAGGGCCATGTGACTTTGAGATCACAGGGGACTACGCTGGGGCAGGGCTTGTGCTGGGCAAGGGGAATTTGCGTGATTGCAGGGGACCCTTTTCCCTCTGAAGTTGGACCATAGGCCCTCATGAGTGACAACGTGAATCAGCGTCCAGACGCATATAATTACTAGAGGCCTTTCGGGGGACACTAGACTATACTAGCTGGGGTGTAGTGGAGAGAATCCATGTCTAGAGAACAGCATGAACAAAATCAATGGCTGCCAATCCTTACTCCATATGTGAGTGCCCGCCCTTGACACAGCATCGATCAGTTTGCGGGAGCTGGTGCACACACAACGTAAATCCACATTGGCATAAAGTTACCAACTGTCCTTTCTTGGGAAACACTGCCTACTACTCTAGGCAGTGTTTCCCAAGACTTGGGGTCCTCAAATGTCCTTTCTTTTGTGAAATTATGGTCCTAACAGATGGTTTAGCAGACACTTTCTTAACTGATCCCTCTCTTAAGCAACTTACTAGATCAACCACCAGCCTTTAGTGTCCTGGTGAAACATACTGACTTTCTACCTGTGGCAATGGGTAGATTCTTCTCTTGAAGACCCACTCACTTCTGCTGTCACCCTCTGAGGTACCTGTTCAACCAGAGTTGACTCTGTTCGGGCCCAAACTTTTTTAGGCCGGTTATACATGTTAATTATAATTATGTCACTTCATTAATTCACTCATAACTAATCAATTAACTAATCATAACTAATCAAACTAATCAATTAACATTATAAACACAAAGGACATTGACGTGTGAAATAAGAGCGTGAACAAAAAAGAGAACTGTTCTTTCTACAAACACTAAATTAAATGCTTTGGAAAGACTCGAGAAAAGCATGTCATTTTTAAAAATGCTGTCGAATTAGGAATGAGGGAGAACGATAAAATATTCAGAGTAAAAACATAAAAATGAAAAAAGGTTTCGCAATCAGATTGCTTCATAAGTGTCTGGAGTTTCTGGCTTCATGTTAGAGAAACTGAAACTGGAACTCCAGCACGAGTGTGTAGTTTATACAGAAAAGGCAGCGGGCCCCTTCTTTCCTCAGACCCACAGGCAAAGAAAAGGCTTCAGTTACATCAAAAATACTAGCAAATTACTACGCAGTTAGCAGTTAGATATTCTGAGTCAAAATAAAGCATTTAGAGAAAGAATATATCTCTTTCATGATTCCCTGATTTAACCAACTTTTTCAATGAACCCATCTCAATTCCAATTACATTGGATAAGAATGCACCTCCTACCTGGTAAAATAAAAGGCTGACCTAATATATCAATCCCTCCTGATCTGAAAAATTGTTGATACATGAAATCAACTGATCCCAGCAGTTTGGCTCTTCCATGACTAAGCGGCTATGAACTCTATTTTTAAGGTGTCAGGCAATGGTAGCTTTTAGCCTCACTTCAGTCTGACATTTCTCTTAATCATGTATTTTGGAAGTTACCAGCCCAATATGCTTTCCTCCCTCAGCTAACTCTCAAAAAGACTCCAGCTTCTAAAGGCCAGTAATAGACACATAGTTCTCAAAAGGTGACTGTCCAAACCCTACAATTTTTATAAAGTAGAATCTTTATTAAATATTAATCATTCAAAAGCCAGAGGAGGGAAACCCCAGCAACTTCAGAGAGGCTGTAAATAATTAGACACTCAATCAGAGCTGAGTGGTAAAATATCATGGAGTTTGTCAACACAATGTGCTCTCCTGGAAATCATACAGCAAAATGGTAAATGCCAGCCTCACTCAGCCCAGAGGAACCATATCTGAACTTCCGCTTCTTTTGCAACAAAGGTGCTAGTCTAGCACCCAAAATCTGCTTTAGCAAAGAATTTATGGAACAGCCGGATACGGCTGAGACAACACGAAGATACCAATCTGTAAACATTATGACACAACTTCCTTTCAAACCTCTGGCATATATTTGCCTCACTCCTCCCAGCCTTGACCACTTCCCTAGCACTCTCTAAACTCTATTTCAGGCTTGAACAAACTGGGCTGGCTTCGAGATGGATTCTTGCTGTCATGCCCCAACACCTAATGAACCCGAATACCTCCCTTGAGGACCACCAGTCGGAAATCTGCTCTGTCCGCCTATAGAGTGGACTGGACAGGTTTCACAAATGTCATGGGCTAGTCAACTCCATTTCTGAGGTCATGAAAAGGTCCCTTTTCAGACAGCCACCAATCCAGGGGACTGGAATTCTGGATTAAAACATTATAGCCAGTGATATACTTGGTAGACACCTGTTTTAAAGCTTGAATAAAGCAATTAAAAGTGCTAGTCTCCCTGTGTTTCTCGATTTAGGTCAGAAGTTTCACGGCAGTAATCTTCATTAGTATCTGATTACCAGAAAAGATGAATTCCTTAGTATCCAACATAACCATGTACTTAGAGATTCTGTTTGGTGCTGGCTGCTTAAAAACTCAGCAGTAAAACCACTTTGTACACAGTGGTTAAAATGGCACAATGATTGCCTGGCCCAAGGCTTTCTATTCTGACTCTTACATTCCTACTCACTCAGCTTTTGCTCTGCTCTGAGCTTTTCCATTTAAAGATCTCTCTGTCGGTACTTCTTGTTCTGTAAATCTTCAAACAGCCTGGGTCAGACAGTCTCACTCTGACCCAACCAGCATAAATGACCAGCCCAACAATATTTAAGCTTGTTTGGGTTCTGCAAATTCCCCAGGATGGTAAAGCTCTTGAGATTCTAGGGAATTATCCAGGGAGTGGGAGCAGAAGCAAAGAGAGGCACATGCTGGAATGGCCATCCACCAAAGCCACCGCCCCCCCCCCCCCCCGACACTTGCGGTGTCCATTGCTGTGAGAAATCAGAAAAGCCCCAGGACACACTGAAAACGGCCCACTAAACACTCCTACGGCCCCCATACCTGCTGGGACACTTGCCTGTGGCCCAGGCATAGCTCATTTCTTCCCAAGCCATGACTCCTTTCCCTGACACTTCATTCCAGGCCCTGCCAAAAGAGACCTCCGTGAAATAATAGAACTCGGTCCTCCAGTCGGGAGGAATCATGGCTCCTCACCTCTCTCCTGTTTCAGGAGGAGAGAAAGAAGTTGCTCTACTTCACACTTCGTGAAGTCGATGCTGAAATTCCTTAGGTGGCCCAGGTGGCCCAGGATGTCCTTCCTGGAATGATGGACACAGGTGTTCCTGCTCCTGAGAGCTTGCTCTGAGTTCCAAGTCTAAACTACATGCGTTATTTATTCATTCAGTCAATAAACATTCCAGAACCCACCGCTTACCAGACGTGAAACCAGGCATGGGGGCTACAGCGGTGAATAAGGCAAAGTGCTCACCTTCAGGCAGCTTACAGCCTAGTGGAGGGGGGGACACAACAAACCCACATACCAATAAGTAAGTTCAAAAAGTAGTAAATGCTATGAAGGAAGTAAACAGGGCAACGTGACAGAGAAATGGGAGGCGTAGCAGGGGCCACTGCCGTTGGGTGGACAGGGAAGGCCGCGCTGAGAGGGGACATTTGAGCTGAGAGGTGATGATAAAAAGAAGCTAATATTCCCATATGTGCAAGCAGAGCGTTCCACAAAGGAGGAACAGCAAGTGCCAACACCCTGAAAAGGGAGCAAGCCTTATCTTGTTAGAAGGACAGCTGAAAGGCCGGTGTGGCTGAGCAGAGCAAGTGAGCGGGAGAGTGGCCGGAGACGGGTCAAAGGGGCAAGGCAGGGACTCGTGGGTCCTGGGGCCTTGTGGGCTGGGGGAAAAGCCACCAGAAGGTGATAAACAGGGAGTGAGCAGGTCTGTGCTTTAAACACATCATTCTGGCTGCTGGGAGGAGAATGGGCTCAGGGACAGGGAATGAAAGACGGACTCCAGGCAGGGAACTGGACGGTTGCACGGAGACAATGAGATATGACAGGATTTAGGTCACATTCCGGAGGTGAGGGCTGCCGGGACTCTGGAATAAAGACGATGAATCCAGAGTTTGTAAATATTCGCTAACTCTCCTGTGTGAGTCGCTGTGTGAGTGTGTGTACACACTTGCTAGCGATAAAACTTGGTAACTCATTGAACGCCTCTTTGCCTCGATTCCTCATCTGTAAAATGGGGCAGTAATCAAGGCACCCTCATGGGGCTGTCCTGAGGATTAAATTAGTTGCTGTAGGGAAGAGCACCAGCCACATAGTATCTGTTGCCTCTGGCTACTCTTAACAAATTACCACAAATTTAGTGGCTTGATGAAAACAATACAAATTTATTCTCTTACAATTCTGGAGGCCAGAAGTACGAAATCAGTTTCACTGGGCCAAAGTCAAGGTGTCAGCAGGGCTGGTTCCTTCTGGAGGCTCCAGGGGAAGATCCGGTCCTTCCCTGTGCCAGCTTCTAGAGGCTGTGGCGTTCCTGGGCTCCTGGCCGCATCGCTCCACATGCAGCTTCCATGTCACATTGCCTTCACCTCTTGTGACTGTCTTGCCTCCCTTTCATAAGGACCTTTGTGGTTATATTTAGGGCCTAGCTGGAAAATCTAGAATAATCTCCTCATGTCAAAAGCTTCAACTTGATTCCATCTGCACAGTCCCATTTGCCATAGAAGGCAACTGACGCTCACAGGGTCTGGGGATTGGCACACAGGTATCTTTGGGGCCCATTCCTCAGCCCACCACACGTGGTAAGCAATAAGTAACGATGCATTCCTATTACCGTTATCATCGTTAGTCCTCCCTCTGCAGCCCCAGAGCATGGCCCTGGCCCCCTCCCAAGCCGTGTGCGAGAGGAAGGGATGTGGAGAGACCTCTGTGTATCTCCCAAAAGCTCTCTGAGACCAGGCCTGGAGCCTAGGTCAGCGCTGAGGGTGAGGCTAGCTGAATCAGGCAAAGGCCTCAGGCATCAGCTGGTCCCCATGCAGGGACAGGGAACAGAAAGCAGATGAGGCAGGAACATGCTGACAGGCCTTGTGTGGGGTGCAGGGGAGGCCTTAGCACCGGCTAAAGCACCCTGATGGCGCTGTATTCTGTGAGCCCCTCGTCGCTCCTGTTGGGCAGGTCACTGATGAGACCGTCCATGTTGCTATAGGTTGGCTCCTGGTCCGAGGTGTCCAAAGACACAGTTGCATAGCAAATGTCCTCATTTGGAAAGGGAGCCTGCAATAAAGACTCTTGGGTCAGGGAGGCTGGGAGGAGGCTAAGCCCATGGTCAGAGGAGGCCTCCGTGAGGCTGAGGGACAGACCCCCTCAGGGCTCCTGAAGTCTACTCTCAGGCCCCCCAGCTCCCCTCCCTGTATCCTGCCAGGCACCCTGAGCTCCTCCCACAGTAGAAGACACTCCCCTCAGCTCCGTGCCAGGCAGCGCAGTCTGCATGGAGTCCCAGGGTACTTGGCCTGCCAACACGAGGACCGTGTGTGACCAGGCTCTGGGTCCCCACTGCTGAGACCAGGTATGGAGACACTTTGGGCTCCTAGTATGGAGCCAAAAGCCTGGCGGAGCTCAGCAGACAGGTCTTTTAATAGCTGCCACTTTGCCTAGCACCCACCCTCCTCTGTGCAGGTCTGGCTCTGGGCCACACCGAGTACACACCATGGTGACATATTCCACTTCCTCCTGGTCCTTCTGGGCAGAAGGGTGGGACCTTGTGAAGGCCTCCTTATGGGAAGAGCTGGGGAAGGTTCCGGTCTGCGTCAGGGTCAGGTTGGCGTAGCAAATATCGTTCTCCAGGGGCTGGACCACCTAGGAGAGGGAGCCCAGGTTTCTCTCGCACAGGACACCAGCCTTCTGTTTCCCTGGGCCCCACCCTTCTCAGTTCCCCATGCTGTCCCCTCCCTGCCTTCCTCCATTCTGGCTGTTTCCAGCACCCCCCGCCGTTCTCCCAGGCCTTGCAGCTGGGCTGTGAGTTTGTGGCTACTTGGGTATGTGGTTTGTCTGATACCTTTGGACCCCAGTGCTCCTGGGAACTGGAAAATGAGGAAGGAGGGAAAGGAGCTGTCTGGTTCTCTGGTCTGACCTCAGGGAGTTTCTTACCTGCTCTGGGGCTGTCCCAGCAGCTAAAAGACAAAAACAATCAGAATTAGAAAGCCTATTCTGGGACTCACAGGGGCCACCAGGTCTGGGGGAGAGAAATACGGAAGGAAAGAGGTAAATTAGGCTCCAAACTCAGAGACAGGAGACCTGGTTCTAATTCTGACTCCTTAGAAGACACTCGGTGACACGGGGCCCTTCACCTCCCTGAGCTTCCATTTTTCTACCTGAAAAATAAGGAGACCTCAGCCCATCTGTTGCCCATGACACACAACTGTGACATCAACTGATCGGTGGCCCTGCCAGCCATCGGCTCTCCTGGGATTAAATTTCCTCCTGTGCAATCCCAGGCTTAGCCTGGGACTCCTGCAGGAAGTGCTGCCTATTACCCCACCACGTGCCTACCTGGTTCATCGCTCACACCCACCTCCCCCCGCCACCAAGGCTGTCTAATCCCTCCTTCCCCAGCTCCCACTGCCCTTGACTTATGTCTGTCTCGTCACCTTTGTCCCACTGGATTGTGGTTCGTCTTCAGGTGGGCTCTGGGCTACAGGGTGGCTGAGCCTGCCCCTTCTTTGTATTCTTGGTGCCTGGCTGTGTCTGGCACACGAGTGCCCATCAGTAAAAGCTGTCCGCAGAGACAGAGGATTGAACCAAGCTGCCCTCCCAATGGAGTGTGCGACCTGGGTCAGCACAGTGGACCAGCTTTCGGGTGTCCGTTGGCTCCCCGTTCTGCCCCTTGGCCCTCCCTCTACCCTCTGCTTTAGAGACAATGGAGAAACAAGACGTTTTTCCCCTGATTTTTAGTTTCAAAAGTCTAGATACTGAGAAGCACAGAAAGTACCTAGAACTTAAGTCAGAGATAATACATTTGGGAGAAAACATGATGAACATGGGTCAGGCACGCTGCCCCCCAAACCACAAGATCCCCCAGGCTGTGGAGAGGGCACCATGAGAGCTTAGGTCCCAGAGGGTACTGAGAGGGGAAGGTGGTGCAGTTACGTGAGAATGGGGAAGTGGAGCCAGACAGGAAAAGGGTTCGGTTGAGGCCACACCTCGTGATGGATAAGTGCAGGCTCGTGAGCGATGAGCCTCTTCCCTAAAGAGCAAATTTACACAGAACAGTAGGTCAGCCGGAGCAAAGGCTGGGGCAGAGGAGGAGCAAAGGTAGGAGTCACAGCCAACCTTTTTAATAAAACCCAGAGAACTGTGTGTGTGTGTGTGTGTGTGTGCATGTGTGCGTGCATCTGTGTACATCCATGTATGCATGTGCACACATGTATATTAACTGTGTGTGTCTGTGCATGCGTGTGCATGCGTGTGTGCACATTTGCTCGTGTGTGTGTGTGTTTCTCCCTAGCCCCAAGTCAGCTCAGTACCTCCTTGGTAACCATATGAATTCCACTGAAGTGGATAAGTGTGACGCCCTAAATGGGCTGCCTACCTAAGGCCATTGCCACCTCTGCTACCAAGAGCCAAGCCAGGAAACCGAGAGAGGTGGGTCAGAGAGAAGAGGAGGGATGTTCAAGGCAGACAGCTAACGCCAACACCTCCTGGGTTCAGCTGCCAGTGGCCTTTGGTACAGTGCCCCCTTCCAGACCAGGTGGGTAATCCCTTGACCAGATGGTTCCTGGATGACATTTCTGGCCATTGGCCCCACACATTTGTACCCAGCCCAGCCCCAGCCCCATCTCAGCCAGATCCCCTCACCTTTCTTCTGTCGCTTCACCATTCTCCAAGCCAAGATGGAGGCCGCCACCAAGAGAAGCAGCAACACAGCAAAGAAGATGGGCAGGAGGATGTAGAGCTTAATGGAGTGACCGCTGGAAAAAACAGAAGACACCCATGCAGCCTGGCTCACCTTCGGGCCTTATCCCATTTACCTCATAGCAAGGAGGGCCATACACCTTTTGATCTGTGGTTTCCAGACTGGGAACCCCCACTCCTGAGTGCCCTCAAAAACGGTTTAAGAAAAAGTTTCAGTAGGTCTAGAAGCCTAACAGCAATTGCATGACAACAGGCGCCGATAAGTTCTCCCTGCTTCTACACGTATCCTCTGTACTGGTTGACTAGCGTCCCTGACCCCATAATTCATGTTCACGGAGAACCTGTGAAAGTGATCGATTTGGAAATAAGATCTTTGCAGCTGTAAGGTGACGTCCTCCTGGATTACGTTGGGCCTAATCCAATAACTGGAGTCCTTATAAAAGGGAGATGTGGGCACACACACCGCAGGAAGAAGGCCGTGGGAGAACAGAAGCAGAGATTGGAGTGATACGGCCACAAGCCAAGGAACGCGAAGGACCACCAGCCACCACCAGAAGCTAAGAGAGAGGCCTGGGACGGATTCTACCTTTGAGCTCCCAGGAGCCAACCCTGTCAACACCGTGATTTCAGATTTCTGGCCTCCTGAGCGGTGAGAGAATAAATTTCTGTTGTTGTAAGTCCCCCAGTTCATTATGGCGGCCCCAGGAGGCTTTCTGTAGTTCAGCATCAACAGAGCAACCAGGGGAATCCTTTTAACCAAAAGTTCGAGCACATCCATCCTCTGCTTCCAATCCTGAAACAGCCCCATTTCGTGCCAAGAAAACAGTCAAGGCTGACAATGGCCTCCACTCCCCCAAACTCTCTTTCCTCATGTCTCACTATGCTCACTTTTGCTGGCTCTACTGGGAAGGAAACGGCTGGGGTCCTTAGAAGAAGAGATTAGGATACAGACACACACCGAGTGGAAACCATGGGAAGACACAGGGAGAAGACGGCCATCTACAAGCCAAGGACACAGGCTTCAGAAGAAACCAAGCTTGCTGCCATATTGATTCAGACTTCCAGCCTTCAGAATTGTCCAGAAATAAATGTCTGTTGTCTAAGCCACCCAGCCTATGGTACTTTGTTATAGCAGCCTTGACTATCAAGAACTATCTCTTACTCACCAGATATTCATAGAAATTTGTAAAATAAATTCATCCATCAATTAACTCTATTTGGTACATTAATTACCTCTTGGTCGTAAGTGCCTGGAGGGCAGACACTTGATTATTTCGTTCATCCTCGTATCCCTTGGTGTTTCTTAAATTAGTAATAGGCTTGAGTGGGTGCCCAATAGTTATTTGTTGAATAAATGAATGAATTATCCATTCAAAGCTGATCAAAGATCCTAATTAGTAATTACATATGGCTTTGATTCATAAAATGAGGAAACTCCTTAGCTATTACTTATTAAAAGCAGTTTGGTAGAAAGAACCTCTCCAAACAGAGGGCAAATGGAAGAGGGGAAAAAGGGGTCCTTGGGACAGAAAGATTGGGGATGTCCCATAGGGCGTCTGTGGGAAGGTTCAGCAATAGATCACAGCAGATCTAGAAACAAAGGCAAGAAGGCCAAGCAGAGTGAAGGAGGAAATGAAAGGAACCTCTCAGCTTCCAGAGAGCCCCTTTGGCTCCCATGGTTGGGCAGGGCACAAAAAAACATGAGCGGGTCTCAGTTTCCTTCTCTGTAAAATGGGAACGTGTGTATCTACCCATCCTTCCTCATAGGTTGTTGTTGGCAGGGTCAAAGTGTTAACAGAATAAAGGACGGGAACGTCCTCTGTGAGCTACCACATGCTCTAGAGACATGAGGGACCGTCAGTATGACTGCTGTTGCCATAGCAGTGGTTAGGGAAACAGGACTTCCCCAGGCCCTCCCTGTTCTCCCGGAATTTGGACCAAGAGCACCATGACCCCCACGCATGCCCTGGCCGTGTGTGCCTGCTCATCCATACTCAGCTCCGCAGGGGATGCTCCATGTCTGTGTCTCCAGAGCTCAACGCAGTACCAGCCATGAAGACATTAACTCAGTGAAAATGGGATGGATGAAGGAAAGAACCAAAACCTGCAAACTGCACTGAGCTCCAGCAGGAAAGGTCTGGGGGCTCCAAAAACACTGTGCAGCCTGATAGCAAGTGGGAGGGGCCCCTGATATCCTGGCTGGGACCTAGGACTACAAAAGGGTCCCCACATTAGAGGAGTTTGGGGCACGTAGGCCACAGGGAACAGCAGCATCAAAGCTAACTTACCTGCCATCAGAGTGGTGGCTGGTCACCGTCGGGACGTCTGTAGTGTTTTCTGGGGCGACTTCAGCTGTGAACATGTTGTTGGTAGACGTGGTAGTGGGGGTGGTCGACACTGTAGTTGTTGCTTGGCATACAGACCAGATTACATTCTACTCTGCCTGCTAGCCTGCCCACAGCCCTGCATGTGGCTCTGAGCCTAGGGGTGTGGGGGGTGCCCTGGCCTGAGGAGCCTGGAGCAGGGCTGTGGAAGGGGCCTATGACCTATGACCTGGACCGCTCATACCTCCCTGGCCTCCAGGAGACTCAGAGCCTCAGAGGCGGGTAGCGCTGGGCACAGGTCCAGGGGGGCGTCAAGCAGGCCCTGGAAGGGGGAGGAGGCCCAGGATTGCTTCAGGTCAAGGGCAGCTGGAGTTCAGCTGAAATTGAAGCACTCCTGCTGCTTATGACAGGGCTTCGGCCAATGCCTCCTCCGTCTTATTTATCCAGCAAAGACAGGAGCAGAATGGAGGCTTACCAGGTAACATACCCAAGATCTGTGACTTCCAAGGTCAGAACCAGCCCTGAACAAAATGACGATGTTCAGGAAGCATCTTTACTTTAGACAAGTTTCTAAGTTTCTACAATGGGGATAGTTCCTTCTCAGGAATACTGTCAGGAGGACTCCATGAGACAGTGAATGTGCTGTGCTTTGCAGGTATAACAGGCCTCCCAGGTTCCAGGTTTTGTGGGGGTTCTGTTGACTGTGTGCCACAAGTGCCCTGTGAGCTGGCACTGCCTGTCCAAGGGTCGGCAGAAACAGCCCGACAGATAAACATGTTCACACCAAGTTATTCCCAGGAGTGTCTGCATTCTAGGAGGACTTAGGAAGAGAGTGTCATTAAACCCAGATACATAAATGGCTCACAGTGGGCTTTCAGGCACCAGGAATGCAGCTCTTTGACTTATGGGGCCTTTCCAGACTTCAGAAATTAGTCCCCCATCCAATTTCTGGGCCTCTTTCTCCCTGAGATTGGATGTGGAATGAGGGATGAGAACAGCAGCTGTGAAGTCCCAGCTGCACACTCCACAAAGAGCAGGGCTATCTGGGCACCAGAGGTCCCAGGAAAGCATTGCAGGAATTGAGGTCTCTGGGTCCCAAGGAAGAGGGTCCTTTTGACCCACAGGCTAAAACTGGGACCATCACCTTCATCTCTATGGACAATAGACTCAGGCGCTGAGCTGTGCAGAGAAAAAATATATATGCCAATGAGGCTTGATCCCATCCTGGAGAAGGTCCTGGGAGCCATGGAAGCATCTCAGAGAAGCCTTGCCCCTCCCACACCCAACCATCAGTCAGGGTTCCACAAGGCCTCAGGACTCAACCACCCTGTGACAGTTCATTCTGAGTGAGTTAAGTCACTACAGAGGGAACCTAGGGACTAGGACAGAGAAGACCATGAAGAGACACACTCACATCCTCTTACCTGGATCTATGATCACTACAACTTGGACCCCAGGGTCAGTTCCAGTTCTCTGAATCCCACACCAGTAAGTGTCTGCATCATCTCGCCTGAGCTCCTTCATGGTCACGGTGAATATGTGGCTTGTCCGATTGTCCGTGATGGACACACGGTCCTTCTGCCACTCTGATTCAGTGGTTTTAACTAGAATCTCGCAGGGACCCCAAGCAGCTCCTCTGCACCACCACTTCACGTAGGTCTCCCATTTGGGGTCATAGCGACACTGCACGGTCAGTGAGCCCTGCTCTGGGCCTCTCACGGACGCTGGGCCGTGGATGTTGGAGAAACAGCCTGGAAAACACAAACCCATGTACCTGTCACCTCTCACCTGAGGGTGGGGCTGCAGCTTCCTGCACTGTGACTAGCTCCAATTAATCCAAACGTCTGATGGGTCGAATAGAGTCAAGAAGGGAATACCCCTTCCACCAGACAGACCTTTTGTGCTTTAAAATTCCACTGGGTCAGAGTCACCGTGAAAATCACCTACGAGCACAACTACAGGTCTCAAAGAAACAAAAATGTTGACACTGAGCAATAACAGCTTCTTGCAATTCACCCCTCTCCCCGTCCCTATGGCCAATATCACCTTGGTATTTCCAGCAATGTCCTTATGCAGCCATCTCTGGGGCACTGGTCTCATGGGGAGGAAGTACCAGAGGACCCATTTCCACAGGAGAAGGACCACTGCCTTGACCTGTCCTCGTGATCACAGGGGGTCCAGCTGAAGCATCCTCACCGCCTGGCTGTGCAGAGGCTGTGTCCCTAGTGGTCCGAAGGGTTTCTAGTGGCTGTACAGTAAACCCCCCGCCGGGGCACCTTTGAAGTTGACCGAAGCAGTAATGCCAACTGTGGACTCAGGCCACGCAGATCCCATTTTCTCCACTGAATTGCTTTGATTTCTTTGTCAAAAAGCAAACTTGTGAGTTGTTTATGGATTTTCCGTTCTGTTCCACTGGTCCATGTGTCTGTCTCTCCTTATGCCAATCCATACTGTTTTGAATACTACAGCTTTGCAGGAAGGCAGGTATTATAGAGTGAAGCAGCATTTTATTATCATGTATGTTCTTCTGGTTCTCTTTTTTTTCCTCATCTTTTAAAAGATTCAGGGTATGGAAAAATGTTTGTTTGTGGGGTTTTTTTTTTTAAACATTTTATTGGGGAAGGGGAACAGGACTTTAGTGGGGAACAGTGTGTACTTCCAGGACTTTTATCCAAGTCAAGTTGTTGTCCTTTCAGTCTTAGTTGTGGAGGATGCAGCTCAGCTCCAGGTCCAGTTGCTGTTACTAGTTGCAGGGGGCGCAGCCCACCATCCCTTGCAGGAGTCGAACCGGCAACCTTGTGGTTGAGAGGACGCGCTCCAGCCAACTGAGCCATCCGGGAGCTCAGCGGCAGCTCAGCGGCAGCTCAGCGGCAGCTCAGCGGCAGCTCTGCTCAAGGTGCCATGTTCAATCTTAGTTGCAGGGGGCACTGCCCACCATCCGTTGAAGGACTCGAGGAATTGAACCGGCAACCTTCAGAGTTAGGAATACAGAGCTCCAACCGCCTGAGCCACCGGGCCGGCCCAAAGTGTTTCTTTACTGTAAGGAAAACAATACTTCCAGCATGATGAAAAATGATAGCTGTCACTTAAGCCTCAGTGACAGACCCTGGGAAGTGGTGAGGACCACAGGGGACCTATGCAAAGGCAGGGCCCCCATTCATTCCATGTCAGCCGATGGTCCTCATGCAGGCAGCAGGCTCTGTATTTTCAGATCTTTTCATTTTTCTGGAGTAGCCAGAAATCTGGATCTCATGTGGAACCTCTCAACTTTAAAACAGCAGATACAAACTGGGCCCCACAAACTGTCTGTTGGCTGGACCTGGCGTCCGTGTTGAGCTCCTGGTCTATATTCAGAAGTAAGGCTCTTTTCTATCATTTTCTTTGTGCTGTGTCAAGGTTTGGTATTAGAGATACGTTAGTTTCACAAAATTAGTCTGGCGGATTCCCGTCATTTTTATACTCCGTTATCAGAACATAAATATAGCAAAGAAATTTTTGTTTCTTTAGAACCCTAAAAAGTTATCTACAAAACTACCTGGCAAATTCTTGATTGGGGTAAATTCTTTTTGTTGTTGTGGTTGTTGGCGGTGCCTTCGCTTTATTTAGACTTTTAACCTCTCCTCATGTTTTTAAAAATATTTGTATTAAAATATATCTGGCATACAATATCATATTAGTTTCAGGTGTACACCATAGATATTCAACATTTATATACTTAACAAAGAGATCACCATAGGCCTAGCTACCATCTGACACTGTACCACGCTATCACAATTTTATTGACTATATTCCCTATGCTGTACATTACATCAATTGGAGCAAATTCTTTGATTACTTAAAGTTATTTTCCCATCAATATTGATCTATTCAAGTTTTTTTATTGTTCTTGAATCAATTCCATTGTTTTGTTTCCCAGAAACTCATCTATTTTATGGAGTACGTATTAGCATAAAGTTCTGCAATTATAAAGTATCCTTTTATAATTAAAATGTTCATATCGATTATGATTACGCATTTTGAGTCCACACACTATTTCATTTTTATTGATTACATGTGCCACAAGGTTTCCTCCTTTCCTGTTTCTCCTCCTTCTTTTTTCCACACTAGACCAGTTCTGAGATATTTCTGTTCCTTACCGGCACCCACCTGGTAGCACAGGTCTACCTGTGTGTCGTCAAATGGTCTCTAGTTCTCACCACTTTGAACTTGGCTTTGCCAGAGATTCTGATACAATCTGAAGTTTTCATACTTCGTATATAAATATCCACTCTTAGCTGCCCTGTTAGCCTGTCTCCCCTGAGCATTTGGTTTGGGGCCTGACTCTCGAAGCATCTGGGCAACTCCCTGCTTGGACCCCTCTGTCCAGGTGCCCACTCGTCATCACCCTCGGCAGAGCACTCTCCTGACAGAGGGCAGCCCTGAGCTCCAAGGACCACCATCTGCATCAGGTGTGTTTATTCACAGCCTACATGATCGATTGGGAACAAACCTAGATCAGGAGGAAGCTGAGCCCCAGGAGGAGGTAATGGCCCCCATCTCCAGCCCAGCACAAGACATCAGCTAGTCTCCACGCTGGGTCAGCAGAGCTGGAGTCTTGTCCATCTCGGCCACCAGTTAGGGAGCAGCTTAAGTTGGACAAGGCAACTCATTTTTCTCTGAAAAAAAATAGGGTAATTAAAACCCTCTTCCTTTTTCACAGAAAATGAATGCTATAAAGCCCAGTGGGAACTGGTTGATGTTTTTTTTCTTGTGTACTTTTAAAATAATGAACCCTTTAGAAGCGGGAAGCAGTGCCAGGTAAACTTGTTACTTGTGATTGGACGTTCAGGGGTAGAGGCTGGTGAGAGGTGACAGGTTCACACTGGCGGCCAGGTTCCTAGTTAACGCGCAGCAGTGCCTGTGGCTTCAGACAGACCCTCCCAGTCTGCCTCAGTCACACCCGAGCCACGAGCATACACACTCACACCAGCACTACTCTCACATCTGCTCACCATTGAGCTCTCCCGTTTCCACACGTCAGAAGAAAAGCAGGGCTTTATGTGTGTTCCCTGCCGATTTCTCTCCTAACACCTCACCCAAAGTCAGCCTTCTCCATATCTGCGCCGAAACTCGGGACTTTGCGTCCAAGCACCAACCCCAACTCTTCCATTATCAACCTAGTGGTCCTGGGCATGTCGTTTTCCTCTCCTAAAACCCTTTCCCCAAAGAGATAAGAGTATCTTCCCAACCTGCCACACCAGGCTGTTCTGAAGCACGAAACAAGCCATATGGCCTTCCTGTTCCTCAAACGTGCCAAGGCCAAGCTCATTTCCATAGCAGACACTTGCTGTTCCCCATGCCTGGAAAGCTGTCCCTGATCTTAAGTGCTGCTGCTTCTCCTCTTCCGGGTCTCAGCTCAGGGGGCTCCTCAGAGGGCTCCTTCCCGCTCACGCTGGCCAAAGCCTCCCGCTCGCCCTAAGTCTCACTGTCAGGGCACCAGCGTGGCTTTCCTCACAGCACGTGTCACATTTTGCAAGTATCTTTTTCATTCCTATGGCTGATGGAATGAAGGCTCAAATCAGACCACGGAAGAGTCACAAACCAAAAAGGGCTATCCGGTTGCCTTGAACACCCAGTTCTAGAGCCTCAGATCCACACACACTCCAGGGGCGACCCAGAAGCTTCTCTCAGGAGAACTCTACTGCTCCCAATTCTTCTCTCTGTTTCTTGATATTGCTCTTACTGAGCTACCACTCACATAGCATACAATCCCCCCTTTTAAAGTGTACAATTCAGTGGTTTTTAGGACCTTCACAAGCTGTGCAAACATCACCACCATCTAATTCCTAAAAGAAACCCCTTACTCATTAGCAGTCACTTTCCTTTACTCCCTCCCCACCCCCAGCTCTTGCAACCACTAATCTACTATGTCTCTATGACTTTCCATATTCTGAACATTTCATATAAATGGAATCATACAGTGTATGGCCTTTTGTGTCTGGATTCCTTCACTTAGCTTAATGTTTTTGAGGTTCATTCATGTTGTAGCATGTATCAGTACTTCATTCTTTTTTATGGCTGAATTGTATGGATAGACTACATTTATCCATCCACGAGTTGATGCATATGTGGGTTGTTTCCACTCTTTGCCTATTACAAATCATGTTGCCATGAACATTTTCATCCAAGTTTTTACATGGATGCATGTTTTCAGTTCTCTTGGGCATTTACCTAGGAGTAGAATTGCTGGGTCCCATAGTAACCACATGCTTAGCATTTTCAAGAATGTCAAATTGTTTTCCAAAGTGACTGCACCCCTTTACATTCCCATGAGCAATGTATGTCCTCTCCAATTAACGTTAAGAGTCTCAATTGTTCAGTTCTACGAAAGTAGAAAGAGAAAGGCTGGGCCTGTGGGTGGTGGGGTGGTTACAGCAATCATATTGTTTCTGCTTCATTAAACACATTCACTCATTCAACTAATACTATTTGTCTAATCTGTGTGGTTGCAGGTGAAAAATCCCTTTCCTCCTGAAGCTTACATTCTCTCAAGATGGGGGGAGGAAAATAACGCAAGGGAATTGCTATTTTAATTAGGGTCATCAATGAAGGCCTCAGTGAGAACCAAAAACATGAAAGATGGGAGGGACCTTTGGAGCCTGTGGCTATCTGGGAAAGCACATTCTGGACAGAAAAAAAACAGCAAATGCAAAGGCCCTGAGGCAGGACTGTGCCTAGCATGTTCAAAGAACATCTAAAAGGCCAGTGTGGCTGAAGTGGGTTGAGCCAGGGGGAGCAGAGTAGAGGAGAGACCTGAGAGATGGTGAGGTAGAAGAATCCAAACGGTGAGCACCTTGTAGCCTCCGTAAGGACTTTTTACTCCAAGTAGGATGGGAAGTCGTCAGAAGGTTTTGACCAGAGGAGAGACAAGATCTGGCTTCCATTTTCAAAGGATCATTATGGGATATGAAAAAAGAGATGGATGCTCCCTGGGAAACCTAGAAAGACAGAGGCTCCAAACACAAAGGTGGGAGAGAAAGGAATTTGAGGGGGAAGGTGTGGTCAGGTCACATTTGAAATGTCAACATCTGAGTGTAGTTCAGCGGGCAATTGGATAGACGATTCTGGAGTCCAGCTGGGCTAGGGATACCAAATTGGAGATTTGTATAGAGATAGTGCTTAAGGCCACAAGAGGAGGCAGAGCAACAAGGGAGTGACTCTAAATAAAGAAGCCCAAAGACTAAGCCCTGAGGCCCTGCAACATGTGAAAGTCAAGAAAATCCCCTTAACTTTTGATCAAAATGGTATCCATCAACTTAGTTTAATTCAACCTGCTATCACTACCCGCATCTCAGCCCCTCCTTCCTTCTTCTTCCGACAAAGCTACCTCCTCTTGACTTTTCACTATTTCCTTCTACCCCAAATGCCTAGAATCACCGTTCCCTCCCTATCTAGCAAACTCCCTGCTTTCCTTCCTTCAAAGCCCCCTCCACCTTCACTTCTTCCCCAAAGCCTTCCCTTGCTCCTAACACATTCACAAAGGTCCAGGAGCAAGTATTCACCAGCATTCCTGAGAACCAGGTCCCCTCTGCTTTGACCAGTGAGGCCCATCTGTCCATTTTGAATTACCAGCCCCTGGGTGTTCAGGAACTATGCCGTGTGCTGGGTTCATTATGAACGCCATGCTCAATATCTCCGCATTAGCAACTGTAGGCACTGCAACACTGGGTGAGTGACTGAGTGGATGAAACATGCAGGCTCATGGCCCGGAGGAACGACCTAGCAATGGGGTCCCCTTCTCAGCAGGACACCTGCTGGGCCCCCTCCTCCATCTGCCAGCCACTTCCTCCTGCCCCATGACATTTTCCCACAGGTACAGACGCAGACCCCACTCACCTGAAAGCAGGCAGAGAAGGGGGAAGAGCAGCAGCAGGTACATCTTTCTCCACACACGGGTCCTCCTGGGTCAAGCCCGTCAGCAAGAGCAAACTACAGAGTAAACTCCTTCATCTTGCAACCTCTACTTTTGTTCAGTCTTGCTGTTGCACTTCCTTCTTTGGTCACTTCCCACTGATGAATAAAACTAAAAGAGGAAGGAGGGGGAATGGGTGAAATGGCAAAGCAGTTAGCAATGCAAGAAGTCATAGAGGTTGTGAATAAGCTTTTGAGAAATACCTTCCTGTCCTGAGCCACATGGGCCCGCTAAAAAGAGAACTTTGCAGTGTTTCTAGGTCTCCTGGAAATTGCAGACACAGACCCATGGGCTCAAGCTGGCTCTAATGCAATCCTCTCCACAGGTGGGTAGACAGGGGCAGGGCACACCAAGCTCCATCGGAGAGTTCTTGGATACCCAAGGCTGATGGAAAAAATACCCTAAATCTGGAATTTCAGGTGTAGCCAGATTCTCAGGAGCCCAGAAGGTCAGGATTTCAATCGCATTAAGGGGAATTTGGGGCCACAGTTGTGCCAAGGGCTTCTGCCTGAAGAAACCAGCTCCCTGCTCATGGTTATTACCTTCTCATGCCTCAGCCCCCACCTTATAATATCTATCGGTTGAAGTAGGAAGAAAGGAAGCACCAGCTCTACTTACTCCCTACTTTCCGACAAGTCTGAGCCTATCCCCTAACTCCCTCCCCTGTCAGGATCCCAGCAAGCCCTGGGGTGGAGCACAGAGATTAGGAAAAGATAGAGCCCTTCTCATATTTCTCTCCTGGAGCCATTTTTGCGATGTGTCACACACACCCTATGACACCTTGAGGGGCAAGTGAGCCCCAAGGGGGGATCTAATCCCCTCACACCCTAATCAGGAATGAGTAGGAGTGCTGGAAGGTTATTTGCACAGAAAAACACAGCAGCTGATAAACTGTGGCTTTTCCAGGATGTGGCCAGAGCTGGCCTTCCACTTTACATATCTCCAGGCCATAAAGCAAGATCAACAATAGGGGGTGAGAAGTCGGTCAGCCCGTGGCCCTCACTCCTCCTGCTCCGCAAGGCCACCCTCTGTCCAGGTCGCTGTGTGGTTATGCTGAGACCGCGGGCCTCTGCAAATAGGGACAGTGTTTGGCTTCCAGGAAAGTGACAGCCTGAAAAACAAGGGGGCAGATGCTTTGAGGGTCCTCCGGTAAACTTTCCTTTCTTGGGCTTGAGCAGTAAGAAGTAAACAGCCTCAGAGCTGCTCAGAGTTCTGCCTGTGGCCCGTGCCTCTGACCTGGGCCTCCCTGGGCCCCGCCTACTGAAGGAGGACTGCCTTTTGAATCAAGTACAGAGATGCCCCCGGTGTCTGGGAATGGTGGCAAGACTGCTGCTCTGAACAAGTGCCTCTGGGGACAACAGGAGAGCCAGGCTATCCTGAGGGCCCTGGGTCCTCAAAGACCCATTTGGGCCCTAGACCTGGCTGGGTCATCAACTTCTGCATGAGTCAGTTACCTCCCCAGGGTTCCAGGTCTCCACTGTAAAAGAAGGGATTGGACAGATCACCTCAGATTCCCCCTGCCCAGAATCACCTGTGTGCACGTGTAGTGTGTGTGTGTGTGTGTGTGTGTGTGTGTGTGTGTTGGCAGTTTCATTGGGCTCTCCTGGTTACAAAGAACAGAGTCTTGCTCAAGCTACTGGTCGTGGTCACTGTGGACTTACAATCTGTTTTCAGAACCCAATCTGTTCATAGGTGGAGGTACTCCTGTATTCAAAGGGCCAGTTTCACCGGGTCTCTTCCCACTCTGGAATAGAAGGTCCATGAGAAGTTTGTTGTAAGGCCCACCCGAGAATCACAAAAAACAAAGTCTAAAGCAAGTGGACCTGAAGAAAACCAAGGAACAAAGCCTCTCCGTGGAGGAGCAGTGTTTAAACAGATTGCATCAGACCAGAGCAGAGGGCACCAGAATCCAAGCACCTCAGGGCTGAATGGGTTTCACCTCAGGCTCTGCCACCAACATGACAGTGGCTTTGCGGTGCTTTCCTTCTCAGCTCCCACTGAGTGGGGCTTCTCAATTCTCACTTCTTTATGAAAATGAGGAAGAGACAGGTTTGCCATGAAGCTGATGGATCTTAAACAGCTGCACCTCTCACTCGATCAGGCTCCTTTCGAAGCCCTATATCCAATTTTGTGTTCGTAATTTAGGGTCCTTTTTCCTAAAAGGGGGCCTCTGTGTTGTATAAGCCTCAGGCCTGTGGTAGACGGTCCCCCCCCCCCCCCGGCTCCTTTGACCCCATAGCTGTTCTCACTGAAGAGGCAGGGTCTATTCCCCTCCATGTCCCGAGTCTGGACCAGGCCTGTGACCTACTTTGCCAAAGAAAAGGCAGCAGACGTAATGGTGCACCAGTTCCAAACCTCAGCTACAGAGGCCTCTTACACTTCCTCTTGCTCTCATATGCCTCTGCTCCTGCCGTGAGAAGGTACTGGCTGGCCTGTGGGTGGATGGAGCGACACGTGGAGCAGAGCCAAGCTGCCCCAGCCAACAGCCAGCTGACCCCCAACACCCATGGAGCCCACCTGAGACCAGAAGGGCCACCCAGATTAAATTGCCAAATCACAACCTTGTCCTGTGTCACTGAGTTTGGGACAGTTCATTGCAGCATTGTTGTGGCAACAGAAAATTAAAAGAAGACCCCAAAACATAGACCCGCCCTACAGCAGCTGCTTTATCCTCGGCTCTCTACAGCTTTAGCTGCCACCTGGCTTCTGTTCATCCAGATCCTCTCTGCCCTTCTGACTTTCCCTTGCAGCTCCTCACAGATGGCCCCTTCTGCCCCTCGAGACCTCACCCACTCATCTCTCTCTGATGTGGTTCAGATCAGAACAGACCTTGGACCAACCATCTGCGGCTTGTGATTCAAAACAATACGTTGGTCTAAACTGCAAACGCGATACATGTTCACCTTAGGAAAATACATTATGAAATACAGGTGAGGTAAAATATGTATATTTAATTGCCTCTAATCTCACCACCCTGAGATAATCACTTTTAACATCAAGGTTTATACGTCCGTCTTTTATCTCTTCCTGCAGAAATGCCCAATTATTTCAGAAATTGAGCAGAGTCACTAATGTGTTGTATGAGCTCATGTCACTCATTGCTCAATAGCTTTTCACTGCAAACAACACTGTCTACTTGGGGGAAAGACGTCCTATAAACAAATGTCATCAACAAGGATGGTTTTAAAACTTTGGGGAGCCAGCTCACATTTCTTCTGGATGGAAATGCATCCAGGGACTGCAATCCCAAACTCCTTATGGTCACTGTGGACTTGCAAACTATAGACAATCTGTTTTCAGAACCCAATCTGTTCATAGGTGACAGAGCTCCGGTATTGAAAGGGCTGGTTTGGCTGGGTCTCTGCCACTCTGGATTAAAGGTCTATGAGGGCTGTGTCTCCAGAGGCTAAAACTACCTTTGTCACATAGTAGATGGTCAATAAAATAACTGATGGGCAATGAATAAACAAATGAACTATTTTTACTGCATTGTCAATCTTCCCCTGGCCCTGTAAGCTCTGCTTAGAAACTCTGTCTAGCACCTAAGAACCAATCGCAAACAAGAATTGTTCTCAGCAAACGTTCCCGAACCCTTTCCGTTCCCCTTGGTCCCAAGTACACTCCATCCTTCATCTTTTCTACCCACTATGTGCTATGCTCCATATTTTACATGGTTATCACATTGAATCCTCACTACGTATCTAGAGGAAAGGTGATATTAACTCCACTTTTCAAATGAAAAAAGAAACATCAAGGCTCAGAGAACAAGCAACTTGTCCAAGGTCCCATGGCATGTTGTTGGCAGAGCCAGGATTCAACGCCAGGTCTGGCTCGCATAAGCACGCCCTCCGATTCCTGCCGGAGAGGTTAAGAGAGAAGCCAGCCGCCCTTAGATTCTGCTCAGTGCTGACAGTGAAGAAGGAACCTGACATCAAAGACTTTATAACACAGGCCATCCTTGATCTCTTCCCCCTCCTGCACACTTCACACCCTGAAGGTCCTCAGGAGAATGATGTGGACACCCCAGGCTTCACATCCAAGCTCTATCCACACGCCTGAAAACAGTTGCCCTTTGGCCACTCCTCAGACCGGCGACACACACAGTGAGCTTGGGGCAAAGCATAATCTATAAAAGGGATGCAGGCCTCTGGCCCTGTGGACCACTCGTTACATGCAGAGGGGCACAAACTGAGGTGAGCCAGGTCTCAGGGAAGTCCTGGACTTAGGGAGCAATACTTCACTAATGTTTGTAAAGTGATCAGCTCTGAGCTGGCCAATGTGGCCCAGAAAAAGTTCTTAGAGTCATCAGAGGCTTCCTGATGTGATCGTCTCCAGGGAACTACTGCTTCTAGAAAGGCCAGTACAAGAGCATCGTCCTGCCCCTGGCCGAAGGCAGGACTCAGCTGGATCTGAAATTCTGAACCCTGTCACCCTGGACTGTGTCCCCACTGAACCAGAAAAGGTCCCAAGAAGATGGAACTGTTTTCACATAATGAGAGATGAAAGTGATGAGAACTCTTCTCCCTGGAAAAGAAATGGATTAAAGGGAAAAGAATCAGAATCTTTTCTATCCTTTTAGTAAATGAGCAAGGTGGACACGGAAGAAATGACTCCTCGTATTCTGGAATATTCTCTCTGGGAAGCACTTCTTCAAGCCTGAGGAAGTTGGATTTGAGATGTAAACTATTAAAACCACTACCCATAACAAACAATTGGAGCCCTTTAACCCAGGAGGAAATAAAAGCTGGATAGAATTTGGTTTGGGAAGAGAGGGGTTGGGCGACCACAAACATGGAACATCCAAGGTCAGCGTCAAGGACAACCTCATGTTTGCCCTGCTACCCATTTCATGACACTGTCAGAGACAAACAGTGCTGGGGCCGTGGGTCGGGCCCAAGAAAACCCTGTCAATCATTATGCTTTTATTTTTTGGGTTTTTTATGTCTCTATTTTATTTGTTTGTTTGTTTGTTTGCTTTTGTTTGTTTTTGCAAGTCCAGCTAAAGTTAGCATGTCCTAAGCCTTTCCAACAACTTTGATGCTTGCCTTTGAAAAGTGGCTATTGTCCACTTTGAAACTAAGGCATTTATATTCATTCATTCATTCATTCATTCACTGAGAGATTGCTGGGTACCAGCCTCTGGATGTATATTTCTTCTCAGTTGCTTATGATTCCTTCCCCATACAGCACCTGTCCACGTTTATTCTCCCCGCTTCATCCTCCCAGTACAGAAGTGGCCTCCTCTCTTTTCCCAAACTCTGTTTTTCTTTGAAATGTTGTCCTCTCCAAGGCCTTGTTCCAGGGCCAAGTGCAAACTCTTCCTAAGGCATATAGCTAGACATCCTGTTTATTATTTTTTTATTCTACAGTATTTTTCTAAGACTTTCCCATACAGGAGATCCATTGCGTTAGTCCAGGTCTTCCAAAAAAGCAGGTGTCAAAAGGGAATTAAATGTGCAGGGATTTTTATCAGGGGAAACACCTAAGGGAGAAATGGGGTAGGAACCAGGAGAGGAGGGAAGAGCCATGAGGCCGTGATGCAGGTGTGACCCCACATGAAGGAGAAAGGCCAGGAAGGCTGTGTGGAAGTGTCGAAGACCACCACACAGTCTCTGGAAGAAGGTTCTGTAAAACCACAAGGCGGTCCTCATGCTGACATCAGCTGTCAGGGGAGTCCTGTGTCTCCCGGAAACAGGCCTGCCTCAGTGTCCCGGACACGCTCCGCCTTTTGCTGGGGATTGCCTGTGGGAAGCATGGCCACGGGGCAGACACCACCGATGGATTGCAGAGCGCAGCAGCAGGCCCTCAGTCCCTGACGCCCCTGTGGTTGGAAGTCTGAGAGGCACATTCTCATGGTCACCTCAGATGTTTATTAACTTGAGGTGAAATAAGATTTCCTCTATGCTTTCATGTCTTCTTCAGTGACTTTACTAGGAAATCAAGCGTTTGACATGTGCGTGTACTCTTCTGTGTGTGTGTGTGTCTGTGCATGTGTGTTTATGTGTGTGCACACATGTATATGTGTGTTTAGAGGAACCCACTCCCCCAGCCACGAGGAAGCCTAATTCACACTGCAGGCCCTCATGCCTCTCTGTTGCTCCCTTTCAGACCATCCTGGTGGGCGACAGTGGCGTGGGGAAGACATCTCTGCTGGTTCAGTTCGACCAGGGCAAGTTCATCCCCGGCTCCTTCTCGGCCACCGTGGGCATCGGATTCACAGTAAGCGCCCAGCCTCCGGGCCCTGGTGCACCTCTGTCAGGGTCCCAGCAGGAAACAGGTGGACACTCATGTTAGATCATTCAAGAAGGTTTCATATAAAACTACATATCAGGGTGGAGGCAGGGTGCTGGGGAAACAGGAGGGATGGTGCAGTGGCCTTGGGTAGTTACAGGGCCTCCCTCCCACCCCCTAGCCTAAAAGGTGAGAGGAGGGAACCGTCACCAGACACAGGGACAAAGAGGGCTGTGTGGAGAGGGCTGGCTGGCGGGAACATAGCAACGCATAGTAGCCTCACTGGGAGGGAACCAGGGCAGTAAGTCTCCCTCCCACACTGCTCTCTTCCTGCTCCCCCATCTCCTTCTGGGACTCCCCATTGGCTGAACACTCCCCTTTTCTAGAAGCTAGAAAGCAAGGGAGTGTGTGTGTGTGTGTGTGTGTGTGTGTGTGTGTGTGAATTTTTCAGTTTCTTTTATTTTTATCAATTGTTGCTTTATGTTGATATGCCATGCTGTTAGATGCATTAATGTTTTTCTTAATGGATTCTTTTATTTTTCAATTACAGTTGACATACAATATATTAGTTTCAGGTGTACAACGTAGTGATTAGACATTTATATAACTACGAAATGACCACCCCAATATGTCTAGTACTCACCTGGCAGCCTACATAGTTATTACAATGTTATTGACTATATATATTCCCTATGCTGTCCTTTACAGCCCCATGACTGTTTTCACCACTGGCAATTTGTACTTCTTAATCAGCAAGGGAACATCATGATACAGATTGCTCAGGTCCACCTTCCAGGGCAAGAGGAATCTGGAGAGGCAAAGGGATGGCTTAAATTTTTAAGCATAGTCCAACCTTAGCATTGTCATGCTGGCAGGCCAAAGGTTAAGATTCAGTCTCTCCCTGGACACAGCGCCTCAAGGCAGCTCAGATGAAGAAGTCTTCCCAACCCTCAGCCCTTCTGTGGGCCAAGAAGTCCTCCCCCCATGGCACATCTTTCTCTCCACTTGTACCACGCCTGCTGGCCACTCCCAGTGACCCTTGAATCCTAGGAAACCTTTAGAGAGGGTTTGGCTCCGCTCTTAGACTGTGGCAGGAGCTGCAGGGCCCTCGTTTGGGGTCTCCAGAATCCTCATATCCAGAGATGGGGAAGAGCAAATGTCATTTCTTGGGCAGCATGGGTGTTTGAGAGGCCAGCTTCTGCGACCGAGCAGAGCACAGGCCTGCGAGGTCACACTTGGGGCTAGGACACAGCAGATTCACACTGGTGGGAAGAGGAAAGAACCCCAGAAATTGGGCTTGCCCCTTGGGTCACAGTGAGGAAGGTGAGGGCCCACGATGAACAGGGCTTCAGAGGGAAGCAGAAATGAGTGCCTGGCCAGGGTGTGTGTCAGGGTCCGGAATCCAACCTGAAGCACCAGTGCCCAGGGCTCTCCCACGACTGGGAGCTGCTGGGCTCCGGAGTGTGGGAAGGGAAAGGCTGAGTCCCAGGAGGGCGAGGCTGCCCTGACAGTCCCTAGGCGTTGGACCAGCTGCCATGAAGCGAACCAGGATGTCTAGTGCCAGGCATCCCCCACCACGGGCTCATGCCCAGTCTGTACCCTACAGTCACACTCACGTCTCCTCGCCCACTCCACACTTATCCTCCTCCCTGTCAGACTCAGAGGGCAGAGAGCGAGGTGGATGTGGGTGTGGTTATGGGTATGCAAACTCTGATTCACACTCCACAGATGCACAGGGCGGGACCTCCAAACTTTGCCACTAGCCTGGTGGGGAAAGTGAGGCAACTTGCCTGTGAAAAAGAAAATAGTTGTGCTCAAGCTGAGACTGAAGCAGCCTGAGACAGGCCAAGCCAAACCCTTCCTCTCTCCTCAGGCTGAACCTTCTAGAGCCTCGCTGTTTGCTTGGCATCGGTCAGTACCAGGAAGGTTCGATTCACCACAGGATGAACCCCCGGGCAGCTTACACTGAGTGAGAGCCTGAGGGCCCACCTCAAGCCTGAGCCTGGGGACACCTGGATCAAGTGTACGACCTGGGAGCACAAACAGACCACACCCTGCTCCTTAGCTGGGACACCAACCCAGGGGGCCCCCCACACTGGTGGTGGGGGGCAGCAACAGCAGCCTGTGATAGGACCCACATGACCGACCCTGGGCCTAGGAACAGTTGCTCACTTACAAAGAGGTTTGAGACTCTTGCTGAGAAAAATGTCTGTCTCCTCCACAAGCCCCCTGCCCACACCGTTGTCTATGATCGAGACACCCCTGCCCCCCGCCATTCCTTTCCTTTCCGGACACAGGTCTCTTTCCAACCCTCTGCTCAGAGCAGCTGGCTCTTTGCACAGCAGCTAAAATCTCCCATATTGTGTCGAACAAAAGGGCTGGAGGATATTGGGGTCTCCATCAGTGGCCTGGGGGTCCCCGAAGAGCCAGGCTACAAGACATTGCTTATCCGTGTCATTCACACAAGGGATTTTAAATACTGCTTATAGCTGCCTATTTGCAAGTGCCCTGTGGCTGGTCCTGGCTGTGGCCCGGAATTCCTGCGTTGTGGTATCTGAGGCAGAGGGAGCCACTGAAGCTCGTGCAGGCCCAGCTCATAGGGTTGAGTGCGGCCTGGGCAGCAGGAAAGAGGAGTCCTGGGTCTTCCACTTTAAAGGTCGAGGGTGAGTGGGGTGACTAGCTGGGTGTACCAGGGCCTCTGAGCAATCTTTACCCCAGAAACCAGCAGGCCCGTTGCCTTACGGAAGTGGGACCTGCCCAGGTTCTGTGTGGATGACTCTCAAATTATGGTTTTCCTCAACTCCTCCACCACCTGCACCATCACACTGGATGCCAAGTCCTGCTGATGGGTTTACTGGGGTGCTGACATCAATAGGGTCCACACAGTAGCCTTTCTAGCCAGCCCCTCTCCCACCCCAATTCAGTCCCTCCTTGTTACTTCTTGCCTCAGTGTTCCCCAAACTCTCTAGCCTTGCCTAAACACCACTGCAAAATTCATCTTTGGGAAGCCTCGCTCTGCTCAGCCTCCACCCAACACCCTCAGTGGCTCATGATTGCTTTCCAAATAAAGCCTAAATCCATCATCCACGCAGCTTCTCCTCTCCCAGACATGGCTCCCTGTTGGAATCCGACCCAATGTACATATGGCATGTCCCCCTCCAGAAAATAACCCCAGCTGGTGACAAAAATCACAGGGCTGGAGGTGGGCATACACACAATCCCCAAAGTCACTCCTGCCCTTGCCACTCACCCCCAACACCTAAGCAAAGAGGGGCAGGTGGCCCTCCTCCTATACACCCCTCAAACGGTCCCTTTATAATACACCCACCCTGTTCAGAGAGTGGGTGGTAAGCTGAATGAGCTTGTATAGAATGTCAGGAGAGGGGGTAGTTAAATGCTTGGCCCAGCTGAGCTCTGCTATGGGCAACCCAGGACACACTGCCACCCTCTGCCACCAGGAGTTGCAGGGTTCCTAGGATGTCCTGGGGCCTCTGCTCAAAATGATCCACAACTTCGTGAATTCATTTGATATTAAACATTTAAGGTCTACTAGGTGACAAGGGGGGGCACATGTGAATAAGGCCGTCCCCGCCTTCAGGAGTGCCTAGATTGGTAGGAGTGTGGGGGGAAGGCTCTCCCATCCAGGTGTAGACTATCCTGGGCGCAACCCAACAGGTTAGGGAGAAAAGAGAAGTAATCATTCTGAAGGGTCAAAGTTCGAGCACCAACCATCCAGCGGCCAGATGTGGAAAGATGAATAAATATCGGTCGGTAAATAAAATTGTATTCACATGAGCTCGGGCTGGGCTGCATTAACAAAAGTGAAACTGCCTGGTCGCTGTCCTCAGAAAGGCAGGTCGCTGTCCTCCTCTCAAAGGCAGCACGGCCGAGCTGGTGCATCCCCAGCGTCCGCTCCTCCCCTCGACCCCGCCCCGGGGGCCACCTGTTGATCGCCCTCTGGCCGGGCTCGGGCGCCGCCTGCTGGCCGCGCAGAGCAGAGGCAGCGGGAACACGGATGCGGATGCTCTGATCCCAGTGATGCCAGACCTTCCGCAACAAGCGGGGTCTCCAGGGACCGCTCCCCGTGGGAGCCTAACCCCAACGGCTGGCGGCCTTGGGGAACCGTTCCTGGGGCTGGATTTGGCCCATGCCCTCAGAGGAGGAAACAGGGTCAGTGTTGCCTAGGGGGCCCTCCTGCCCCTTCGGGCACTGACACTGAGGTCCTAAACGCCCTTGCGGGACTGCCCGCTCTGGGCCGGTGTAGCTGGGGTGGTGGGAGGGAGGAGCCTGTTGGGGTCCGGGCCGCAGCGAAGGTGGGGGGAAGGAGTGGGTGGAGCCTAAGGCGGAGCTATTTCTGAGCTGTCCCTTGCCCGCCGCCTGCCCCAGCTCACCTCTCGTCCAGGAACATGACGGGCACGCCTGGCGCCGCTGCCACCCGGGATGGCGAGGCCCCCGAGCTCTCCCCGCCCTGCAGTCCGAGCTACGATCTCACGGGCAAGGTGGGTGGGCACTGCGCCTAGCGCTAGGGACTCCCGTGCGGGTTTTGAGGGCCACCCCTCCCCACGTCCTTTGCCCTAAGACCCTGGCGTTCCCGGGCGTAAGCACCTTTCTGGCTGCAGCTGCGTTACACTCAGCTCTTCCCCCAGGCAGCTGGGTGTCCCAGAGTAGGGAGGGAGGATAGAGACGCAGCTCCTGAGACCGTCCCAGTCTCTAGGGATCTGAGCTGGCACGGTGGAAGGTGGGAGAAGTAGGTCGGAAGTGAATCCCCACCCAATTTTCTTCTGCCACCCTCCCGCCAATATGGCTCCCCTGGGACCCCACGATTCTCGATAAGGGTTTACCTTCCTGGGCACAGGCGCCCGAAGTGCTGGGATATAGGGATGCTTGGAAACCCAGAGCGGACGCCCCCTGGCGGCTGAGCAACTTGAGGTTAATACCCTTTTCCCAGCTAAGCTCTCAGCTAGCACGTAACAGCCAGTTTCAAGACCTTAGGCCCCAAATTCTTGAGATCCCCAGATGCCCCCAAGTCCTACCTCTTCCCTTTCCACTATTGCCTCATACGTTCTTCCAGGAGGATGTTGCTAGCCAGAATGCAGGCCCACCTGGGAATTTTTAGAACCTGAGAAAGATCTATGTGGTTAGTCACAATGCCCCCACCTGGGAGAGTGTAGGTCAGCTCTCTGGGGCTCGGTTCCTCCGCGAGGTGGCCCTGCACACAAGCAGGTGAGGGTGGAGGTGGACACTGGTCTGTCTGCCCTCCCTCCATGCTCTTGGAGCAGGCAGTTACTAGGAGCGCTGCAAGCAGTGTGGAGGGAGCCCAGACCTTCCACTGTTCCTCTAGGCTTGGGGATAAGAGAGGGGGCGAGCCTGTTTCATGCTAGAAAGAGACCTGCCTCTTTCTGTGCCTTGTTTTCCTCCCCACGCACGGGGTCTCACTCGTGAAAGAAGTCTGGGGCCTCCACCCCCATTGTTTCAGGGGAAGCCACTCTGCAAGTCACCCGCCCAGAGCCGTTGAGATAGGCGTCCTGTGTGGGCTCTCAGCAGGAAATGGGCCCCTGTGCCTTCAGTGGGAGGGAAGCTGCTGAGGGCCAGCCCCTGGGCCAGTGGGGACCACCTGACCTCCTCACGGGACAAGCCAGCTGGACTGTTTGCTAGGAGGTAGCAAGGCTGGGCAGCTGTTTGTGTTTAGTGGCTTTGCCTGGCTGGGTAGGTAGCTGGCATCGTTTGCTCAAGGCAGCTGTGATCTGTAAAGTACACAGGAGCTCACCCTCCCTCCCTCCTTTCCCCTTGGGGGCTGGGACCCAGGAGCCAGGGAGCAATGCGGGCTCCAGAGGGCCCTCCCAGTCCCCAGCCCTCCATCTGTCCCCTGGGCCAAGCAGCATCTGCGGAGAGTTGGCTCCTGGCCTCCACCAGCCTGTGTGCACCAAGACTTCCCCAGGAGACCGAGTTCGGGACAGACTGGGAGGAGCTTGGCAGGAGCTCCTGGGCTGGATTAGAGGGGATGGGTGCTACCGGCAGGCAGTACCCAGTCCTGCGCCACTCTTCTGGGGTCTTAGGTTGTTCACACCAACATTATGGTTCCTAGCCACCGACTGAGTCTAGAAAGGCCTCAAAGAAATAATCCCTCCTGCCTTCTAGCCACTGTGGAACTAGGTCACAGATAGTTTAAAGAATCTTCCCCAAGTCCCCCCAGTTGATTAGCCAGGACCCCAGCATTCATACACCTTTTACTGAGCCCTCCTACCTGTCTACCAAAGTTAGTTAATCCCAATAGCCCATGTGCACAGCAGGAAAACCTTTGGGCTCCATTGTCATGGTCAGAGCCTCAAAAATAACTCAAACCCAGTCTCTGCTCAAACCACTAAGTATCTAACCTGCCCGTTGTGAATTTTCCAGCAGTAGGTCTAGACCTCTGTTCTCCAAGATTGAGGAATGACTGGACAAAGGGCTTCCCTTCCTCACCCCCCATATTCCTCAGAGAGGATGAGCAGAGATTGGCCAGGCAATAAAGGGGCAGGACACACCCCACCGCCCCACACTCCCAGCCCTACAATGACCCAGTGATGCCAATTTGCAGCCATTTGCCCAACTTGGGAGGTTTCTGCTGAACGAACTTAAGACTAAACTCTCCTCACCTCAATATAAATTTCAACCCTCCCTAATTCATGTAACCTTTTTATAAACATAAAATGTTATTAGAAACTTCCAAATAAATGTTGTGGAAAAGAATCCAAAACATAGTTATTTTCGAATATGCCTTTACAAACGACAGTGTCCACCCCCATCAGATCCTGACCCCTCCCTTGGGTAGGAATCCTGCCCCAGGTATTAACACTTCCCTTTCCCAGTAGTACAGCCCCACCCACACATGCACACATGCCTGGAACACACACAGAAGGAGGGATCAGACATGGTGTGGCAGGGGGCCGATGTGTCTGAGACAAATGCAGTGGCTCTCTAGGGCTCTTGAGCAGTCTGGGCACCTGTTGGTGCTGAGTTTTCAATTCAGGCTTCCAGAATATTGGCTGAAGACAGGAGGGTCAGAGGGAGAGTCTGAGAGGCGAGAGTGTGGGGCGGAGAGGCAGGGTGAAGGCAGCAGCAGGCTTTCCAGAAGCAGGTACCCCTCAGTGCCGTCGTCATCATCCTTCCTTCGCCCTCTGCCCCTCTTTCCAGGGCCTGTCTCCCTGGAAGCCCAGAAACTTGCCCCAACTCCCCATTAACTGCCTCTGCCCCCATCTCCTAGGTGATGCTTCTGGGAGACTCAGGCGTTGGGAAAACCTGTTTCCTGATCCAATTCAAAGACGGGGCCTTCCTGTCCGGGACCTTCATAGCCACCGTCGGCATAGACTTCAGGGTGAGGTGGCTGCAGGCTTTGCCTCCCAGCAGCAAGCTGGGGTCAGGCACAGGGCCACTGCCCTCTCCTTGCCCATCTTGGCTCTTCAGGACAGCTGTGGCTCACTTCCTAGAGGGCACCAGGGGTGCTCCCCAGGGACCACAGCGGTGGCTAGGTTAGAGGAATCTGGGCACCCCCCTACAGGATATGAGAAATGAGAGACTGAGTCTTCAAGTTCTGCCCCCAGCAGAGCAGAACATCACATGTGTGAGCTGAGTTTCCTGGCCCTCGGCCCCCTTGCTCATCGCCCTCTTACCTGGGCCCCTTGGGCAAGGCTTCAGAGGTCCACCAGCCTCTCTGGAGTCACCAGGAAGCACAGCGCTGCACAAGGTTGAAGAGAGAGGGGGAAAGAGCAGCTTGCCAGGGTCCCTCCTCTCACCTTGATGAACCCACTTTACGGACATGCATCAGAGATGCATACCCAAAGGGTCTAACCCTGGCAGCGGCAGGAAGGGTGGTTCTCAGAGGCTTGGTGCCTCCCTCCCACTTGGGAAAATTAGTGGGCAGCTAGAGAGAAGGTGACCCGGCAGATCGGGCCTCTGAGGTCCCCAGATGCTAGTGGACATCTCGTCTCGAAGGACTCAGCTGCAGGATGGGACCCAGCTCCGGGAGAGGCAGACAGAAATAAAGAAGAGGCAGGGCCCCCAGTGCCCAGCCCTGTGCTACCTGCTGAGTCCTGGAGAGAGCCAGGCAGGTCTCAGGCTCCCCTTGCCCTGGCATATTGTGAGAAGAGCAGATGGAATGTCCAGAACTGAGGGCTCCGTGGTGAGGGTATCTGGGGTGATCTGGCTACAGACATCCCTGGGGCTCACCACACCTCCTCTAGCCCTGGACAGGGTGTTTTCTCCTTGGTAGGATATCAGCAGAGCACAGGAGCCAAGCCTCCCCCGCCCCCCTCCCGCCCCACCTCTCCCTCTGCCCTTTTTTCTTTCAGAACAAGGTGGTGACTGTGGATGGTGTGAGGGTGAAGCTGCAGGTGAGACCAGAGGCTGCGGGAGAGTGGGGAGGGTGGAGAGGCCTGCCCTTCCTCCTCACCCAAACCACAGGAGGCCTGCGGCCCTGCCCTCAGCCTGGGGTAATTTCCTGTGGGGCCCATGAGAAGAACCGGCTTTTGTTTGTTTGATGTCTGCAGAAAAAGCAGCTCCCAGGCACCCTCTTCTATCAAAGGCAGCTCAAATGCCTTCCGACAAGCTCAGGCTCCTCCATCTCCTCCATAGTTTCCCGGGCCTCCTCTGCTCTCAGAGGCTGGACACCCCCAACCCCTGGGCTGGGGAAGAGGCAACAATTAACTGAGCTTGAGCGCTCAGTAACTACCACCATCCAGGACATTGTCAGCTGTTCAGAAGCCCATGAGAACCTAGAGAAGGAAATCTCTCACCTTCCCACACATCTCCCATGTCACAGCATGCGTTCCCTCTGCTAGCACAGTCCCTGCACCCTGGCTCCTTCTGACCATCTGTCCATCCCTTCCTAGATCTGGGACACCGCAGGGCAGGAGCGGTTCCGCAGTGTCACCCATGCTTATTACCGAGATGCCCAGGGTAAGTCCCTCGTGCACTCCAACTGCTTCCCCCAGCCCACCTGTGACATCACCCTCTGCCCCAAGTCCCCTGTGTGACCTCTCTCTCCCCTGCAGCCTTGCTCCTGCTATATGACATCACCAACAAGTCTTCCTTTGACAACATCCGGGTAGGTCCCTCTTCCCACCACCCATAGCAGCCAGGCAGGGCCTGTGGAGTTCAGAACTGCCTCCTGCCTTGTGGGAAGGGAGTGGAGCATGGAACACTGCTGACTTCTAAAAATACCTGAGCTGTGACTCAGAAGTAATAAGCTGCTGCTGGGTATTTGATTGGCACGTGAGCATGGAGGCCAGGGAGGCTGGCTGTGCCACTGGCTTAGCCATGACGGTGATTCATGAGTGCATTTCATGACAAAAGTTCAGAAAGTACCCAGCTCCACCCTGGACAATTACCCACAGAGACCAAGGGGAGAACTCAAGCAGAAAAACCTATCCATACGTCCAGCCCAAGTTGCAAAAAAGTGACTCAGGCAGATAGAGTGAATGGCTCTGTCTTTACAACCAAACTATTCGAGAATAGAGATAATAATTCAATAAATACAAGCACTGACTGTAGGCAACACTGTAAAGTTCCACATGCTCCCTGAACCCCACAGGTTTGCAAGCAAACTGGGGGAACAAGACATATAGGTATAAACAGCTTATAAAGAGGATGGAAATCCACGGCACTCACACTGCCACTTCCAACCCCATGCTCATCACTAATCAATCACAGTATTTCTGATCATTGAGCCCTTATGTGGCCTTAGAATACTCAACAGGGTGCTCCAGGAAATAGCTGGTGACTACCAACTGATTTATGAAACAAAGCCTCTGCCATCTCTATATTCCATAGAGCTGGGAGTTGCATTATGTGGGGTTTGAGGACCCTCAGGACTGGAAAGGCCAGAACAAAGATACAGATGAGAGAATGCACAGGGCATCATGTTCAGGGGGACAGTGGGTAGCGTGGGATAATCAAAGAGGGCGGAAGAAGGAAGCGCAAAAGAGAGGGGGAGAATGGCCGATGCTCAAGCTTGGCCTGGCTCAGCTCACCCTCTTCCACAGGCCTGGCTCACTGAGGTTCATGAGTACGCCCAGAGGGATGTGGTGATCATGTTGCTAGGCAACAAGGTAAGTGGCTTTCTGGTGAGGGTCCGCTCACCCGCACCTCCTTTCCCACTGCCACAGAATGAGTTCCATCCAGCCTCATCGCTGCCCAGGAGTGTTAGCTGGACATCCTTCCAGCAAAGGACTCTTTCCAGTCTCCAGTTCAGGGGTTAGACCTATCTGGTGTCTTCAGCCATCTCCTCTGCCCTCTTAAAGCTTTGGAAATGCCCCCCTGCACAGAAAGCTCAAGCTGCTACTTTAGAGACCCAGCTGCTCAACCCCTATTACGTCATAGTGTCTAGGGTCCCGGACGCACAGCTAAGACTAGAAAGGGTTAGCCCCAACTGTCACCTCTCTGAGGCTGGGTCACCCCATCCTTGCCAAGGAGAGTTACCGACCTCCCCAAGTGGAAGTGAGATCCCAGGACTGGGAAACTGGGGAACTCAGCCTGAACCGGGTGGAAACCCCGGCCCCATGCCAATCATTCCGCTTGCAAGTCCCATAGGCCACCAGCAGAGGGCGGGGCAGTGCCTGCTCCTGGGGCAAAAGATGGGCCAGCAGGGGCAGGAGAGGGGCCAGCTGGGGCCAAGGCTTCCTTCTCCAGAGTGACCCACCTGGGCTTGACAGGCAGATGTGAGCAGTGAAAGGGTGATACGTTCAGAGGACGGAGAGACACTAGCCAGGGTAAGTGACTGCCTGTGGACACGGTGAAGGGTGGGGGCAGCCAGAGGCTGGTCCTGAGGACACTCTCTCCCTGGCAGGAGTACGGAGTTCCCTTCATGGAGACCAGCGCCAAGACGGGCATGAATGTGGAGTTAGCCTTTCTGGCCATTGCCAAGTGAGAGCCGAGCAGGGAAGGGAACTGTGCAGGGTAGAGTGTCACCCAGCATGGCCTGGCCGCTGGCCCAGCCCCCCAACTGCTTTCTGCATTTTGAGGACCATTTGCCCTGGGCCCCGGGAGTGGGGAGGATGCTCAGCTCCTCACTCCCTGCCCAGCCCATTGCTTCTTCCTCTTCAAGGGAGCTGAAATACAGAGCCAGGCAACAGGCTGATGAACCCAGCTTCCAGATCCGAGACTATGTGGAGTCCCAGAAGAAGCGCTCCAGCTGCTGCTCCTTCTTGTGACTCCCAAGGGGCTGAGAGGAGGTTCCAGAAGCCCACGAGGATACAGCCTGCTCCCCCAGATCGGATTGGTTCTGAGCAGCTGAGCCAATGGGGAGAGAGTTGGGGGGATCCAGGGCACAACCCCTTCCCAAGAGGGGGCTATACTCCCACCCCTACCCTAGTTCCTGTAGCTTCTCTGCACCCCCAGGGAGGGTAAAATATTTATACTTCATTTTAGTGATAAATAATTTAATACCAAAAAAAAGGCACCAGAAAACCGAGATAGGGACCTGGTAGCCCTTTTGCCTTCTAGTATATACTAGGAGTCCGTGGGTGCTGGGCCTCTCTTCTAGCCGTGATGAGGGTGGCATTGCTCCAGTTGACTACCAGGGGTCCTGATGCACTTCTGGGGCATGAGGGCAGGCAGTGACCCGGTTCCCACTCTCACTTCAGCTGAAGGGAGGCTGAGCAGACCCCAGCCTTCATTTCCTCTAGCTCTCCAGAGTCAAACTTCCCCATAAGATGGGCCCTTGTGCAGGGAGCTAGACCAAAGCTTATCTCTTATCAGGGAAGATAAGAAATGTGGAGATTGGGCTGGGGCCCAGCTCCCAGGGAGGGGGAGAGTGGAGTAGCGGAGATTGGGTCTGTCTGGCTACCTCTGGCCTTCCAACCCCCCCCCCCAGAGGTGTACCCCTTTTCCTTCAGCCCACCATCACATTGGGGTACCTGGAAACATTCGGTTCCCATTCTCTAGCCCTCAGATCCAGGGGAGCCCCTCCTTCCTTAATCCCTTCTCTCACCTGCCTTCCTGTCTCTGCCCCTAGACACCTAAGGTCACAGCAAGGGAAAGGTTATTCCTGTCCCAACCCTTTGGCAGGTATGCAGCCCACAGGCTACTTTTTCAAAAAGCTGAGGTGCCAGATAAAGAAAAACCTCTGACTCCTGGAGCAGGTGGGAAGCAAACCTCACCCCATGTGTATCAAGTGCTGCCTCTCCCCTGACTACCAACACCCTTTTCTTCTGAGACAGACGTCAGAGCCCAAACTGCTTTATCTCCCCTCCTACTGAGCCAAGTTAGGGAATGAGAGGTCATCCATTTTCTGGATAAACCGTGATGTGCGTGATGTGTGCAAAACAAGGTCATGTGGATAAGACGGGTGAGGAGAGGGGCAGCAATGAGTTTTTGTGGGGCCAAGGTCACATGTCTCCCAAAACCCTGACCCCAGACACCAGAAGGGGACAAGAGACGTGCATGTTATGACCAGAGGCACTTTTACTCCAGCTCTTCCAGGCTATGGGTGGGGGCAGGAGCAAGAAAGAGGTATGCACTGCACATTTCTGAGGCTACTGCATTTGCTTTCAAGGCAGAAATCTTGCTGTCTGAGCAGAGTCAGCAGCTCCTTCATGGGCCAGATAAGGAAGCTCTCCTAGGCCTCTCCCAGGCAGAGCGAGGAGGAGCTTGACCTTGCCCAAGGCAGGTCGCACAGGGTCCAATCACACAGGCTGCTCTGGGCTTCTAGCATTTGTGTTCTTCAGAATTAAACTGCAGTAGTTTGGAAAGTACACCCTGTCCACTGCTTCTTTGAGATGCGCATGGGGCGGGGGATCATGTTGAAAGGATTGGTAGTGCATGTTGGAGCCACTGTCACTGACTGCCAAATCATTTGATCTGCATCCTTTAGTGTTCCCAACTGGTCACCTCACCCTTAACAGACTGCCCCCCAGACTCTGTGACCAGCCTTTCATCTGGAAGGAGCTTAAAGGCTTATCTTAAGGTCCTAATCATTTTTTTTTTTTTCTTTTTCTATTGAAGGAAGCCTGGGCTCTTTTCCCTGTAGACTATGCAGAGATTGGTTACCTGACTCTGTTCTGCCTCTCCCCACCCCAACTCCCTAGCCAGACGCTGACGCCAATGCCCAGGCCATTGCCCTAGGTGGCCTGTCTTCAGTGGGCACACCCTGCAAATTCTGCTGCTCTCTGCGGAGCCTTCACACTGTCCCAGTGAGGATCAGAGCACGCTCCCTCCCCCCATAAGCAGGTCCTGAGACAGCACAAAATGACTCCACAAACGGGAAAATGTTGTTATTCAAACAACTCTGTTGGGTCCGAGGTAGACCTCAGTGTTATTCTTAAGACCGCTGGAACCTCGTAGCCCCAGCGGTTTCCCCTCGTAGCGGTTTCCCCGGCAACGTTCGCCCCTCCACTCCCGCATTGGGGCTGCACACAAGGTTTTGGCTAAAGGCTGTTGAAACTTTAGGGTCCTTTACCCACGGGTTGGCTCTCCTCAATTCCCGCCACTAGTGGGGGAAAATCAGAACCCAGCCAGCGGGCCAGTCTACCCAGAGCCTGGAACTCGCCCCGCCCCCCGCCTCAACTCCGGCCACTTGGTAACAAACACTTCCACTTCCTGAGCCCTTTCTTCTCCCGCCGTGGGGCGCCAGGCCGAGCCCAGGGCACCGCCCCTGCGCGTTCCCATTGGCCGGAGTCGTTCACCCGGCCACAGCTCCCCCTGCTCGTGGTCCCTGATTGGTCCGAGGTGGTCCACACCCTCGGCGCGGCCCCGCCTCCTAAATAAGGGTCCGGGGCGGGTTCTGGAACGCTCAGACGCCGCGCGGGACGGGGATTGGTCCACGAGTTATTTTGTTGGCTCCTCGCAGTTCACTGCTGCCGCTCGCGGGACACCTGCTCGTCCTGCCGGCGCGGAGATTTGTGGCCTCGCTCCCTCCAGACTTGCAGTCCGTAGGGCTGGGAAAAGGACTGGACCGTGCAGTCTTCGGACCCATACCGGACCCTGCGTAGCCCCGCTGAGCCATCGTAGAGCGAGATGAGCTCTGACGCGGCGGCCGGGGCACCCCTGCCCCGGCTCTGCTGCCTGGAGAAGGGTCCGAACGGCTATGGCTTCCATCTGCACGGGGAGAAGGGCAAGGTGGGCCAGTTCATCCGGCTGGTAGAACCCGGCTCGCCGGCCGAGAGGGCGGGGCTGCTGGCGGGAGACCGGCTGGTGGAGGTGAACGGGGAGAACGTGGAGAAGGAGACGCATCAACAAGTGGTGAGCCGCATCCGCGCGGCGCTCAACGCGGTGCGTCTGCTGGTGGTCGATCCCGATACCGACGAGCGGCTGCAGAAGCTGGGCGTCCAGGTCCGGGAAGAGTTGCTGCGCGTCCAGGAAGGGCCCACGCAGGCCGAGCCTCCGGCCGCCGCCGAGACACAGGAGGCTGGCGGCGAAAATGAGCCGCAGGCCGCCGCTCAGGAACAGCGTGAAGCCGAGAAGAGCCGTTCCGAGCGGGTACGTGCGGGCTGGGCCGGGCGGCGAGGCTGGAACGGCGTGGGAGGGAAGGATCGGGGAGAGACCCAGGCGCCCCGCGCCCGCCTTGTCTTTCTGAAACTCGATCCTCGAGGGGGAGACTGCTTCCGCCCGCCTACCGGGCTCACTGGCAGTTACAGGCTTGGGGCTGCGTCCCACGACCCCCACCCCCTCTCCAGACTCGCTTGGACTCTGAGCTTCTTTGCCACCTGCACCTCTTGTCCCTTGGCCTTTGGAAGTGAGGGAAGGGAGGGCGACTCAGGGAAATCCAGTCCCCGTTTCCCCGGCTCTGTTGGTGGTGTCTGCTCTCGTTTCTTCGCAACCCTCTAATCCCAGCCTCTCCGGGCCGGTTCCTCGGCTCTCCCACTTCTAGCCGCCCCATAGTTGCCAGCTTCCTCCACGGTCCCTGTGGGTGGTAACAGAAGCTGGGGTAAAGTGAGTGCGGCCCCGACTTCAAAAAGCTAGAGGAATAACAACTCCCTTTCTGTGCGGAGCCCTGGCGCTGGGATGGCAGGGGTCGTAGGCAGGGTTTTACCCTCCAGCCCCCGGGTGTGTGTATCCTTAACTTCAGCTGCAGCCCGGCTGGACTTCATCCTTTTCCTGAAGTCTGGTGTGACTTCTGAGAAAACAGAGGAAGCCCCACCGTCTTAGGGCGATGTGGGGGGGTGGGGTGCGGGGAGGAGGTGCAGAGGCCTCTCAGGGGTGGTGGCGGCGGCTCTGCCGCCCAGGAGGATTTATGGTTCTCAGGAATGTGAGGAGTAAGCGCTAGCTTGTATCGGCGGGGAGGGAGGATCTTGAAGGAGGAGAAAGGTGGCTGAGGGGGAAGGAGGAGAGGGAGTGGTCCCGTGGCACGCAGCTCTGCAGGGGCCAGCGAAGCATGCTGTGGGCAGGTGGTCTTGCCCTGGCATCATCTGCCTCCCTCCAGTGCCCCGACAGCCAAGCAGGCTGGTTGCTTTTTGCCCATGTTTGGTTTTTCCCTAAACGATCCCAGTTTGGGTCAACTGCAGGAGGGGCAGTGGCAAAACAAGTTGTGCTGAGCCTCCTGTCCCCAGAGAGTGAAGGGGGAGGTCTCGGTGCAGACTGTGGGAGCAGGGCCTGCATGGCTTGCAGCAGCTCTCCACCTGGTGGCAGTGTGTGGCGCAGGTGTCTGGTGCCAGCAGGAGCCTCCCCTAGACAGAGAAAGGGTACAGTTTAGCATTAAGGTAGAAGGTGGAGCCCGAGAGGACCAACTGGTTCGGTGGAAGTGAAGGAAGTGAGGTCACTAGGAGCCCTGTCCAGCCGGAGCTCCTAGTGCCCGGAATGCCAGGGCCTGCAGGCTCCCACTTCCTGCCATTGCCAAGCCGGCATTGGCAAGGGTGGGGCAGGAGCCAAAGCATCCCTGCCAGGGGTCAGAGACTAGGGAGTTGGTCCCAGGCAGAAATACAGTTTGAACTTTGTGCTGAGGGCATTGATTTGCCATTCTTTTATTTTTTTGAACTTTGGCACTCACACAAGTAGCACACCCCCTCCCCCAGCAATTGCATCATGTTCAGCTCCTCCCATTGCCCTTTTGGTTTTGCTGCTGCTGGGTGCCAGAGGGCCTGGGGGGTGGTAGAAGACCTAGCACATGCGCCACCGCCATCTGAAAGGACAGCAACGCTTGGCGTCCTGCTCTAAGGATGAGCACAGAATCAGATTCCCATAGGGGGTGGTGTGACACCTGCACTCGTGTGTACTTTGTTAGGCCCGCAGAAGGGAGTGGAACCACTCCTACCCAGTCCCCCTGGCCCAGGGACACAGTCACCAGGCCTCTTGGGGTTTCAGGTCAACAAGCAAATCCCAGAACTTCTTTGAGACTTGGTTCTCCCATATGTAAAATGGGGACTTTGGAATACAGTGATACCTACCTTCTCTAGAATTTTATAGATAACAGAAGCACTCATGCCCCTGGGGAATACTGAATTGAGTTCCTTTATGTCCAGGCATTTGAATCCCAGCTCTGTGCAGCCCCCCCCCCCCCAGCCTTTAGAGTTATGCATAGCCAGTCAGTACTCTTAAACCTCTAGTAGGAAATTGCCACGAAATCTGGGCAGGCAGGTGACCTGCCTTGACATTGCAAAAACAATGGTAATATCGTGTTATTTTTTTTCCTCAAAGGCCTCTCCTATGTAAAGAGCACTTCGAGGTTTACTAATTAGTTGTAGCCTGAATTTGTTTGCAAAGTGGGTGCCGTTAAGGTATCTTCATTAGTCCTCATAAGTGAAAAAGGTGGTATGGGGGAAAGTGCTCTGCAGATTGTGGGTGGCAGGTGACATCTCATTGGGAGGATGATCCAGGGCAGAGGGCGAGGGGTGCCTGTAGTACTGGTCTAGGAGGAAGAGGAGGTGTGCTTCCGCTCTGCCCACCTTTGTCGATGGCTTCCCCACCCCCACACCCATGGGGAGAGGGGAGCAGCAGCACCCTGGCTCATAACCTCACAGTCACAGGATGGGATCTAACCCTTGAGCTTGGTGCTTGGCACATGGGCCCACAGTGGTGGCTGGGCAGGCCTAAGCCAGCTCAGCTGTACTCGCTGGGCCACCTCAAGCCAAGTTCCTTAACTTCTCTAAGCCTCCATTTCCTCTTGTGTAAGTTGGGGGCCATAGCAGCTGCCTGGTGGGTTTATCGGGATTACGCGAGGCTGTCTGCAGAGCTCAGGGTCTGGTACTCAGTAAGTGCCCGGTATTTGAACTAAATATTTCACAGTGATTGTTACACACCTATCCATGGGGCAAGTAGCACTGGATCTGCCTCCCTCCTTAGGCAGGTGCAGCTGTGACCACGCCTGGCACTCAGGACATGCTCAATCAGGGCTCGCTATTGTTGAATAACCATCTATTCCACAGCCCTTCACTCTGGCAGCCTACTCGCCCCACCTCCCCCTTGTGTCTACCCCACCACACCGAGGGTCCAAATTCTCCTCTAACACACCGTATTCATTCAGTCCTTGACCCTCCCTTCCTGACCTCCCTCAGCCTGGGAACCTTTCAGCCCCCCCCCCCCCCCACTGCGCACTCTCTCCAAGACCTCTCACCTCCCAAGGAGCCTTTCCTCGCCGCCGCCTCCTGCTCCCTGTCCTTACATCTTTTATTGCTCTGAACACACAGTATTTGAATCATCTCTTTATGATCTCCATCGCTGCATGGTGAGTTCCCAGGGCAACCACAGTGGCTGATTTGTGTTTATATCCCCAGCACTGTGCCTGGCACAGAGTAGGGAGGGGCTCAGTCACATTTTTGAAATGAATGCATGATAGCCACCCAGGACCTTTGTCCTACATCATCTCAGTCCAGCACACCTGGGCCTCATTACGACTCAAGCACACCCAGAGATCGGAATTCCAGACAGAACCTACCCACTCCTTTTTCTTGCCTATGAGCAGCTTCCATTTTAAAATTAGGAGTGAGCCAGATCAACATGTGAATCCCAGCTCTGTCAACTGGCTGGCTCTGGGCCCCTAGTTGTTCATTGTTCCCTGCAAGCCTCAGCTTCTACCTCTGTGAAATGGGGACAAAAGCACCCATCCTGCATGGTCGGTGGGGGGATTCGATGAGATGACGGGGGGCTGGGGTAAGTGCCCACCTTGGTGTGAGTTCTGCCAGACCTGACCCTGATTCCAGAGGCAAAGATGGTATAGGCACCCCAGGTAACAAGGTGGGTAGGTGGGCACCATGAGCTGGCAGCCTCCCAACCTCTTTCCCATTTCTGGGGGAACAGAACAGGGTTTGAGCAACAGGATGTTGGATTTGAAATGGACAGGGTGTGTGCTCTCATGTGTGTTGGTCCCTCCTCTTAGGCCATGTATGGGGTCTCTTTCTCCCCTAGAATATAGCCCCTGGTTCTTACCTTCAGGGCTGTGTCTTGGAACCTAGCTCACTCTGACTCCAGTGTCTGTTTGCACATCCATGTGGCCACACAGTTGGATTGTGCTCAGGGGCCTGACTCTCCAGCTGGGTGTCGCTGCCCATCAGAGTGACATCAGTTCAGGCTGCTTGAACCATCTCCCTGAAAAGGTCCCGGTAGCTGAGCCCTTTGGGCCAGGACTCCCAGGTGCTCCTGTTCCCAGTGGCATCCTCCAAGCACCTGAGGAGGCAGGCTCCCGGCCTATCCCTTCTCCTGTGATGGGCTGGGTGGGGAGTCTAGTGACCAAGGCTCTGCCTCCACCCTCGGGTCCTGAGAACCCGCCCTTGCTGTCTCTGGGCTACCCAGGAGCACAAAGGGCCTATCTGGAGGCTGACCTTGACTGTTGGCCCTGGCCTTGCATTCGCCATCCCTAGGGGTTAGAACAGCTCACCAAGTCCCCAGACCCCTAGACAATGTTTAGGGTTCTGTGCCCTGGAACAGGGTAAGTGATACAGATTCCCTGTGGTCCAGGTTCGAGTGCTGCTCTCTGCTGTGTGATTGAGCTCCGGCCTCTCCCTGTGCCCTGTTCGAAGGTCACGGGTGGGGATTTAGAAGAGTGTTTGGCGCTGACAGCCTAAGGGTTGAGAGTAAGACCTCTAGGATCTACTCAGGCCATTGCCACAGCCACTAGCCACGTGTGGCTCTTAGTACCTGAAATGTGCACAAGTCCAAACTGAGATATGCTGTACGAGTTGAATGCACACCAGATTTTGAAGACCTAGTACAAATAAAAAGATGTAAAATAGTCCCCTAATAACTTTTTAAATGGATTACATGTTGAAATGATAATATTTTGGATACATTGTGTAAAATAAGCTATTACAATTAATTTCTCCTGTTTCTTTTTACCCTTTAATGTGGCTGCTAGAAAACTTTTAATTACCTGTGTTAAAAAACAAAATTCAACCAAGTAACTTTGACGATCAAATTGGCTTTACTAAGTGATTCATAAATTGGGCAGCATCTCATCTAGCAACTAGACGGGAGCTCCGAAGTGTTGTACAAAATGGAAGGTTTTCATGGGAAGAAGGGGGAGCAAGGGAGCTATTGATCAAACAAAAGACTATTTTGGGGCCTGACATCTTTGGGAAGGGTTTTTCTGATATAGATTGCTTCTTTCTATGGGAGGGATGGAGAGGGCCCAGGTGACCGATTACCTTACTGGTGCTTGACCAGAAAATTCTAGACTGGTTGATTAAGATTATATTTCTTGGAGAGGTTGAAACTACAGTTAGATAAGGTGTTGAATCTAGGTTTGGTATCATGGGCTATTAGCACGAGTGACACCATTTTGGACCTGTGTCCTGTGGCATTATATTTCTATTGGATCGCTGGTCTAGATATAAGTTAAGAGCCTGCCTTCTCCTATGAGCTGAGCCATTTATGTGCTCTGTTTGAAGCTCAGTTTCTTCATCTGTGAAATGAGGGCAATAATACCTTCCTCACAGGGTTGTAATTGTGTTTTAATGAGAAAATACACATAAAGCCCTAGTGCAGTGCCTGGCACATAGTAACTGCTCAGTAAACAGTAGCTGCTATTTGTTATTTCAGTAGAGCCCCAATTTCACAAGCTCTCTGAAGGTCCTTACAAGTAGCCTCTTGGGACAGCCCACAGGAGTTAAATCCAGCACCTCTGGGAGGTGGGTGAGGGATGAGGACTGATGGTAGAGTGCTTGCTGGGCAGGCAAGCAGGGGGTGGCCAGCCTGGACGGTGTCCAGCCAGGCAGCAGCCCACGTACCAGCCTGCTCCATCCCAGCCTTGCCCAGCCCTGGGGAGACCTGAGCCAAACTCCCTCAGGTGCGTCTCTGGACAGCACCAGGAGAAAAGACCCAGAGGGGGGATCTGGCTCAGGGCTCCTGCTTGGGGGTGTTGAAGAAGCAGCCCCCACTTTAGCTTATGTCTCCTTCCTGGATCCTACCCTGCTGGGCTCCAGCAAAGTGCCTTTCCACTGAGAAACAGGAAGTCCAAGATCAGGGACTAGGAGCAGCTCCCTTTTTGCAAATGGAGGTGTCTAACTTTCCTCAGCCTGCACAGACCTGGGGGGGGGGAGGGTTCTGTGAAATGGAACCACATCAGGGCCATAAGGCATAGGCACTACGTCCCCTGGGTGAGGGAGGAGAGCATCCCTTCAGTCTAGAGGTGTGGATCATGGCTAGTGGTCTGAGCTCCTGGTCACTTCCCAGCCTGCCCTAAGGACAATACCCCCACGTTGCCCTGTCACACGTCACCCCAGGCTGGGCCAGCTCTCCATCCTGGCTTCCTTGAAGAGCTGGCACCAGACCCAAGCCTGTGTCTCCAGAGTCTCGTGGAACGGACTAAGCTGCCTCCCAGAGCCGGCGTGGATCCTTACCCCAAGCCTACCCCCTCCCCCACCCCACCGGAGCTGCCAGGGCCCCTTCTCCCTACCTCTCCCATCTCCTTCCTGTTCACCCCGTTATTGAGGCTGATTTCCCTGTACAGTGCAGCAGGGAACCATTCATAGGTGCATAAACAAGAACCCTTAGCTGGGGCTGGGCTGGGGGAAGGGCAGTTTGGGGGGGGTGAGGTCACTTCTATTGTTCCCCCAGCCACCCGGGTGGTCTCCGCCTCCTCCTGCCTGCCCTTTACGGGAAGCCTCCAGGCTGTTCTCTGTAGGCTCCTCACCATGGCACTGGCCAGGGAGGGGCCAGGCCCAGTGGGGCGTTGGCACCTCCAGCTGCCCTCCCTGAGGAGGAGCAGGGAGCGGCCCTGGGCCTGTTCCCCAGAGACAGTCACTGGGATTATGGTATCGACTTTCCCCAGCTTTCCAGGTGGTTGCTGGTGGTGCCTATTGAATTCCGTGCCCGCCATCCGCTCCCTGGGCTGCGTGGGTGGAGGTGACTGGGCGGCCACTTGGGGTGGAGCTGGACTCCCTGGGGGAGAGGAAGGAATGGAGGGGGGCAGCCACATCAGTTCTGGGATAGGATTTGGAACAGCCGGAGAACCTGAGAGTGGGAGAAGGCCCCATGAGAGTCTGGGGGCAGCTCTCCTGGCAGGGTCTTTTCCAGAAAGTGCGTCTGGCATTTTCTCGAAGTGAGACACTCAGACCCATCCAGCTCCCAGCCGCCCCTGCCCATTGGCCGCCATTCCCTCATGTTCCTTCCTCTGGCTTTCGAGTCTCTGCCAGTCTCCTCACTGAGCAGATCCTGATTTTCACTTGGGAGCTGTTATCACTGGGAGTCCCACCTGAGGCTCTGAACACTCTGGGAACATGGTCCTCTTGAAGTCACACACACCCCCGCCCCAGCTCTGGACCGCTCTAGCACCATGGCGGGAGGCTCCTCCTGAACTCCAGGGGGCTACACCAGGCCCTGTCCCAGCTCTGGGGGTACAGGCCCAGGAGCAATGGTGGTCAAGCTCAGACTAAGTGCCCGACCCCTCCCCATCTTCTTCTCAGTGCTGGGCCAGCCCCACAGGTCCCCAGGGAGACTGCCCCCAGGGACTCCTGTCAGCACCAGCCTCCACCCAGGATGAGAAGAGCTGAGTTAGCAGCTGGAATGACACCTCCTGGAGACAGCTGGGGGCAGGGGAGGGAGGAACAAGGCTGGTCTCCCTGAAAGAATGGGAAGCCCCCACCCCTTACTGTGGGAAGGGGGGAGTCTCCAGGGTCTTGGAAAGGAGGGAGCTAGATGGGGATCTATAGGTATCTGAATACTTCAAAACACTCCCTGGGGCTTCCGGTCTGCCTGCCCAGCCCCAGCCCCAGCGGGCAGTGGACCAGGTCCCATTGCAGGGGGAAGGAAGCAGCAGGGCCCTGAGCCCCTCGGGCTGGGTCCCACATTTTCCCCACCCTCATGGCTTGCTGCTGGCAGAGGGGAACGAGACTGAAAGCAGGCCTTCCAGCTGTAATGACAGGTCACCAGGCTCATAGTCCTGGGGTGAGACGTGCTGAGGTTCAGTAAGGGACGCGTGCAGCACGGAGACCTGGAGATGGGCATCACGGGGCCGCCAGGGCAGCTCTGCCACCCAGGAGAGCAGCCCAGGCCTGCTCTTTGCTTGTCGCCTGTGCCACGCTCGGGCTGTAGCTCTGGCTGCAAGAGGCCTTTTGAGCCCCCGGAAGGAAGGCTGTGGTTTCATCAGCTCCCAAGCACCTCCCCACAGAGACTGCAAGTACCTCAGGGAGAGCCACTCTAGTGTTTGTGACTCCTGCTGAGGCCTCAGCTCCAAGTGGGCCCCCTCCCAGTCTGGACTTGGTCTTAAGGGCCAAGTCAGAGACAGGGTGGGTTCCGGTTCCTCCTCCACTGGAAGCTGTGTGACATCAGGCAGTGCGCATAACATATTGAGTCTCAGTTTCCACATCTTGAAGATGGGGGCGGGAAGTGACCAGGCCCAACCAGGTTGCTATGGGAAGGCTCTTTGGAGTGAGGGGAAGCGGGAAGAAGCAGAGACCTCAGAGCTCCCCCCTTCCTTCCCCGGGATTCACCCTCCCCACTTTCTCAGGCCCACTGGAGCTCAGCCTGGTTGGGGCAGAAAGCTGAGCCTGCCCTGGTGGTGGCAGCTGGTCAGACCTGTTCCTGCTCGCTTCAGCTTGGGCTTCAGAGGGCCAGGCTGGCAGCTTTGTGAAGGGATTAGCTTGAGGGGAGAAGAGCCTCACTCTCTCCCAGGAACAAGATCCCACACGGCTGTGGCTGGCCCGGATAAGCAGGCATCCCCCGGCATCCCCCGGGCCTGCTGGTGTGGGCTCTGCAGGGAGGAAAAGGAGAGAGATGAGGAGAACTTGGGAAAAGGGTGTGCCTGGGGCCTCCAGCCCAGATGAGGGCACCCACAGGCCCAACCGTCACCCCTCCTTCCTGTCTTGGCCTCTCCACACTCCTCATCAACATCCTGAAACAGAAAGATCTGCCCCTGCGCTTAAAGGAAGGCAAAGTCACCCTCTGACCACCCCCGAGAGTGGAGGGGTGGGGACTGAGTCTCCCTGCAGATGGCACCTCCTCCTGGGCTGGCAAGTTGGGGCAGGTGACCTGTAAACCCTTCTCTCCTTCCCCACCCATCCCTGCCTTCTCCACTCCCAGCTGGGGACTGGGAATTCAGAGCAACCTGGCACCCCACCCAAGCCCCCAGAATCTCACTTCTCACTTTCCCCTGACTGTTCATTAGTATGCACAACAGTGAGAAAGTCTACATATGCACGGGGTTTTTACAATTGTCAAGTGTTCTCTATGTTAATTACCTCACTGCCTCACCGCAACTCTGGGAGGCAGGTGGCACTAAGAATGGTCTATAAATAAGGCACCTGAGGCTCTTGAGAAGGAATTTACTGCCCCAGGTCACAGTGGGGGAGCTGGAACCTGGGCCGGGCCTTGACTCCAGCCGTTGCTCATTGTCTGGGGTCCAGGGGTAACCCAGCACGTGCAAGCTATTTGCTGCGGCCCTGCCCCAGGCCTCGGAGGAGGGGGAGAGGGACCCCAAGTCAGTCTTGGTGCTTGGGCTTCTGCTCAAGGCTTCAGTTTGCCCGCTCACACGTCCTCCCTCCATCCTGTCCACGTGTCCCAGGCCTGCAGCTTCTAAGCTCAGCTGCCAAGTTGGAGCAAACATTTGGTAAAAACACGTTCAGCTAAGTGTCTGAGTGCTCACGAGAAATCTGCTTGTGCCTTTTCAATAGGTCACCTTGTCTAGGCCACCACTGCAGCCACACTGGGCTCCCTTTAGCCCAGCTCCCGCCCCCAATTCAGGCTTCTTGGGGGACCAACAGGATCTCTGGGGTTCTGTTGCTGCCTTTGCCCTCAGCTAGGCCAGTCTTGGTGCTGCCAGTGGGATGTCCTTGTCTTGTCCAGGGACCCTGGCTGTGCCACCCCCGGTCTGTGGTCATTGTCCCTCCCCACCCCCGGCCCCCAGCTCCCTTTGACTGGGTCACTTGTCGTGGTGGGGGAGACAGGAGCCGTGTGGGTGAGGAAGGGCTTTACTGTAAACATGCCGCCAGCTTTCAGTAAACACCTGCCTCTGCCTCCCTGTTGCAGACAATGAGGTACAGGGTCTGGGGTCCCCTGTCACACGTCTCAGGTACCCAGCCAAACTGGCAGGGGTGCTACTTACCCCCCCACACACTCAGGAGGGCCAGACTGAACTTTTGGTAGGAGGGACAAGGTAGCAATCAAAATAACATGATTAACCTTAGACAGTCAAAAGGGGGACTTGAGCTAATCTGGTTCACCCCTCATTTGCCAGAAGAGGAAACTGAGGCTTGGACAGGGGCCATGTTGCCTGGGGTCACCTAGGCAGTTTGCTGCAACGTCAGGTCTCTATAGGCAGGTCTGAGTCCCAGGCCAGCATTCTCTCACATTGCTGTGTAGACTCTAAGCAAACTTGCCTTACTGACAGCTCTTCCTTGATGGGGACGTGGGGTCAGGCACAGGGCAGGGAGAGTAGGACCCAGGACACTGGAATGACATGGACCTTTATCCCCACAGCGTGAGCTTCGGCCTCGGCTCTGCACCATGAAGAGGGGCACCAATGGCTATGGCTTCAACCTGCACAGTGACAAGTCCAAGCCAGGCCAGTTCATCCGGTCAGTGGACCCAGACTCACCGGCCGAAGCTTCGGGGCTCCAGGCCCAGGATCGCATCGTGGAGGTAATGCTTCCTGCCTTCTTCCCAGGTTCTTCCTCCTGGTTCCTCCACACGGATGAGCACCTCCAGGCAGCCATCACACCTTCTGCTCCTTGGTTAGCCCCTGGGGCCCAGGCAGCCCACAGAGGCGGGCAGGCGGGCGGGAGGGGAGGTGGAAAGGTGGTGAGTGGGTGGGTGGAAGGACTGACGTCTCTCATTCCCCACCTCCCCTGGGCTCTTCTTCACCGAGCGCAGCCCCTGATTCACCTGTCTATCCAGGTAGCTATCTGGGGCCACCCCTAGTTTCCTGCTGCCTGAGTCCTCAAGGCCAGGCATAGGGACGGCGATGGGCGGATGAAATCCTCTTCCCAAGTGGGCTGTTAGGCACGTGTGCTGTGCTCAACAGGAGGAAACGTGACCCAAATGCCTTGGGCAGGTCCCAGAATCTCAGTCTTAGAACCTTAGAGCTGGAAGATCAGCTCTCCCCAGACTTCTCACTTTACATGTGAGCAAACCAAGGCCCAGAGAGACAAGTCGACAAGTACACAGAAAAGCTGGGGCCCAACCCAGCCTCCCAAACCTTTCCCATCTCTCTGGTCACAGCTGTGTTTGTTTAGTCTCATCTGAATATTTACTTTGGCTTTTCCCACGTGTCCTGCCTCCAGTCTGACTGTCAAGTGGGAGGACCACGTGGCCTCTCCAGGCCAGCGGGGCTCAGTGTCCCCAGATTGCCAACTGGCCGAGAATGAAGACCACTTGCATCTCCTCACCCTACCCCCCCCAGAACTGAGATCTGTGCCGGTAACTCTACCCCCACTCACAGGTGAACGGGGTCTGTATGGAGGGCAAGCAGCACGGGGACGTGGTATCTGCCATCAAAGCTGGTGGGGACGAGACGAAGCTGCTGGTGGTGGACAAGGAGACCGACGAGTTCTTCAAGAAATGCAAAGTGATCCCATCTCAGGAGCACCTGACCGGTGAGCTGATTGGCGAGGCCGAGGCCCCTACGTCAGGGGTGTTGGCTAAGGTTCTAGACTTGACTGTGTCCCAAGTGAGGGATGGACAGCTTCCTGCTTCAGTGCACCCCCACGTCCTTCGGGGGAGGCCCAGGGGTGTGGGTTGGGAGAGATAGTGGGACTGGCAGTGGGTTTCTGAGGATGGCATATGACAGTGGTAGGCTGGCCTGAGGGCTGGCAAGAAGGGATGAGCTGCTGCTTCCTGGGCCAAAGCTGCAACAACACAGGGAGGCCTGAGCTTCCAATCCCTCCGCCCCCAGCCTGTTCTCAGGGCAGTGCTGGGATTAAGGAAAGGGTTAACTCTGGGGAGGCCTCCAGCCTTTGCTTGGTCAGATCAGAGTCCAATGACAGGGGCCCAGTGCCTCCCCTCCCTTCTCTCAGGTTGTCTTGGAAACCCAGGCTTGCTGGCTCTAGAGAGCAGTGGGTCCCCCCTCGGTCCCTGGGCCCCTGCCCTCCCCATCCCCCACCATCACCCTGCCAAGCCTGGCACTTCCCCTTGCGTGAGTCCAAGCCAAAGGGGGCGGGGCTGCTAGACCAAGGCAAGGAGTTAGGCAGCTCAGCTCACTGGTCTGGTCGGGACTTGCTCCCTGGGAAGGTGGCTGCAGAGCGGGGGTTGGGGGATGGAACCTCTTTGGATTTTGCAGTGGGTGGGGCCTCCCTCGTGTCAGGGTTATATTTGTGTGTTTGGGGGCCCATACAAAGGTCCTGCCACAGGCTTGGATCCCTAGCTGGAGGGACCCAATGGGGAGGCCCAGTCCGCATCTAGCCCAATCTAGGGTGCTAGGGGTTCCTAGAAGGCAGGATGGGTCAGTTGGAAGTCCCTAGCAGACACTGGGCGTGAGAGGTGGGGTGTCACCTTACCCTTGTCTCCCAAATTCATGGAGACCAGGTAACTCAGATAATCCCCTTCCTTAGTGAGGGGGAAACTGAGGCCCAGGGAACCAGCCTTGCTTTTGGGGACATGACATGTGGAAGACACAGCAGAGATCTGGATTCCACTCATCTCCTCAGATACCTTTCCCGCCTCCTCCAGCATCCTTCTCCCCTCAACCCCAAGTCATCAGCCTTCACATTCTTCCCTCTTGGGGTGGGAAGGGCCCTGGGAACTAGGGTGATTGCAGCCTCTGGCCAGAGGGCCTGCACAGGGAGAGGCCAGGGCAGCTCTCTCTAGTGTCCCTCCTGGTTTCTTCAGGGTGGTGTCTTCTACCCAGTCCCCCCAACTAGATGTAACTGGGGGTGTCCCACCCCAGGGCTCACCCTGATCACTATGAAACAGTCTGGAGCGCACAGGGAAGAGGCTGGCTTGGGGGCAGTGGGAAAGTGAGTGTCCCTATGTCTCCGCAGCCCATGGTCTGGTGAGGATGTTGGAAGGGAGGAAAAGGTGAGAGTCGGGTATACCTGACTGCTCGGGCCTCCAGTGCAGGGCAAGGGGAAAGGTTAAGCTAAGAGTTCAGAAGAAGTCCACCCAGGCTGACCAGTCCCTGGAGATGAGGCAGCCCCCTTGCAGCCACATGGGGCCTCTACCCTGAGTGAGCCCAGCAAGGGTGACCCCAGGCCAGGGTTCTCTCCCTCCGACCTCTCCGGTCACCACCAGGGTTCCCATTTTTGCTGGGTGGGGGGCACACCCGGAACCCTGCCCTGAGCCCCCATCCCCTCATCTCCACACTGGTAAGTATGAGTTGGGATGATTTCCCACAACCTGGACGTGGTTCTATTCCTGGTGACACCACCATCACCTAGGAAGCATTTGGAAAACACTGATTCCTAGTCCTGCCCCAGGCCCACGGAGTCAGAAGCTCTGCTGCCAAGGCCCGGGAATCTATTTCTAATAAGCTTCTCTGGTGATCCTTAGGCAGCCAGCCGGGAATTTCATCCCCATCTAGCACTGGGCTCTTCTCCACCAGCTCCTTGCCCATCAGTGGTCCAGGACATTAATTTAGTAGGCAGAGCCTAGCACATTTCTTCATGAAATTGAATAGAAAATATCAGAGCATTGCGACGTAATAAGCGTAAGGTTTGGGGGATGTAGTAAGGACAAGCTGTTTTGTGAAACTTGTGTTACACTCACAGTCTCTGTGTGTGCTGCTGGGGTGTCAAAATGTCAACTGTACTTAACAGTGAGTTGCAGTCAGGAGACTTTTAAACACTGTCCCAAGGCACAAGATCTAGTTATCTGCCCAGCTCCCATTGCTCACGTCTCCGTGCTCCAGCCCATCCACATTTCCCAGAGCTTCCGGACTCATCTCTGTTTTTTTCCTTCACTAGGTCCCTTGCCGGAGCCCTTTACCAATGGGGAGATCCAGAAGGTAAAAGCAGACCCCTAACTGCTTCTCTGGCTCTCAGTCCGGGGCTGCGGGAGAAGGGTGGAAGGTGGTGTGGTTGGGAGGACAGGTGTCAGGCTCAGGAGCTCCAAGCCATACCACTGCTGGTGTAGCCTCGGCCCTTGCCTAGGACCAGGGCCTTCCAGACGGAGAGGCCTGGCACGCCCCTCTGCAGCCCGCCATCCTGGGTGACAAGCCCCACCTCCAACTCCCCACGCACAGAGGAGGCCATTCTTCCCCCCAAGAACAGAGCCTCAGTGTCTGGCCGCATGCTGCCCGGCCGCTGCTACTTCCAGTCTGGGTTGGAAGAACAAAGCCCCTCTACCCCTCCTCCCCGGGCAGAAGGGACGGGAAGGCAGTGGAGGCTGGGGAAGAGATGGCGGGGCCGGTGCTAGCTGAGGCCACAGGAACCCAGGCAGGGGCTGAGCGCCAAGCTGAAGCCCTGGCCAAGGCCTTCACTCTGAGACAGGCCGACTTGGAGCTGGACCACAGAGCGGAGCTATCTGCAGTGTTTGTTCAAAGGCTTCCCTTCCCCCAGGGGCTCCTGCTGGGGCACAAAGGAAGGGGAGCGGCCGTGGGCCACCTGAACCTCCTGTGGCTCCATCTGTGGGTCTAGAGCTGTCATCCACCTTATGCTTTCAAAGCCGTTCATGGCTGCTTTGGGGTTATGGTTTCAAGATTCCTGGGGTCAAGTCCAAGTAAACGGTCGGGGGGGGGGGCCACAGGAGATTCAGGGAGCATCACAGGTGTTCCCCATGCCAAATAAGGAGGCCCCCAGTGTCCCCACGCTCCAGAAAGCCCCACTGGCCCAAAAGGCAAATCCGTCCTGAGTACCTTCTTGGGAGGACTGGGGAGTGGGCAATTCAGCTGATCCCAGATGCTCCCCCCCACCCCAACCAGGCTGCCTCTGATCCTTGGAGGAATGTGAAAATGTAAATCCCCTGAGGGCCCCTGGCAGGCTCAGGCAGTGGGGCTGTGGGGTGGATGGCGAGGGCTCAAGTGGAACTTCTCAGGCTGAGGAACCTATCTTCCCCGGGAACTCCCCTTTCTTGTTCAGGACTTCACCACCCCATCCCCCACCCACCCACACCTGTCCTCCCTCTGCCAGGAGAACAGTTATGAAGCCCTGGCCGAGGTGGCATCCGAGAACCCCAG